>NC_040077.1:114943493-115250513 GCF_003369695.1 Bos indicus x Bos taurus
CATAGCATATGAAAAAGATGTATGCTTTTTAAGAAATTAAAATTTTACTATTTATCAAGGATATTCTTAAGCAGAGCTTCCATTTTTCTCTTTGAGTGTGAATCTGTGGCTGTGAGACACACAGCAACTCTTGATATTTTTTTGGAGTCATTGCCTTGATTCACTTGATTCAAACAGCCAAGCCACAAGCAGTTGTAGCTGTTATGTTGTTGTTGTTTAGTTGCTAAGTCTTGTCCGACTGTTTGCAACCCCCTAGACTGTAGCCTACCAGCCTCCTCTGTCCATGGCATTTCCCAGGCATGAATACTGGAGTTGGTTGCCATTCCCTTCTCCAGGGGATCTTCCCCACCCAGGGATCGGATCCCTGTCTCCTGCATTGGCAGGTGGATTCTTTACCCTTGAGCCACCAGGGAAGCCCCCGTTGCTCTTATATCATTAATTAAAATGCCAGTACATGGGAAAGGGCAAATAATGCCTCGGTATTCTTATGAAAATAGTTTGGACTTCATGAACTGCCGGAAGGGCCTCTGGGACCTCCCGTGGTCCAAGGAGCCCACTTTGAGAATCACTACTCCCAGCTCTCTCAGGCTGCCTCTCTGGCACTGCACTTCGCTGTGTCTTTTTTTTTTTTTTTTTTTTTTAATTTAACAAAAATTTATTGATTGCCTAGTATATCCCACTCCAGTGTTCTTTTTTTTGTTTGTTTGTTTTTTAATTTTATTTTATTTTTAAACTTTACATAATTGTATTAGTTTTGCCAAATATGAAAATGAATCCGCCACAGGTATACATGTGTTCCCCATCCTGAACCTTCCTCCCTCCTCCCTCCCCATACCATCCCTCTGGGTCATCCCATTGCACTAGCCCCAAGCATCCAGTATCGTGTATTGAACCTGGACTAGCAACTCGTTTCTTATATGATATTTTACATGTTTCAATGTCATTCTCCCAAATCTTCCCACCCTCTCCCTCTCCCACAGAGTCCATAAGACTGTTCTATACATCAGTGTCTCTTTTGCTGTCTCGTACACCGGGTTATTGTTACCATCTTTCTAAATTCCATATATATGCGTTAGTATACTATATTGGTGTTTTTCCTTCTGGCTTACTTCACTCTGTATAATAGGCTCCAGTTTCATCCACCTCATTAGAACTGATTCAAATGTATTCTTTTTAATGGCTGAGTAATACTCCATTGTGTATATGTACCATAGCTTTCTTATCCATTCATCTGCTGATGGACATCTAGGTTGCTTCCATGTCCTGGCTATTATAAACAGTGCTGCGATGAACATTGGGGTACACATGTCTCTTTCCCTTCTGGTTTCCTTAGTGTGTATGCCCAGCAGTGGGATTGCTGGATCATTAACTTGTATGAAAGGAAAGATGGTGGCTTCATGCAGCCAGGGCTGGGAGAGAAAGGGAAGCAGTGAAGTATGCAAGAACACATGTAACCATTGAAATCGCTAATTAACAATTCCTAATTAGCCTGAACTGTTAACGCTTTGTCCGAAGGAGAGTGGCCACTTGTCTCTGTCATTACAGGGACTGATTATAAGTTCTGTTCCACATGAACTTAGATGCAGGGAACTCTGGTCCTGCTTTGAGTTCTCTCCTTGCTTACATTTTGTGATAAGGTGCTTCTGGCATATTCATCTAAAATGCAACACGCATGTTCTTTCTTCCCCAGTAGTGCTGGGATAGGGAACATAAAAGGCATACCTTGTGTTTGAGTGCCAGTTGACACCTCTGTGGAGTTAGCTTCATAGCAGTCTGTTGGACTTTTGCCTTGGGAATTAGGAATGAGGTTGAGGAATAACAATTTGGACGATGATGGTTACATTGTCTCCTGTCCCAAGTGTTCTTCTAGAACTTCACTTAGAGATGGGGTCTGGGGCTCCTCCCCCTGAATTGAGTGGGTTTGTGGCTCATTGCAGTCAATAGATGGCAGCAGAAATGCCATGCTACTTCTGAAGCAAGAAGTCCTTTGCCTTATGAGCGGCAACACTGGCCCGTGGAGCCCACATTCCCTGGTTCACCCATGCTGTGAGCAAGCAGCACACAACACGTGAGTGAAAGGCTGTTAGAAATAGCCGTGTGTCAGCCCAGCCTCAACATGGTGGGGGCGACACCAGCCACCGTGTGCTTCCTGAATTCCTGACCCACAGAATCTGCAAGTGGAAGAAAGCAAGTGTTATTTTATGCCTCTGCATGTGGGGAGATTTGTCCTGTGTAATGCCAGACAGGTGAATGAAAAAGAAGTGGGGAAAGTAGAATGAAAAGCAGAGGAGTACAAAGGACAGTATGGGAGAGAGTCTGGAGTGAAGGTGGAAGAGAGCCAAGGAGGGCGGCTTGGGGAGGAATGCATGCTGGGATGCTGTGGTACCGTGGGTCACGACAGCATCCCCCATCAGGTAACAGGGCTTTAAAGCAGCGGTTGGCACTTGGGGGTTCTAATCCTTTAAAGGGTTCTGAAATCAGTGTAGTGAGACCCAAGCAGCGTTTGAAAGAGAAAGGAAGAGAGGAAGGAAGGAAGGGAGAGAGGAAAGAAAAGAGAAAGACAGACCAGTGTTGAATGTGGTAAGGGTGTTATTTCCAGGCACTTTTGTTTTAGGTGTATGTGTGCTGCATTTCTAAAGTGTATTTTTAGTGTGGGACAGTACAAAAATTTGGGGAGGTGCTGCTTTAAAGCAGCTATTAGTTGCTTAAACTAGAGTTAAATGCATTTACTCTAAGGTCCGGGACATTTATTGTCTTCAGTGGAAGAGCTTTAGATTGCCGGGTCTTGAGGGACGATGAGAATAGGCTGTGATGACAGATTTCTGCCAATTTATTGTTTTTCATTAGAATAAGTAGTAATTCACAAGACTTATTAATTAATAATCATGCCAGCTCTCCAGATAGCTGTCTATATGGATATGTGTGCTCACAGATTTAGACTTCACCTACCTAAATCAGAATTGCTAGTAACGATTGCTCAGTTATAAACATTATTCTTAAAAATCCTTTGGAATTCAAGAGAAAGGGTTAGTCTAGAGCAAAGGAGACGATGAAGTATAAAAGTTAACACATTTTGCCCAAAAGTGCAACGTTCCTTTCCAAGCTTTTTAATATATTGATAGATTCATTTCCAATAGCTTAGTAGAAAATAAAACCCAAATGAATATAGGGTTAAAACACACCTTGGGAGTTTGTGTAAACAAGCAAATGACAAATGGGTAAATCCAATGATACCCAAGTTAATTGTGCTTTGGAGAGAAAGCTCCTTTAACAAGATGGACACATACACACTGCTATATTTAAAACCGGTTACCAACAAGGACCTGCTGTATAGCACAGGGAACTCTGCTCAATGTTATGTGGCAGCCTGGATGGGAAGGGAGTTTAGGGGAGAATGGATACATGTATATATGGCCTACTCCCTTCACTGTTCACCTGAAACTCTGACAACATTGTTAATTGCCTATACTCCCATACAAAGTAAAGTTTTTAAAAATGGCCTGAGGGATGAGAGCTAAGGAGGAACCGTGGTCTTCTCAGGGCCAGGGAGGTTAGTGGCAGCTCACTGAGAGGAGAGACGGCAGCCGTAAGAGATTCCTGTTTTCCAAGTGTAGGTTAAGCTGTTTTTTCAAGAAGTTATACCAATTCATCATGTCATTTTTGTCAGTTTTAATGCAAATTGACCTGTATTGGAGGGGCCATAATTTTTTTTAAAAACCCACTTTTTTAGTAGGTGTAATGTATTGTTGCCAGGTTGTTTGGTGTGTTTGTGTATGTGTGTATATACAAATGTATTTATTGGCCAGGGTGAGCATTTTCTGAAGCATTGTTTTTCTGTTTATATTATACAATGACATCTTTTATTTTGTATCTACTGGCACGGTTGCATTTTTCTACTAAAGTTGGATGACACATGTATATAGAATTGATACTCACCCTCTGTTTTATTTCATGGAAGCATGTTTTCACAGCCTGTTAAGCAGTTCAGCTTGAGTCAACATTCCAGGACTCTCCTGAGCAGATTCTTCTTCTGCATTCCTTGGGTGTCCATTTATACATTTCCTTCCTTCTCTCTTTACAGGCTCCCATAAGGGAAAGTTGCGTGAGTTATAGAAAAGAGTGAGTGAGTTTGTCTGTCTCCCAGGAGGGCTTACAGTTGAACAGAGCTCAAGGTGAGAGCAGTACTTAACGAAAGCAATGATTCCCTAGGGTTAGGTTTTATGAGATAAGAATGAGAACTTTGGAGGCAGAGAACTTTCCCTCCCTGGAACTTTTTGAGGGACAGAGGAGTGTATAAATCATTTCCCTGGCTCTGGAGTCCAAGCTTGTGGCAAGAGAGAAGGCCCGTCCTTGTCCTGGACAGCTGAACCATCCCTGACCACTTAACGAAGAGCCTCAAGCTGAATAGGAAGTGCATCAAGAGCAGAAAAGAATTTTATCTGATTACTGTGTTTTCTTCTTTTTTTTAATGAGAGATTTAGTGTAACAGTTTCTTTTAAAATCTGGTTATATTACCTAAAGAATTAAACTGAAAAGAAAGCAGTAGCCAAATGAGAGTGTAACCTAATTTCTCAGCTCCTAATTGAAAACCAGTATATTCATGCCTGCATGGCATGGCTCATAGCTTCATTGAGTTACTCAAGCCCCTTCGCCTTGATAAGGCTGTGATCCACGAAGGGGTATTCACTGTAGGAAAGTTCAAAATATATACAGATAAAGAACACAAATTGCCCATAATCTCCTACCGGGAGAAAACCACTTTCAGCATTCTGCCATTGCACACCCCTCCCCTCAAACTCAATTCTGTTTCCTACTTTCTTGTTTAACTTGTTACAAGCTCAGCTCTTCAGAAGCCTCAGCTTTAATGGTTGTATAATGATTCGTGTTGTAGTTTCCTTATTTTCTCATTCACTAATTTAACATGCTAATTTTATTACCTAATCATGCAAATTAGAAGTGAGAATGTTTATTAAAGCATTATTTGCTAGTCTTGGCTCCCAGATCTGAATATGTCCTTGGAGTAGATTTCCAGAATCAGTTCATGGGTTTGAACTATGTTTCATGGCTCTTTTATTCATTTTTCTAACTTGTTTTCTCTAAGCTGGTTCTCATTTACAGCCCACCAACAGCATATGGGAGTGCCTACTTCTCCACTTCTTGACCAGACTGAATATTTGCTATAATATTTTTTTTTTAATTTGATACATAACAAAAATTGTTTCCTTACGGTTGTTTATAATCTTTTGTTAGTGAAATGGGACAACTTTGTATTCCTTTCTAATAAATTTTATTTCCTTGTCCATGACTTATCTTTGTGTCCCCAACATGCTTTCAAGATGCTACACAACTTAGTGACTGAACAATATGAATAAATTAATTGTTTATTGTTAATGAGTGGTGATACTGAATTTCAAGGGGTTCTTATTAGATTACATATACTAAGGGACCTTAAGTACACAGTACAGTTTTAAGTTATGTAAATAATAACTTGGGGCTTCCCTGATGGCTCAGTGGTAAAAAATTAACTTGTAACAGAGGAGACTTGATTGATCCCTGGGTCAGGAGGATCCCCTGGAGAAGGAAATAGCAGCCCACTCCAGTATTCTTGCCTGGAGAATCCCACAGCGAGGAGTCTCTTCGTAGTTTATCATGGCTATCTTCTTACTGGGTCTTCACATAACAGAGAGACTGAAAGAGAGAGAGCATGCGACCATCATGACCTTCAACTCAGTTCAGTCGCTCAGTTGTGTCCGACTCTTTGCGACCCCATGAATTGCAGCACACCAGGCCTCCCTGTCCATCACCAACTCCCGGAGTTCACTCAAACTCACGTCCATTGAGTCGATGATGCCATCCAGCCATCTCATCCTCTGTCGTCCCCTTCTCCTCCTGCCCCCAATCCCTCCTAGCATCAGAGTCTTATCCAATGAGTCAACTCTTTGCTTGAGGTGGCCAAAGTACTGGAGTTTCAGCTTCAGCATCATTCCTTACAAAGAACACACAGGGCTGATCTCCTTTAGGATAGACTGGTTGGATCTCCTTGCAGTCCAAGGGACTCTCAAGAGTCTTCTCCAACACCACAGTTCAAAAGCATCAATTCTTTGGCGCTTAGCCTTCTTCACAGTCCAACTCTCACATCCATACATGACCACTGGAAAAACCATAGCCTTGACTAGACGGACCTTTGTTGGCAAAGTAATGTCTCTGCTTTTGAATATGCTGTCTAGGTTGGTCATAACTTTCCTTCCAAGGAGTAAACGTCTTTTAATTTCATGGCTGCAGTCACCATCTGCAGTGATTTTGGAGCCCAAAAAGAGAAAGTCTGACACTGTTTCTACTGTTTCCCCATCTATTTCCCGTGAAGTGATGGGACCAGATGCCATGATCTCGTTTCCTGAATGTTGAGCTTTAAGCCAACTTTTTCACTCTCCTCTTTCACTTTCATCAAGAGGCTTTTTAGTTCCTCTTCACTTTCTGCCATAAGGGTGGTGTCATCTGCATATCTGAGGTTATTGATATTTCTCCCAGTCATCTTGATTCCAGCTTGTGCTTCTTCCAACCCAGCGTTTCTCATGATGTACTCTGCATAGAAGTTAAATAAACAGGGTGACAATATACAGCCTTGATGTACTCCTTTTCCTATTTGGAACCAGTCTGTTGTTCCATGTCCAGTTCTAACTGTTGCTTCCTGACCTGCATATAGGTTTCTCAAGAGGCAGGTCAGGTGGTCTGGTATTCCCATCTCTTTTAGAATTTTCTACAGTTTATTGTGATCCACACAGTCAAAGGCTTTGGCATAGTCAATAAAGCAGAAATAGATGTTTTTCTGGAACTCTCTTGCTTTTTCCATGATCCACCGGATGTTGGCAATTTGATCTCTGGTTCCTCTGCCTTTTCTAAAACCAGCTTGAACATCTGGAAGTTCACGGTTCACGTATTGCTGAAGCCTGGCTTGGAGAATTTTGAGCATTACTTTACTAGCATGTGAGATGAATGCAATTGTGTGGTAGTCTGAGCATTCTTTGGCATTGCCTTTCTTAGGGATTAGAATGAAAACTGACCTTTTCCAGTCCTGTGGCCACTGCTGAGTTTTCCAAATGTGCTGGCATATTGAGTGCAGCACTTTCACAGCATCATCTTCCAGGATTTGAAATAGCTCCACTGGAATTCCATCACCTCCACTAGCTTTGTTTGTAGTGATGCTTTCTAAGGCCCACTTGACTTCACATTCCAGGATGTCTGGCTCTAGGTGAGTGATCACACCATCATGATTATCTTGGTCATGAAGATCTTTTTTGTACAGTTCTTCTGTGTATTCTTGCCACCTCTTCTTAATATCTTCTGCTTCTGTTAGGTCCATACCATTTCTGTCCTTTATCGAGCCCATCTTTGCATGAAATGTTCCCTTGGTATCTCTAATTTTCTTGAAGAGATCTCTCGTCTTTCCCATTCTGTTGTTTTCCTCTATTTCTTTGTATTGATCGCTGAGGAAGGCTTTCTTATCTCTTCTTGCTATTCTTTGGAACTCTGCATTCAGATGCTTATATCTTTCCTTTCTCCTTTGCTTTTCACTTGTCTTCTTTTCACAGCTATTTGTAAGGCCTCCCCAGACAGCCCTTTTGCTTTTTTTGCATTTCTTTTCCATGCGGATGGTCTTGATCCCTGTCTCCTGTACAATGTCATGAACCTCCGTCCATAGTTCATCAGGCACTCTGTCTATCAGATCTAGTCCCTTAAATCTATTTCTCACTTCCACTGTATAATCATAAGAGATTTGATTTAGGTCATACCTGAATGGTTTTCCCTACTTGCTTCAATTTAAGTCTGAATTTGGCAATAAGGAGCTCATGATCTGAGCCACAGTCAGCTCCCGGTGTTGTTTTTGCTGACTGTATAGAGCTTCTCCATCTATGGCTGCAAAGAATATAATCAGTCTGATTTCGGTGTCACCCATCTGGATGTCTCTGCTTATTAATATGCTGTCTAGGTTGGTCATAGTTAGACGCTATTTTTCCTAAATGTCCATTTGTATAAGCATTAACTTCTTTGATTTGCCCTCTTGTGATTCAGAAGCAGTGTTCAGTTAACCATTGGCAGGATTTCTAAGCAAGTTTTTTGTTTTCTTTTTTTCTTTAAATTAATTTATTTTAATTGGAGGCTGATTGCTTTACAATATTCTGGTGTTTTTGCCATACACTGACTTGAATCAGCCACGGGTGTACATGTGTACCCCATCCTGAGCCCCCATTCCTCTAAGTAAGTTTTAATTTATGTGTATGAACATGTCTTGTCTTTTCTTAAATGGCACTGCTGTGGTTCCATTGTAAGATGTGCAGGTCATACACAGAGGTAGATATGAGAAATTTCCATCCCAACTAGAGCACACTAGCGTGGAGGACTCCTGCTGTCCGTAAATTACTCAGACCTTGTTTCAGACCTGCTTCACCCAATCTGTTGGCTCAGAATAACAGAGAAGAACAGTAGGCAGAAATGAGGAAGCAGCTGTTTTTCCAGTTGAGTGCAGAGTTGTCTGGAATAAGGTTCACTGCGCAGGTTGAAACTAATTGGCCATCATGCTGTGATGTAATTGTGGGTTTGTGGATGATAATACCTACCTAATCTGTACTTAACTAACTAGGCTTGTTAATGATCAATTCTGGTGACTTGGTGACAGGTGCAAAGCTTGGGTTTACTATACTGACTGTCTCAGGTAATGATGACTACAAGTTAGTTTTAAAAGATGAAACTTTTTAAAAATTAAAAAAGTGATATGCCGTAAGTTAATAGCTGCATCTTATTAAATTAAAGAGCCCTGTGTAATATGTGTTTTACAGGAAAATGTGTTTTTTGATCTGAAAAGTTAATTACCAATTGCAGCAATTATTTTGAGTTGATTGTTTTCTTACTAATAGTTTTTTCATTAAAAAAATGAGCCCTGTGAAGTATAGTACATTTATTTCCCTTGGGAGTATCAGTATTTAGAATGTGCACTTAGGTCTACTTGGATCTTTTTTTCAGGAGACATTTATTGGAGATAAATGTTACACAGAGTTCACTCTCAACTAGTAAGATGATAAATCACATCTCTGGAGATTTTGTGGTATATTTACTTAATTCTTCCCATTTCAGTATAAGAAGGAATGTTTTTAAATAGAAAGCTCTTTATATTTGCTAATTTCTCCCTCCTCTTCTGCAGGATTAAATGATTTTTAGTTAAAAGTCTTGGGAGTTAAATAGTCAAGAGGACTGTTTTCCATTTACATTCAGGTTTGGTTTAAATTATGCAAAATGAAGACAGTCGGTGCTATGAATTGAAATCATTAGTGCATCAATTATTCCATGATAACCAGCTGAGAGCAGGCTTCAGACTACATGAATGTTCCTTCCATTTCAACTTGGCTTCTCATTAGCTTATATGAGAGATAAAATAATTTGATTCTAATTTATCTCTCTTTAAATGGACATTGTTCCCCTCTGAATTCAAGAGGAGATCATTTTAATTTTGCAGTTGTTTATAACACACAGGTCAAATAAATAACAAATTTTATTTCCAGCAATATATGTCTCCTTTATGATTTATATTACCATAGTTTCTTGATTCTAAGACATACTTTTTCCCCCTGCATCTTTTTTAGGGCAAAATAAGCCGTGAACGTAATAAAGATAACATCATAAATCTGTGGGGATAATAAGGGTTATTTAGCAAATGGTACTTGAAGAAGACTTTAACCATTTGGAAGAAACTGTTGTTGTTCAAGAAACTGTTGTTGTTCAACTTATAGTTTTAATTCACTATAGCCTAAAACAACTTTCATGTATTATGTTTAGAAGATTTAAAAAATATCATCTAAAAAATGTCTAAGAAATTTCAGTGAGGTAAATTTTTCAGGTCTTGAGTTGAGAGGAAACTTCTAAACATAAAACAATAACACAATCTCAAATGTAGGTAAAAGCAATTTTCTCTAGGTCCAAATATACTATTAGTTAAAAGACCAAAAATATATTAGAAATATATTTGGAAAAAGAAGATCATATTTTTGTGGTGAATGGTACTAATTGCAAGAAAAAGTCCATCAATAGGCTGTTAACAGAAAAAAAAATGAATGCGTAACCTAATAAATGTATGACAAAAATTCATTATTGACCAAATAATGAATATTAAAATAATGGGCTACTTTACTTATTAAACCAATAAGACTAAAAGATTATCACTGTTGTTAAAAGTTTGGTAAAATGAGAGTTTACATAAACTTCTGTTGGTGCTGTATCTTGGTATAAACTTTCTGAAAAGTCATTTGGTGATATGTATCGAAAGCTGCAAAAAGTTTATACCCTTTAATTTGATAATTACTTTTTTGTCTAATTGTCCAAATTAGAAATAACAGTAAATACAAAAAACGATAGATGTAAGCGTATTTATTGTCATAAAGTGTTGGAAAATTGGAAACCACTTAACAATCCAATAACAGGTAAATGGTTAAAATATAATGTAGTAGAATATTATATAGCCATTAAAATGCTATTTTCAGAGATTATCTTAATAGAATTGGAAGATCTTCAAGTTGAGTAGAAAGTAGAATACAAAGTGTTACATGTGATGTGGTTTCAATTTTTTTTTCCAAACAAAAAGGGCTAAGGAAAAACAAATAACAATATTATTAGTGTTAATGTTGTGGAATTTTATCATCTTTCTTTAACTGTGTTTGGTCAGATTCTCTATAGTGAGCATGCATTATTTACATGGAAAGACTTGAGTTATTAAAATATAAACACCGTATTTGCATAATCCTTAACTTTCTTGTCCCTCCCAAGTTCCAGGAAGGCAGAGCTATCATCTATTCTGTTCTCTGCGTATCCTCAGTGTCTACAATAGTGCTTGGTACATCATAGCTACTCAGTAAAATGTATGTTTGTTGAATAAAGACACTTTTGAGGTGACTAGCCCAATTAAAGATAATAGGCAAAGTGTAAGTTGAGTTACTGACCTTGTTCAGAAGTCTAGCATGGAAAGAAGTCAGATGTAAAACCTGAGTGCCTAGTTAGAAGGCAGTGTCCGTTCAAATGGGCAAAGAGAAAATGACATTCATGAGGCTGAGAGGCAGCTCAGCAATGGGGCTAGAATGGTGGAAGTGCCCCTGGGCTCATCTCATCCTCCTGAGAGACCACATGTTCCTACATCAGATAATGAGATAAACAGGGACTGTGCACTGGCTACAAAGGCAGCTTGAATCACCTCTAAAACTGAAGAGATTTTATAGGCTATATTATCTGATCACAAAGTAATGATAAGGACTTAAAAAAGTAAATATGAGGGGCATCCCTGGTGATCCGGTGGCTAAGACTCTGAGCTCCCTATGCAGGCGGCCTGGGTTCACTACCTGGTTGGGAAACTGGATCCCACGTGCTGCCACTAAGCCCTGGTGCAGCTAAATACACAAATACTTAGGGGGAAAAAAAGACTGAATTTGAGTAAAAGGAAAAAAAACAATCCCAATAATTACTCATAATCACTTGGAAATTTAAATAACTCCTTGATGAAGAGGAAATACTTTCAAATGGATGTATGTTTTCATAAACTTTTTTTCCCTGTACTAAGAGATAGCTTTTTTGATTATTAAAATTTTGGACTCATTAAACCCAAAATTTCTTTATAAAAGAAAACATTATGGAACAAATAATACGCGTATGTAATTTTTTACAATTCTCTGAGTTTCCAAGAGGTATTCCAACATCAGTATTGCATACAAACTTGTAGAATTTATTTGATGAGATCTTACCAAGTGTCAGTTTGTGAGGACTTAAATCCTGTCACTTTGGAGGGAAGATGTCCCAGTGTAGCTGAGATTGCACAGATTTTTTTTTTTTTTTCTTGTTTAGAACTTCTTGTTTTAGTGGCCATGTGGGACTTTAGCTCCCCAACCAAGGGTAGAACCCATTCCCACTGCTGTGGAGGCACAGAGTCTTAACTGCTGGACCACCAGGGAAGTCCTGACATTGTGCAGATTTTGATGAACCAGCTGATTTTACTTGGAGGGTGGCATGCATTCATCGAATGATATAGACCAAGTAACTTGAACTCTGAACAAAGGCTCGCATTGCTTCCTATTCCTCTCCAGAGATTTTGCGAAGTGTGCTGCTCCAGTGGGTAAAAATACTTAAGGACTTGATAGTGCAAGACTGTATACAGAGTCTGCTTCTCTAGCACAAATTTTTATAGATGTTGAAAACGTTGTTGTCAAATGGTATTTTAAAAACTGTCAGGTGTGTGTGTTTTTCAAAAGAGTTTTAAATAATTCAGTACTATGCAGGCGGTAGAAAAACGGCTTTATAAACTCGCAGTGTTCTTTTGTACTGAATATACAAGTAGAGTCTATGAATTAAAAATGAACACTATCCAATCCATCTTTTTACTAATAACCAGTGTAGTGTTGATGGAAATTCACTGTTACTGTTTTTTCTTTCTTTGTTTTTTTACATTTTCCCATTAGAAAATTGCCTTGAAGTTATTTAAGCATAGGTGTCTTGTGTGTGTGTGTGTGTGTGTGTGTGTGTGTGTGTGTGTGTGTGTATGCATGTTCTGTTGTGTCTGACTCTTTTGTGACCCCATGGCTGTAGCCCGCCAGGCTCCTCCGTCTGTGGGATTCTCCAGACAAGAATACTGGAGTGCGTTGCCATTTCCTCCTCCAGGGGCTCTTCCCCACCCGGGGACTGAACCTGTGTCTCTTGCGTCTCCTGCACTGGCAAGCAGGTTCTCTGCCACTTTGTCACCTGGGAAGCCATCGTGTGTACTTACGGTGAAATAGGTTTCCAGCAGGAGCGGTGTCTGGTTTGTCTGTCCTGATGGCTGACTCCTGGCAGCCTCCTTCCCTTTTCTTCCCTCTTGTGTGCTGCTGACTAAAGGATGAGGAAAGAGTCCATGTGGAAGGTAGTTCACTTTGAGTAAGTGTCAGAGTCCTCAGAGCATGCCCATCCAGACAGTTGGTGTCTGAGTAACCTTGTGGAAGATTAAAAGTCCTCTCCTTGATTTGAGAGTCTAATTGGGAGTAAAAAAGTAAGGGTCATGGATTATTATGAGTCTTCACCACATTTCTCATTGATTCATCACTCTTCTCATATTTCTCCTGATCTCATCCAGGAAAGCTCATCCCTGGATAAAGCTAAGTGGCATGCATCATCCTGTGTACAGTTCTTCTTCCTGCCCATAAAGAACTACAGGTTTTCTGAAGGCAGAAGAATTTTCTTCTTCATGATGGTCATTACTATGGCTCATATTTGGTTTTGTTTCCCTCGGGTGTTTGGCACTAATAGTGGTATTAGTCATGTTCTAAAAAGACGCTTACTCCTTGGAAGAAAAGCTATGACCAACCTAGACAGCATATTAAAAAGCAGAGATATTACTTTGCCGACAAAGGTCCATCTAGTCAAGGCTATGGTTTTTCCAGTAGTCATCTTTGGGTATGGATGTGAGAGTTGGACTATAAAGAAAGCTGTTGTTGCTGTGTCATTTCAGTCATGTCCAACTCTGTGCGACCCCATGGACTGCAGCCCACCAGGCTTCTCCGTCCATGGGATTCTCCAGGCAAGAACACTGGAGTGGGTTGCCATTTCCTTCTCCAATGCATGAAAGTGAAAAGTGAAAGTGAAGTCGCTCAGTCGTGTCTGACTCTTAGCGACCCCATGGACTGCAGCCTACCAGGCTCCTCCGTCCATGGGATTTTCCAGGCAAGAGTACTGGAGTGGGTTGCCATTGCCTTCTCCCAAAGAAAGCTGAGCACCGAAGAATTGATGCTTTTGAACTGTGGTTTGGAGAATACTCTTGAGAGTCCCTTGGACTGCAAGGAGATCCAACCAGCCCATCCTAAAGGAAATAAGTCCTGAATATTCATTGGAAGGACTGATCCTGAAGCTGAAACTCCAATACTTTGGCCCCTGATGTGAAGAGCTGACTCACTGAAAAAGACCCTGATGCTGGGAAAGATTGGCGCGAGGAAAAGGGGATGACAGAGGATGAGATGGTTGGATGGTATTACCTACTCAATGGGCATAAATTTGAGTAAACTCCTGGAGTTGGAGATGGACAGGGAGGCCTGGCGTGCTGCAGTCCATGGAATCGCAGAGAGTCTGACATGACTAAGCAACTGAACTGAACTGAGTCATGTTCTGGAGTTGTCAGATCTCTAACCTGAGAACCTCAGAGTTAGGCATTAAATGGCTTTCATGGCAAAAGATTTAAGGTGTATTTGCCAGGATGGAAAAATGACCGTAAAGTCATAGTGGTTGAAAACACCTGTCTTTAAGCTGTTTTGCGTTGTAGCAGTTTTAGGGCAAATTTTAAAGATTTGCCCTAAGAAATGGTAAAAGTTCATTTAAAATTCATAAACTGCACTCCAGTGTCTCTCAGTGCACCACATATGATTGCTATCAAGATTGCTATCAAATGTCTTGAGCAGACTGATTATATACTGTTTAACACACATCCTTTGTAATGGTGTTTCAGATAATACAAGACTGACTTGTTCTGAGTACAGTAGGGACCCCCTTCTTCTGAGAAAATATGTTCCGAGACCCACAGTGGATGCCTGAAATCAGGGATCATGCTCTACCCTGTATGAATGTTCTTCCTCTACACACATACCGAGGATAAAGCTCAACTTACAAATTAGACACAGAGATTAACGGTTGTTGTTGTTGCTCTTGTTCAGTTGCGAAGTCATGTCCAGCTCTTTGCAACTCCGTGGACGGCAGCATGCCAAGCTTCCCTGTCCCTCACCATCCCCTGGAGTTCGCCCAAGTCCACATCCATTGAATCGGTGATGCCATCCAACTGTCTCATCCTCTGTCACTCACATCCTCCTGCTTTCAGTCTTTCCCAGCATCAGGGTCTTTCCAGTAAGTTAGCTGTTCACATCAGGTGGCCAAAGTATTGGAGCTTCAGCTTCAGCATCAGTCCTTCCAATGAGTATTCAGGGTTGATTTTTTTAAGGATTGACTGGTTTGATCTCCTCACTGTCCAGTGCAGTCTCCAGAGTCTTCTCCAACACCACAGTTCGAAAGCATCCATTCTTCTGTGCTCAGCCTTCTTTATGGTCTGATGCTTACATCCATACATAACTACTGGAAAGAGTAACAGTAACAATAATAAAATAGAACAATCACAACAATATCCTGCAATAAAAATTGTGTGAATGTGGTATTTCAGAATACCTTATTGTACAAATTTAATATTTTTTCCATCTTAATTAAATGCTTATCACACACCATGATAGCCAAACGTTTGCAGTTTGAGATGTGCCAGCAAAGCTAGCACAAATCTTTTTCCCTTCTTCTCAATTTCATTGATAGAAGATTCATTCTTATTGCAGATTTTAGCAACCTCAGCGTACGGTTTTTCCTCTTTATTAAGTTGAAAACTTTTACCTTTTCACTTAAAGGAAAAACTTTATGGCTTATCTGTGGCAGATCTGAATTGCCCTTGTCCTTTGGGGCTGTGATTAAGTAAAATAAGAGTGAGTTGAACACAAATCCTCGGATACCATGGCAGTTGATCTGATAACCCAGATGCTACTCAATATCTCCAGACATATATGCTGGACAAAAGGGTAGCTGACAGACCGAGACAGCGACAGATTTCATCAGGCTACTCAGAGCAGCACACAATTTAAAATTTATGAATTTTTTTTATTTCTAGAATTTTCCATGTAATATTTTTGGACCATGGTTGAACCTTGGGTTGCTGAAACCTCAGAATGCACGATCATGGATAAGGGGACACTGTTATATTTAGCCTGAAATGACTCACGAGAGCTGTTGTTCCCTGTCCACATAGAGGTGGACTGCCCAGCTAACGAGATGGGTGTTTTTCCTATGCTCTGTGTTGTTCTAAGATCCTCTTCCGAAGTCTTCATTTTTAATGATGACTTTGACGTCTTTTGATCTACATTCTATAGAATTTTGCATGCTGGTTTCAGTTGAGTTTTCATAAGGTTCAACTCAGAATCAGCGCTTTAAAAAGAAAAAAGATTGGATGGGGAACGGGCATCAAAAGATCTTAGAAAACAGTAAAGAAAATTAAAACCACCTGGTGAAACAAGTCTTTTAGTAGATTTGAAGGAGGCACACATAGCTGTTTTGAAGAAGTTTGTTGAGGGGTACAAATTAGAAATCAGTACATTAGTTCATTTTGGGGAAATGTTTTATGGGTAAAACATGATCCAGTATATTGTTAGACTTGTGTTACATGAACAGTTATATGGCTTCTGGTCACACGTGTGGCGTCTTATCCTCATGTTCCTCGTTGAAGATTATACATCCTAATTATGCTTTCCCAGACTTAAAAAGTCTGAGCAAAAGCAAGAAGAAGGTATATCCATCAGTGAGGAAGTACTGGGTACAGATGCATTACTCAGTTCTCCTCCTTTCAACACACAGTTATTGAGCATCACTCCTGCTTTCTCTTAGATCTCCCTTTCATAACCCTGGCCCTTGGTTTTACTTTTCAAAGATTCAGTTCCTCATCTGTTATGTAGGAACTGCAACAGTATGCATTTCATGGATTTGTTGGGAGGACTAAAAAGATAAACAGAAAAAGTCCTGAAATCAGCATCAGACTCATTGGAAAAGCTCTCACCATTTCAGTGCCTCTGAGCTGTCTTCTGTGGGTAGAAGAATGGCAGATGAAGCTCACACAAGTCTGAGGACATCAGAGTCCCTGAGAATGACACCTTACTGGACAAAAGTATCTACGTATTTCAGAGAGCTCTTGAAATAGTAGGTGCTCTGTCGCTCAATAGGGTCCAAATCTTTGCAGGTCCCGACTGTAGCCTGCCAGGCTCCTCTGTCCATGGAATTTTCCAGGCAAGAATACTGGGGTGGGTTGTCATTTCCTACTCCAGGGGATCTTCCCACCCCAGGGATTGAACTCACATCTCCCATGTCTCCTGCACTGACAGGCAGGTTCCTTACCACTGGTGCCATCTGAGAAGCCCTTTAGAGATAGTAAATGAGTATTTAAAAATAGTGTTTCTCAATTTTAACAAGTGAGGTGAGTGGATTTTCACTCACATTTTAACACTTCCAGTGTATTAAGCATTATATGGACCACTTTTATATGTATTTTCTCTTTTATTTCTTGCAATGGTATTTTTATTTTCTCCCACACGTGACAAATTGAGCTGTATCTAATACAAGGGTATGGTGGTTGATTTAGTCACTAAGTCATGTCCTACTCTTATGACCCCATGGACTGTAGCTTGCCAGGTTCCTCTGTCCAGGCGATTCTCCAGCCAAGAATACTGGAGTGGGTTGCCATTTCCTTCTCCAAATACAGCTCACTGGGAATTCATACATTGAGTTGAACATTTGGGTTAATATTTCTTTAGTGTGGTAACATCCTTTTTGACACTTTTATTAGAATTTTCAAGCCTTACATGTCAGGCTTTCTCACGAGACTGCAGCAGAGATGTCTGTCAGCACAGAGGTCTCATTTGAAGGCATGACTGGGGAAGGAGCTGCTTGCATGCTTATGTAGCTTTTGAAAGAACTCAGTTCTTTGTGGGTTGTTGGACTGAGAGCCTTGCTGTCGACTCTCAGCCGGAGGCCATCCTTAGTTCTCTGCCACTTGAATCTCTCTGTAGGTCAGCTCACCATATGGCAACTTCCTTCATCAAAGCCAGCAAGGAAGAGTCTGCTCACAAGGCAAAAATTAATTTTATGTCATATGATCATGGAAGTAGAATGCTTTATTCTATAGGTTAGAAGCAAGTCCCAATCCCATCCATGCTTATGAAGAAAGAGTTTATGAAGGGCATGAATACTAGGAACCACCAAGCTCCTCTTAGAATCTGTCCACCAGAGCTTCTTTCTCAGGAGAGCTCTCTCCACACAGTGACAGGGTAGACCAACAGCTCCTGTCTTACGTCATCATAAAGCTAGTGATTCTAGAGAAAACAGAGCCACTTACCTCCTTGTCATCCATATATGTACCTGTTCCTTACCAGTTAGGATTCTTGATGGAAAACAGAAATTAACTCTGGCATATTTAACCATGGAAAGATGTACTGGAAGGATGACAAGCAACTCCTAGAATTGTTGAGAAGAGTGAAGTATTGGGCTGGGGGAAGACCTGTGAGAACTGGATCGACCCTTGTGCCATTGTCACCGCCTCACTGCACTCTCAGCACTGTCTTCTCAAGATTAGGTGTGAGGTGTGTCTCACTGGCCATGTATCGGTCCCGTGTCTGTGCTCCAGCTGCCAGCAGGGGAGGTGAGGGGACATCTGCCCTGCATGGGCCTCCATCAAAGGTGGGACTGTGTATCTTCAACTGTGACAGTGCTCCTGAGATGAGCCCCTGTGGATCTCATGGCTTCACTGGGATTACGTTGTCCACCCAGATGTTCAGCCTAGTATGTTGTCTTACATAAACACATTCTACTCTAATGGGCGGTTTTCAGAACTGTTGCAGCTGGCGGTTCTTTGCCCTTGTTCAACATCAACTGTGCCTCACAGGCATACCAATAAAGCGGCTACAGGAGCAGCATGTGATGTCCATGGCATGTCTGGGTCTCTAAGTCGTGGTGAAGGTTGGGCATTTGTAATTTTGATTCAGACCAGATTTAACCACAAATGGAATTTACCTTTTCTGAAATTATAGGTTAGCTTTATGATCCAGTTTTCTTTCCTAATCTTTCTGTTGGATTTAGAGGCTCAGGGATTACCGTAGCTCTTTACTGTCTTCAGTTTTGACCATGTTTATATGACTCTCTTGAATACGTGGGTGTATTAGCTAAATTATCATGTTTTCCTAAGAACAAAAAACTTGTAAATCTTTTGAAGTAAGTTCACATGTTTCCTTGCACGTATTTTCAAAGCTATACCTACTCTCTTGCTGCTTTTCAGAATATATTAAGACCAACTTACCAAGAAGGGAAACAGATGTCACTTCTCTGGGGGTACATTGTAGGGTAAAGAGTCTTGCCAACACTCAAAATGTTTTTCTTGTTAGCCTGCCATGCCAGCTGAAATCTCATCATTAGAATTTGAATTTTGGCTTAAGATCAGTGGGCCTCAACCCCAACACATAAAATCACCTGGGGAATTAAAAACAACATAAATCAACAAGTAACCCAAAAACAGCAATGTCAGGATACCACTCGAGAACAATTCTGCAGAATTTCTGCGAGTGGTGTCCAAGGAACTATGACTTTGAAAATCTCTTTAAGAGATTCAGTTGAGTCGCCAGTCCAGGTTCAATGCACGATACTGGATGCTTGGGGCTGGTGCACTGGGACGACCCAGAGGGATGGTATGGGGAGGGAGGAGGAAGGAGGGTTCAGGATGGGGAACACATGTATACCTGTGGCGGATTCATTTCAATATTTGGCAAAACCAATACAATATTGTAAAGTTTAAAAAAAAAAAAAAAAAGTCTCAGTTGAGAGCTAGGATTGAGAGCCAGTGGATTAAAACTACCACCTGATAAGAGAAGCCTACCATTGGTGTTCTGGTATGTATAAGCACAGTGTAGAAGTCACCGCCACAGTTCCCAGCCAAGACTGTTCCTTGCTGTCCTTCTCTTCTTGTGTACCCCATAATGAACTGTCATTAATTGGGGTCATCTAAGCCAGTCTCTTCCTACAGCTTCAAAGAGCCCAACTACCATAGGGCCATGAGATTTCTATGACACTCCTTCTGAAAATACCTCTAAAAGGCTGATTTGCTTCATAACAGTAGCATATGTTAAAATCAGGCTATAAACAATCCCACTTCTCTTTCATTTCACATTTACTTTCTGGAGGTGATATGCACATAACCATTCATGTGGTATCCAGAAATATTTTCGTCTGTAGTAATAGCAGATGGCAGAGCATTTTCCTGTGCCAAGTTGCATTTACTCTGCCGCAGCACAGTGTGGAAGTGATCATGGCCTCTTTCAAATAGTCTGACTTCCCGTGTGCATTTCAGTTGTGGTGGGAAGTTTTCTTGCGTATCACTTCAATATGTTGTAGATTTACTTGGAATCCTTGGAATGTGTGCCTGGTGTAGTCACATGAAAAGTACTTTGAAAAATATTTTTGAAGCTTAATGATTAAAAGTCATCAATTCAACAAACATTTCGTAAGCATCTGCTGTGTACTAAGCTAGTGGTTTTCCACTAGGATAGGTGGTGTGGTCTCCAGGAAGGATGTTGGAAATTTACAGGGTTATTTTCAGGTATCATAATGATTAGTGGGGGAGCTACTGGCACTTGGTTTGTGAAGACCACAGGTACCAGCTGCCCTGCAGCCTGCAGGACTGTCCCCCTCAACAAGAATGTCCTGCATACACCACACCCCCATTCTGTTGAAAGGACTTTTATGTAGGTGAAAAACCTGTTTATGATTATCTGAGCCTGAAACCTAATTGTGCTTTTCATGTAAACACAAAGATTTTCTCTTTGGCATGGATTTAATAGGCAGTGACTTTTTCCAGGAAAATTGTAAATTGAATTGTAAATGTCACTTAAGAGAAGATTGTACTTTGCATTATTCAGAGTCAAAAGTCTCCCATAAAGTCACGTCACCAATGAAACCCTGCCCGCGGTGTTTGAGTCACAGAGAGCCCATCTGTCCCCACCTGCCTTTGTGAATCTCTCCTTCATGCAGATTCTGTACATGGGGGCAAACAAAGGATCACTTTGTGTGTCTTCTGGTGGTGGTGTGCCTGAACGTTTTTTTTAAAATCTCGTTTATTATTTTTGGCTGTGCTGGGTCTGCTTTGCTTTGTGAGGGCTTTCTCTACTTGTGGCGAGTAGGGGCTTCCCTTGTTGGGGAGCATGGGCTCTGGGGCACGGGGGCTTCAGTAGTCGCAGTGTGGACTCAGCAGTTGTGGTGCATGGACTCAGCTGCCGCACGGCTTGTGGAATCTTCCCGGGCCAGGAACTGAACCCATGTCCCCTGCATTGGCAGGTGGCTACTAATACTGAACCACCAGGAAAGTCCCTGAACATTTGTAATTCATAGTATTTTATTGTGTGATTTAAAATTTTCTAGTGTTTACAACTGGGGCGTTGAATTGAGATTGAGTATATGTGTTGTGTCTGTGTTTTTAAAAATGTGTGTATAGATATGTTATTTATAAATTCCATTACAAGAAAACAGAGTGAGCATTAAAGAATATTCGGGCTTGGGGGTCATTGGGTGTGATAGGGTTCGTAGCCAGTAGGTTAAGCAGCAGGGCAACGGCAGACACACCTGCAGACAAAGAAAGTCTTAAATGCTATCGTCTTAAAAACTCAGACGATACTCCAAGAGCCAAGAAGCCGCCCCTGCCTTGTCCTGAGGCAGCAGTCAAGGGTGATCAGGAAGGCTGTTTCACTCGGGCTCAGCTAGGCAAAGGGCACAGTGCATATTAAGCTGTGCGGAGTGGAATCAAGGCGTTTGCAAATGGCTCAAGCCTGGGATGGGACAGGGATTGAGGGCAGTGCAGAGCAGATGGAGAGATTTGGGGCAAATGGAACCTACTCAACAGTGATATGGAAGATATGAGAGAGGGAACCTAGGAGGTAGCCAGCTACATGAAGTGTCTGGTGAGGAAAAGAACACCAGCCTCACTTAGGGAATTACACTGACTCTAACATCTGTGCTCCAGTTAAGTGTACTGGGTTATTCATTTATTGTGTGTGTAATTTCACTTACCTGTTTTTCTCATTTAATTTGGCACAACTTCTCATTATGTTTTGAAGGAGATTTGAATAATAGCACAGTCTCTAAAGAACCTTATTAATGCTACAAAGCTAGTGATCTTGATTTCCATCTGGAGGTCAACTTGGAAACACTAGCATGTGCCAAATGGAGGAAGCTTTCTTAACAATTTACCTCAACAGCAAAAATAGTTAGATTTATCCACCACATCAATGAGAGAAATGTTGTCTTTTAAACAAGAACCTTGTCCAGTTACTGTTTTCTTTATATATTTTTAAAAAATAATGACATTCTTCCCAAGGTAGCTCAGTGGTAAAGAATCTGTTTGTCAGTGTAGGAGACATAGGAAAATACAGTTTTGATTCCTGGGTTGGGAAGATGCCCTGGAGGAGGAAATGGCAAGCCACTCCAGTAATTTTGCCTGGGAAATTCCGTGGACAGAGAAGCTGGCTCCAGTCCATGGGGTTGCGAAGAGTTGGACATGACTGAGCACCCAGCAACATAGTAAAAACACTCTTTTAAGAAATTTGGAACAAAGAAGCAGGGATATTCGTTTCCCCCATATTATTGGTTGCTATTTCTATGTATCTCCTATTTTTAGATATGTATATGTGTATTTGTGTGCGTATAATGCATCAGAACCAGGGCTTCCCTGGTGGCTCAGACAGTAAAGATTCTGCCTGCAATGCAGGAGACCTGGTTCGATTCCTGGGTCAAGGAGGACCCTGGAGAAGGGAATGGCTGCCCACTCCAGTATTCTTACTTGGAGAATCCCATGGACAGAGGAGCCTCATATGTTATATACTTAAAGCTATAATATCATGGCCCTATGTATACAGATATTCGAGGAGTCAAGTAAAGTTAAATATATGAATTTTGAATCATTCTTCCTCTCAATTTCCAACTTGGTATCCAACTATCTAGTGAACACTCCCCTCAGTATTTCTGTTTAATTGTCTTGCAGGCATCTCAGAGTAAACACATCAAAATGGAGCTCTTAGATTCTCCCCCTTCGCTCCCCTTTTTCTCTGGTTTTCCCCATCTTAGTAGGTAGTTCCCTCATCTGTCTCATTACACAAGCCAGAAGCCTAGCTTTCTCCCTTTTCCTCACCCCCTGCACTGAATGTATCAACAAATCCTTTATCTTGGCCACCAAATAGACCTCAAGCCATTCTTTTCCTCTCCATGCTTACTGCTCCCACCCTCTTCCAAGCTGCTGCCTCTCACTGAGCTACATTAGCCTCCTTCCTGGTATGCTGACACTTGATAGTCTGCTCAGCAGACAGAATAGATCACTGTTAAGAATTCTCCTTTTTAAACTTCTCTGGTGGCCTCCCAATGTACTTATGAAATAACCCAAATTCCTCCACATGGCACATAAGGCCTATAGGACTTAACTTTTACCTGTTTTTCTAAATTCATCTCATGCTGAAATTCATGGTTTCCATCATCTCGCTATATTCAGCCACCTCATAGCCATCTCAGTGTTTTTAAAACACCAAGTTCTTCCTTCCCTCAACGTTCTTCCATATGTACTTTTCCCTGCCAGAGGCTCCCATCCTCGCCTCGTGGCCTGCCAGCTTCAAATCCTGTGTATGTCACTTTAAATGCCACTTAAGGAGCCATCCCAGACCACCCTAGGGAAAGTGGAGTCACTTCCCTACACTTAACACAATTTACAGTTAGTGTGGGTGTGGGTGTCTGTTTCCCCCACCAATTATAAGCCCTGTGAGGCAGTGACTGTCTTGTTTATGTAGTAGTCAGTCAATAAGTATTTGGTGAATGAACGAATGCTACTTCCTTGAACCAGCTCGTGGGATTCTCTTGCCGCCAGGCTAAGAGACGTGGACTTGAGAGCCAAGGAATTGCTTGGTATCATCTATTATATTGGAAGTGCTTGTGCAAGAGAGGCTCCTCCAACCTTTGTCATGCTTATTTTTGTCTGGGTCTTGTTTGTCTGGGACTGAAGTAAATGTCAGCAGTCAGCTCCCAGCTCTATGTTTGAGGTTGGTGCCATGTTTATCAAACCAACATGGAGACTAGAGATTGCATTACCTTTAAGGAGATATAATACTGGAAGGAGACTAGTTTTTCCTTCTGAGGCCACAGCGAGCTGGAGAGGGCATGAGGAAGTTATGGTGAGAGACACACAGTTCAGGCATCTCCCAAAGTGCCATTGCTAAAGAAACAGTCTGGCTGTGGTTGAACAAAGCATCACAGATAGAAAACAGATGGTTTAAGAACAGGGTATCTTGGGAAGAAGCCATCTGATCAAGATTTTCCATAGTGATGTTCATTAAAGCTGAAGAATTCTTGCTACATCTTGTTTCTGTCATGGCAGTCAGGGGCCTTTTATTAAGATCCCCAGACCTTCTGATCCACTCAGTCCCTGCCTGGTAGTAACTGCTTTTACAGGAGGAAATTCTGGAACATCCGGTACCAGAGGCCACTTCTACCTGACTGTCTTTAACCCTACCTTACCATCTTACCTTGTCCAAGACCAGGTCTCCATCAAGTTGCATCCTTAATGAGGTCTTTTGCTGTTCATCCATGGTGAGATCACGTCTTAGAGTAATTCATTGCCTGCTTTCTGAACTGTGCCTGAGAGGATCACCTCTGCAACTGTGGGCAGAGTTTGCCATTTAACAGAGGTCCTGTAGAGCTTGTCCTGGCTTCTGATCATAACTTTAGTTTTGATTCTTCAACAGCGCGTGTGACATTTGTATAACTGCTTAGCTCAGCCTGTTAAAGGAGTGGGGATCAGCCGAGGCTGGCATAGTAGGAAAGAACACTGTCTGCTGGTATTAATAATATTGTCTGCATATCGTCTGTGGAACTAAAATCCACAATAGTATCTTTTCTTCAGCTTTATTGAGAGGTAATTGACCTTTGATCCACAATAGTATCTTAGTTTTGCTCCCAAATTATCTTTCCACTATTACTATTCCTTACATGTAGCAACATTGATTTGATATTTGCTTTTCATATTTTTTTTCAGTTTTTTTCTATAAACACGTATTGAACCCCCACTCTGTGCTCAATACAGAAGTGCTGCATCGCTGGAGGTCCACAGGATGAAAAACAATGAAGATTTTTCCTAACTATAGAACGACATGAGACCTCAGGTTGAAAAAGCAACAGCAAATCTCAAGGAGGGAATTAAACCAGTTTACAGCTGGATTGGTCCACAATGGCAGTAAATCTAACATAAAGAGGAAATCTTAAAGGCTGAGAGAAGAGCCAGATCACCTATAGAAAAATGACTGTCCAATGGTCAGAGCATTTCTTAGCAGCAGTAGTAGATTCAGAAATAGGACGTTCTTGAACAAAAAGACTGGCAGAATTTTTTACTCTCTGACTTGAACTGAAAGAATTGCTAAAAGTTGGATTTTAGAGAGAAAGAAATTGATCCCAGATGTAGGTTCCACCATGAGAGAGCAATGGGCCAACAAAGAAGTTGGACATGTTCATAAACTTAAATGATCTAAGGAAATGGCTGCCTCTGTGTTAGGATTTGAATACAAACAAAATGTTTTTCCAATTGAGGATGTAACTGCTTAGACTTAGTGCCGGTATTGGAAATTCTTCTGTTTGTGATGAATTGTTTTCAGGCAAGGATTTTTAATCAGAGGTCCATGGATAGGATTCAAGGCATCTGTGAACTTCTTAAAATGATAAGTGACATACCTTGTGAATGTGGAGTCTTTCCGCAGACAGGACCCATGGCGTTTATCAGACATTTAAAGGGATTTAGAACCTGGACAAGCTAAAGGACTACTGGATTATTGTATTGTCCCCCCGTTAAGAAGAAATTATATCAGCACTTAACTCTCCCTGACAGTGAGATCAGAGCATCTGGATTTGAATATCGGATCTGTCAGTTACTTTGCAGAACCACTGAGACCCTGGACAGGTGATTTGCCTTCTGTCTGTAGTTCACACAGCACACAACCTGTGTGGCCACACACAGCAGTGGTATATCTGGCTCTTGTGACCACATCTCACCATCACAGTCAATGTTTGACTATAGCTGTTAGGATTTTCTAAAGAGTCCCTCTTGAGCTATGAGAAGAAACAAAACTTCTAAGTCATCAATTTTTGGCTATAATAATAGACTTAGTGCTGTTGTTCTGTTCAGTGAACACATGGTTTGTGTAATATGTTGTCCAAGTGTGCAGGAGTGAGCACGGGGAGGAAGTGTGTGTTCAATCATTGTCTCTCCCAGTGAAACTTGATACTAAAGCAGCTATTCACTGGTGACCGGTGTTACTTGTGCTTTTAGAGTGTAGTTGTACTGTAGGTCAGATGTGTGCGTTTGTGTGTTAATTTTAATTCTACTTCTCCGCTCCTTCAGGAGTTGTTTACTAAGAACTAGAGTTAGGCCACTCACCAATGCTGCTGATGCTGTACCAGCTGTGGTCATGGATGCAGAGTTGAGGACAGCGGTTCCGTCTCTGAGGAATTGCCATAGATTAGGATGGAGGAGACAAGGTCTCCACCAAATCCTCACGCCAGCCTGAGATCTTCTCAGGCTGTTCCTAAAAGCAAAGTTTCCCCAGCCTGCCACCTGGGGTGTCAGCCAGCAGGTATAAGTAAGAGCAGAGAAGAGTGTACCTTCTAGGAGGGCTGCTGTGGAGCTCGGGGAGCCTCAGATGTCAAAAATGTTGAAACATCTGTTTAGCATGTGTCATTATGATCCTAGTAACACAGTCTGTTTCTAAAGCTGTGACATTTGACATTCCCAGCCACTAATTAGAGAGCCCAGGTATGTCTTCTTCCCTCAAAGCCCCAGGCCTCCTTTATCCCTGCCTCCTTCCCAGCACTCCCAGGGGCCGGGATAAAGTGTCCTAATCCTAGGACTGGGCTGCCCCATCCTACTGGGGAGAAGGTAGCTCCCAGCTCCACTTCCGTTTCCTGTCTGCACGTCTGTTTCCTCTCTCATGACATGGGTATCTCTTAGAAGGCGAAGGGCAGTGGTTTGTCAAACAGTTACCTATAGCATGGAGCAGGTTAACTCACCTCTTGAGACAAGCATGTGATTCCTCTGTCATGGATGGCATCGTTACCTTTTCTGTGTATAATATTGAGACTTTCTCAGGGGTTGGTTGTTTATGTTAGCTATGCTGTGTGCAGCAGGTGGGATCTTAGTTTCCTGACCAGGAATCAAGCCTTCACCCACTGCATTGGAAACGTGGGGTCTTAACCACTGGACCACCAGGGAAGTCCTGAGAGGTTCTCAGTTTTGACTGAATAAGATCATAAGCTCTTCTTGTTTTTTATTTTAAAAGAAAAACACTTCTGTATAGCTTAAATGAAATGATAAGGACAGTAAGAGTATTGAGATGAGACTTTAGTGGAAAATGCTGAATTTAGGCAGATAATGAGATCAAATTGCCAACGTCTGCTGGATCATGGAAAAAGCAAGAGAGTTCCAGAAAAATATCTATTTTTGCTTTATTGACTATGCCAAAGCCTTTGACTGTGTGGATCACAATAAACTGTGGAAAATTCTGAAAGAGATGGGAATACCAGACCACCTAACCTGCCTCTTGAGAAATCTGTATGCAGGTCAGGAAGCAACAGTTAGAACTGGACATGGAACAACAGACTGGTTCCAAATAGGAAAAGGAGTATGTCAAGGCTGTATATTGTCACCCTGCTTATTTAACTTCTATACAGAGTACATCATGAGAAACGCTGGACTGGAAGAAACACAAGCTGCAATCAAGATTGCCAGGAGAAATATCAATAACCTCAGATATGCTGATGACACCACCCTTATGGCAGAAAGTGAAGAGGAACTAAAAAGCCTCTTGATGAAAGTGAAAGTGGAGAGTGAAAAAGCTGACTTAAAACTCAACATTCAGAAAACTAAGATCATGGCATCTGGTCCCATCACTTCATGGGAAATAGATGGGGAAACAATGGAAACAGTGTCAGACTCTCTTTTTGGGGGCCCCAAAATCACTGCAGATGGTGACTGCAGCCATGAAATTAAAAGACACTTACTCCTTGGAAGGAAAGTCATGACCAACCTAGATAGCATATTGAAAAGCAGAGACATTACTTTGCCAACAAAGGTCTGTCTAGTCAAGGCTATGGTTTTTCCTGTGGTCATGTATGGATGTGAGAGTTGGACTGTGAAGAAGGCTGAGTGCTGAAGAATTGATGCTTTTGAACTGTGGTGTTGGAGAAGACTCTTGAGAGTCCCTTGGACTGCAAGGAGATCCAACCAGACCATTCTGAAGGAGATCAGCCCTGGGATTTCTTTGAAAGGAATGATGCTAAAGCTGAAACTCCAGTATATTGGCCACCTCATACGAAGAGTTGACTCATTGGAAAAGACTCTGATGCTGGGAGGGATTGGGGGCAGGAGGAGAAGGGGACGACAGAGGATGAGATGGCTGGATGGCATCATTGACTCGATGGATGTGAGTCTCAGTGAACTCCGGGAGTTGGTGATGGACAGGGAGGCCTGGCGTGCTGCGATTCATGGGGTCACAAAGAGTCGGACACGACTGAGTGACTGAACTGAACTGAATGAAACATAGTCTCTGGTCTGCTAGCCTCCCTTCCTTAGTTATTTGTATTGTGATTATAGCTTAGACTTCTACAAACCCATTTAGAGAGACAAAAAATTCATTTAAGTATGTTGTTGTTTTCTGACTCTCTGTGACCCCATGGACTGTAGCCAGGCTCCTCTGTCCATGGATTATCCAGGCAACAGTTCTGGAGTGGACTGCCATTTCTTCCTCCAGGGGATCTTGCCGACTCAGCGACAGAACCCAGGTCTCCTGCATTGGCAAGGCAGATTCTTTACTGCCGAGCCACCAGGGAAGCTTAATACAAAATATACGTCTTTTTTTTTTTTTTTTTTTTTTTTTTACTATATTAACTATTATGCTCTAATTTATAAATGAGGTTTAAAGCTGATTGTTTAATAGGTTGGGATTTAAAATTGACATTTTCTCCCATATCATGTTATAGCTGTATAACTTATCATAAAGATTTGCTTGAAAAGTTTCAAAGATATTGATGTATTTTATTCTCTTCAGTTAAATTGAAGTTACTGTTTTTAAAATTTTGATTCTGGCCTCTTCTTTGCTCAAACCACCACTTTCTTTGCCATTCCTCTAACTAGTTGGAGAGTTTATTTGCCTAAAAATAGAATAAAATAAGTACAGTTTGGTTTTTTTTTTTTTTTTTTTTTGGAAAATCTAAAGGAGAGCACAGTTAATATTGTTCTTCCCTGAAAATGGGAAACTGACTGTCTGATCCCATGTTTTTATTATCAGGTCACACATGCTGTTAGTTAGAGATATTTGATGAAAATAACAGCTATCCTTAAGGAATGATTATGTGTATGTGTGTGCACACATGCATGCCCACATGTGGTGTGACCTTCAGTGTGTGTAGACGTATGCAGAGCCTTGTTTGGGCAGTAGTGTGATTGAGTTGGCTATTGGGCAGGACTGTCCTGACTACACAAGGCTTCCTTTCATCTTTTTCTCTGAAGTGCTCCCTTGTCTGTTTCTTTCCTGTGAGCCAGCAACTCTCCCTGGCCCTGAGACCGTGGCAGTTACTTGCGGCTGCCTCACTTGTGGCGTTAAGGGCCTCTTGCCCCTGTCCTTTGCTGCCATGGTCACAAGGTATATTGGATTTGATTCTACATCTCACGAGGGTGACGGCATCAGTGGCATGGCTCAGTCCCTCCCGTGCCACAGCCATCTGAGGCTGAAGGTACAACGACTTTAAATTGCCTTCTGCTCTTCTTGCTGAAACCATCCTGGGACACTGGAATCATGCATTCCACACATATTTGGGTGTCTGTCCTGTGCCTGGCACCATCCTAGGTGTGCGAGATACCCCTGTGTAAACCACAAAAGTCCCCGTGCTCTTGGAGTTCACATCAGCTCCTTGGTAACTTTCAAAGGAAGAGGAACCCTTCACCTGAGATGTGAAGAGTTTTTATGATGGGGTACTCTTCAGTTTAGCCTTGGGGTCACCAGTGAGCTCTTGAGGGGTATGGCAGTGGGCTGTGGGGGTGGGTTTAGTAGGAGATGAGGATGGAGAGAAGAGATGGGCAGGGCCATGAGTGGGAAGGCCTTGAGCACAGGCTAAAGTGTCTGTAAGCAGAGGAGTCAGTGACCCCCTACAGGATGGCCGTGACATACAAGACCTCACCTCTGTTTGGGGGAAAATAACTGATGGAGGGCGTGGGCTGCACAGAGAGCAGGAGCTGGGGGCGGCAGAAAGCCAGGCTGGATGATCTTCAATTTACTCTTTTTACTCATTCAGCATATACTTAGCTGGGGCTTGCCTTGTATTTATATTTAGAAGCAATTGCTAATCTTAGACGCTATTTTAAGAAGAGTGGAACCGATTTAAAGCTCTGTCTCATCTTTCAAGCTTGAAGTTTACATTTTGGGGTTTTGGGGGGGCTGAGGGACTGAAAGATCCACATTTATGTGAGGGGTGCGGAAGAGGATGGACATCTCAATCTCTTCTGCAAAGTTTCTCTTGCTCTTTGCCTCCCTCGTCAGGGTGGGAATACTGTAGCTGTCTAATCTGCAGTGAACACAGGTAACACCTGTCCCTCACAGTGGCTGACTAATTCAAGATTTAATTCAGAGGAAATGAATTTCATTGATACTTCCTAATAAGAGCTACAGACATAAAACTGGAAGAAGTATAATGGGTTGTCTTGACAAAAACGCTTCTGCTGCCCTGAAGGAGCCAGCTCACTTCTCTTGGTCAAGGAGGGAGATTGCCTTTTAAACCTGTTATGTTTGTTATTCACTGTACTTTTTTTTTTATTGTAAGGTAGGAAGTGATGTCCTTGGGACTGAGTTAAATGCTGCTCCGCATGAAAGATGTGATGCAGAACCAGAGCCTGCCAACTGTGACTAACTGACATGCCCCTGGCCATTGAGAAGACAGTGTGTAGTCTGCAGCAGAGCAAACACTCACGAAGGTCCTCCTTCTCTCCTAGGACTTCCTTTGCCGGGCATCTGGCTGGAATTCTTGTTGGACTGATGTACACTCATGGGCCTCTGAAGAAGATCATGGAGTTGTGCACAGGTATGGAGAACAGGGCTTCTCCATTGGCTCAATGGTAAAGAATCCACCTACCACAACGCAGGAGACACGAAAGACACTAGTTCGTTCCCTGAGTTGGCAAGATCCCCTGGAGTGGGAAATGGCAACCCGCTCCAGTATTCCTGCCTGGAAAATTCCATGGACAGAGGAGCCTGGTGGGCTGCAGCCCATGGGGTGGCAAAGTCAGACACGACTGAGGAACTGAGCACACAAGCACAGAACACCTTTGGCTTGACTAGTTGGAAGTTCATCTTCATTCTAATGGGAATAAAAGCAACCCCAAGTTTCCCTGTGATTCAACTTAGGAAGTCCCTAATAGGCTCTTTTTACACTAAGAGGTGAACCAGCTGGCGCTGGTCCTCTCATGGTCCAAAAAGGAGACTGAAAACCCCAGTTTTAAACCTGATGCTTTCTTAGGGGACAAATGAAGTACACACTTACACCCACAGCGTTATTGCCACTCACCAAAAACCACTATTTCCTTGAAATTCATAGAACTAAAGCTGGTTTAAAATATGCTTTCTTCTGTAATATTCCATGAATTCAAAGTGCAAGGCAAAGTTAAAAAAAGAAAGACAAATCTGTATTGAAGTACAAGGTCAGTATTTTAAACAATTCAGAATGACCACTAGGTCCTTGGCAGGCAAGACATATATTCATGGATGGCCAAACCAAGTCTGTTTTTCCTGAAGCGTGGCTCCTGCTTTTTAATTTAAAAAATTATTTCCCTTCTAATTGCTGCTCAATGAAAATACTTTATTTTACTTAGGAAACCTATAACTTTTTTGGCTCTCTTAATTGGAAATGCTATACTAGTCATGACTTATAAGGAAACTGTTTTGCAAACACTTGTTCTATAGACCATATGAGTTCCAATATTTCATCTTTTACTCATGGGGAATCTTCTGAGACTATTTTACCTTCTCTTAAACCATAAATAATTTGTTTTCACTATTTGTGCTAATAACTGGTATTCTTGCAAACCATATAATATTCATGATATTAGAAAGCTTTCTAAACATTGTCCCCTTGCCTTTATTAGCTGGTTGTATTCACTTTTGGGCGATTTTTACAGACTGTGTTGCATCCACGCAAATTTTTATTTTCCTACCTTTGCATCTTACTGTTTTTCTGGTGTGTGTACCTGGAGGAGGCAGCAGGAGCTTCCTGTATTGAAAATGTAGGGTTTTATTATATTTTTAATACAACGTAATTAATGGAAATCCAGATATGAGTTTTGTTGCCCAAATGTCCTCAGTGCTGATACAGGAAAAGAAATGATTCTTGGGAATCTAGTATTTTGTTTCCTTTTTGTGTGTGTGTGTCTGAGGATTAAGTGGTTAAGTAAAGCTTTCTTACAGACATATTATGAAATTTAGGCAAATGTTTTGTTTTTAAAGAGGATTTCCCCCATAATTGTAACATTTTAACTTTTACTTTCCTCCCTGAAGCCTCGCCTGTTTTCTAAGGAGACTTATTTTTATATCATTCTATTTTCAGTATAATAAGTAGAAAATTGAATACTAGAAGTTGAAACATTTCAATGCTGTTCGCAAATAGCCTGCAATCTCTGCCTTTTTTCCGGTAAAGCAGGAGAAAGATCTAGAGTGATTTGAGAACTAAGGTGACACAGGAGCCCTGTGGAAAATACATGAAAGCTGCTGTCTGGTAGCTCCTGGGAAAGGAGCATCACACTGAAGGTGTCCCCTGTTACTCTTCCCTCTCCTTTCCTTCACCAGTGCTGAATTTTCTGTCCTGTGTTTAGGGGTAAGAAACAGGAAAGTCCGTTAGGAAGGCTAAGAACACGGCTCACGAACACCCTTGTTATGGGGCATGTTCTCTCTATAGCCAGAGCATCTCTACTTGTACAGAGATCTCAAAGACCAAGCTTGGTCCCTTAGAAGGCAGAGACCATCTTATGTCGTCAGGAACCTTAAGGAACTTCAGAGAGTATAAGTTAGAGTTTCATTGTCCCCACCACATTGTGTTCCCTGTAGGACTAACCCCAAACAAAAGAGAATATATTTTAATTGTTCAGAACTTATTTATAATGACTTTGAGCTTTGTTGCAAAGAAGCTAATAATTGTTGGAAAGGCTGGTAGTTACAGCTTTAGGGCTATTCTGTTCTATCAGACAACATGTCTATTTTTATTCCAGTACCATCCTGTTTTGTTGACTATAGCTTTATAGTATACAATGGGCTTCCCAGGTGGCTCAGTGGTAAAGAATCTGCCTGCCAGTGCAGGAGACAAAGAAGACACAGGTTCGATCCCTGGGTCAGGAAGATCCCCTAGAGAAGGAAATGGCAACCCACTTTACTAATCTTGCCTGGAGAATCCCATGGACAGAGGAGTCTGGCGGGCTACAGCCCAAGGGGTTGCAAAGAGCTGGGCACGGCTCCGTGACTGGGCACACACATGTGCACATACTGTTTTGTTTACTGTAGCTTTATAACATCCATCGCAGTCAGGAATTGTTAAGACAGCTATCATCAAAAAGACAAGAGATAACAAAGTTAGGTGAGGATGTTAGTGAGAATGTGTAGCGGTGCAGCCACTATGGAAAATAGCATGGAGGGTCCTCAAAAAATAAAAAATAGGACTACTGTATGATCCAGGAATCGCACTTCTGTGTGTATTTCCAAAGGAAATGAAATCAGCGTCTCGAAGATCTATCTGTACTCCCATGTTCCTTGGGGCATTTGTTCACTATAGCCAATATAGGGAAACATCCCAAATGTGTGATGAGTGGGTGAAGAAAATGTGGTATGTGTGTATATATAATGGAGTATTACCAGTCATGAAAAGAACTCTAATCCTGTTTTTGATAAAGTGGGTGAACCAGGAGGACATTGTGCTAAGTGAAATAAGCCAGATAATTAAGTATGTTGTCACTTACAATGTGTGAAATCTAAAAACGATGAACTCACAGAACCAGAGAGTAGAACAGTGGTTTCCAGCGGGTAGCATGTGGGGTAAATGCAGAGATGTTGGTCAAAGGATACAAGCTTTCAGTTATAAGATGAGTAAGTTCTGGGGATGTAATGTTCAGCATTGTGACTATAGTTAATAGCACTTTATTAATATTTGAAATAGTACTTGACATTTACTAAGAGAATAGATCTTACATTTTCTCATATATATACACACACAATGGTAAGTATATAAAGTGATAGATGTGTTAATTAACATAATTGTGGTTATCATTTCATAATATATATGTATATTAAATCATTCCATTGTACACCTTTTAAAAAAATCATGACCAACCCAAACATGTACAATTTTAATTTGTTAATCATACCTCAGTAAAACTGGCAATAGGGGTCAGGGCAGAGCCTATGGCTACAATTAAAATGTTTTTTTTTCCTTCATTTTTAGGCATTTTCCCATCCAATAGTGATTACCCAGGACAGCAGTACTACTTTAATAGTTCAGGTAAGTAACTTTATTTCATTTAATACAGTTTAACTTGTTTTTAAAAATTATACTGTTTGTTACTACAGAGCTCCTGTAAGGTAATATGGGTAAACCCATATTATTGCTATTGGAGAGTACACCAGACATTAGGTCCTTGTACCTCTAATGTTACTGGAAGCTAGACGGGGACACTGTCCAGGGAGCATATTTGGGTGCATGGTTAAGGAAGGAGGGAACTCCAGCAAGAAAATGTTAAATGATTGGTTTGAGGTTTCTCAGACATGTTAAGATATATATGAGAAACAGGCCCCTTGATACTCAGCCTAAGAGACCATTCACTGGCTAAGTGTTAGAAGTTACTTTCATATATATATAGTTCTCCACAGTCCACTCCACTTACATATGCAGGAAGAGTCACATTTACTGTAAGAAGCTAAGATAGGCATTCCTTTAACAGTTAAAGAGGAGAAGGTATTTTTTTCTAGAGGTCTTTGTAAATAGGTAGAAAGGATTTCCTATTGAAGCATATGACCTTTTTTAAGCTAAAGCCCTTACATTCCAGCCTGGCAAGGCTGCACTGTAATATCCTGAATCGGTACCAGCAGACAAGCGTCGAAGAACCTAAGCACCAGAGGCAGTGGGTGGCTTTACAGTCCTGCCTGTTGAGAACCACTGTAACTTAAATCTGGGGTCAGCAACCTTTCCTGTAAAGGGCCAGGTAGCTACTGTTTGAGAGTTTAAAGGCTTTGTTGACCATATGTAGTTTCTATTTCAACGAGGCAACCTGTCGTCATAGTGTGACGACGACCATACACTGTTCTGTCACTCAGTCGTGTCCTGTTCTTTGTGACCCCGTGGCCTCTAGCATACCAGTCTCCTCTGTCATGGAATCTTCCAGGAAAGAATACTGGAGTAGGTTGCCATTGCCTCCTCCAGGGGATCTTCCCAACCCAGGGATCGAACCTGAGTCTCTGCATCTCTTGCATTGGCAAGTGGGTTCTTTACCACTAGTGCCACCTGGGAAGCCAACCATATACTGTTCATAAGCAAGGGTCCTTAGTTGTGTTCCAGTAAAACCGTATTTATAAAGACAGGCAGTGGGTTGTATTTGTACTCCTACTTGTAGCTTTTTGACCCCTGGATTAAATGATACAAGTACAAAGAATTGTGTAGCTAGATATATATCGGTGCTTTTGCTTTGTTCTCCCATACAGTGCTCTGACCCTCAGTCTGGTTTACCCAGTAGCACCCTCTGAGTGGTCGTGTTGTGCACGTTTGTTAGACTGACCACTGCGGGAGAGAAAGAAAGAGCTATAGTCCTTGTCTCAGAGTTTATGACCAGGACTTGATGGTAGATGCCATACATTTGGAAAGGCAAAACAGTAGAAGCGAATAGGACTAATCTAGGTATAGAAAACAGAATGATGAACCATGGAATCGAGTAGTACAGAATAACATGATGATAGTTAATGTTCAACAGAATCTCCAGTTGACCCCAGGAAGATTTCCGGAGCTTTTTCTGTCCACATAGTTTTCTCCTTTGCTGTATTCCGCCCTGAAAATTCCAACTCTACTCAGGGAGCCAGCGGCATCCACCTATGTCCCTCCCTGCTCCCTGAACCACAGTCTAGAGAGTGCCTTCAGGCTCATTTCCTTTATTTCCCTTCTCTCAAGATTCAGAATCTTGAACTGCCAATTATACAATGCCCGAAAACATCCATCTCATATGTTTTCTCCCATCTTCTACTTGATTTGGTAGATCTAGTCCAGTCCCAGTTGCTCCTTCCTGGCAGAGGTAGGAGTCCATTTCAGAGATATTGATGAGTGCAGTCAGTGCTCAGCCTGGAAGGGAGGGAGCAGAGTTGCAGTTACTGGAGGTCATCCAGAAGAGGTGGAGTGCTGGGTCTTGATGAGTTAAGTAAGCATCTTTACTTGATGAAGTTAAGGAAAGCAATGAAAGGAAAGGGCTTTTCAGTTCTTTATGAAAAAGCCTGCCTGGAATTATCCAGAATGTAGTGGAATGCCACTGAATGATTTACTCAGTAGAATGATACTGTTAAGAGTTACAATCAAGATATGTTTTTGATGTAGTTGTAAAGGCTTGGATCATGATGGTCAAACTTGGCTGTTTATGTGAACCACCTGAGAAGCTTTTACAGTGTGTCCATGGCTTGAATTCAACCCAGACCAGTTAAGTTATAATTGGGATAGAGACAGGGACTTGGGCCTTTTTAAAAAAAAAAAAAAGCTTCTCAAGTGATTCTAATGGATTCAGGAAGAAAAATCATAGGCTTAGATGATTGGGATTACCTAGGCTTATGGACTACAGTGAAGAATACTGTTGTTCCCCAGCGGCTTCACTCTGAGGCTTTCACTTCTGATGCTCTGGAGGCTTAAAATCCTAGAACTGTGGTCTTGGTGCAGGAAAGGAACAGTTGTTACACAGTGCGGGCTCACTTGTTTCTATCTGAACTCACCTGAAGAGAGGAGGTGTGATGGTTAGTTGTCAACAGAGCTGATACAGTCTTATGGAAGAACACTGGGTCCTTTTGGTTGTTGGTTATGGAGGCCAGCTCACACTGACTTAAGTTTGAGTAGAGGTTTCTCAGCTCATGTGACTCAGAAGAGATGAATCATACAGGAAGACTGTTTTGGCTGTCTCCCATTGTGATTTCTCTTTTCCTATTGACCTTATTCTCTCTAGTATTTATGGCTCCTAATACCTCAGAGTACTCAAGGAAAAGGGGCTTCTCTCCTGGTTCATTTTTTAAATCTCCAAGAGAAACGGGAATGATCCTCTGGATGAAGAGAATAATAACATATTTGTGCACAGACGTGGCTTAAACTATCATAAATGACCTCATCCCAACATCTTCTGTGACAATTGGGAATTGAGGTTTAAAAATGTTAAGTATTTTGGCTAAAGTCATCCGGGTACTTAGTTATACAGTTAGGACTAAACATGCCAGTCACTGATTCCTAGCCCCTGCTTTTTCTGTTGTACAGGGATATGACATAGGCATTCTGCTGATTTAACCTTACCAAAGAGGGCAGGTTTCCTTACTGACTTTTCTTTCATCTTTTTTGAACTTACAAAGAAAAAAGGGAAAGCTGCTAAAAGCCTCCTTCATATGAAAGAGGCATAAGCAGAGCAGACACACAGACCAGAGAATGAAAGGCAACAATAAAAGCCTCTCTTGCCTTCCTTTCCTATCCCCTGTAAGATTATCATATTTATATTTCTTCCGCTGAAGTGATTGGATTTCTTCAAAGGCAGCACTACATAAGGCCAGGTGGCCATGCTAATGGTCACCTAGGGAACTTTTATGAGAGCATATGTATCTCTTACAGGCAATGATTTATTCTGAATATGGCTGTCCTTAGCTGGAAAAGAATTTATAGGTCACAGAACCTCATGAATGTTTAAAAAGCGGTTACCAATCTTTCTGATCTTGGTGGTGTTTCTTGATCTCTTTTGCCGTGAAATCCTGGTATGTGTATAAGGAACAGATGGAGTAGTTTATAGAATAATGATAACCAGAATTTCTTTTATTACAGAGCCAAAGTATATAACTACAAAAGAATATTAGACTAGCATTCATCGCAGGATATAATTTAAACTTATTTATCTTAAGTGTTTGATTGTTAGGTTTTTCCAGCCATGTTTATTATGAAGATTTTAAAATATCTGATTGGGCCACTAGAACAGCTGTAGAAAATTTTTGGTCCTAGGAGACCTCTTCTCATTGTAATAGATATTGATGGGATCTTCAGTCCTGTTGATAACTCGTGACTGACGATGTAGAACGTTTAACCACACTAGTCTTTTTGACTTAAAGCATTACAACTTTCCCTTTCTCTCTCCCCATGTTTTGTCTGGCAAGTACCAAATTAGATTTTATAATATTCAGATGTTTAGAGTTGCAGGCTTTATTTTGTGAAGGCACTGTTCAGTTGTACTTTGAATAAGAAATAACATGAAGAAAGATGTTCTCCTCTATCAAGAAAACATTGCCTCAAATCGTAGCAAATTTATCTGTCAATTGAAACTCCACAGATGTATGTTGTGTTTCTGGTATCTGTGTAGATAGGTATTCAGAGCTTTGGGGCTATTTTGGATTTTGAATTAGCTGAATATTTTTGAGGGTAGATAGGTAGAAATGCTGCTTAGACCTTCTGCAACAAAATGACTTTCCCCAGGGATTTGAAAGTGGTAATGAGCCATATGGGAAAGTGCCCAGTGTGCTTTTCGTGTTGCAATAAAATAATTGGCACTCTTAGGGAATTGGGCAGTCTCTCTATTCAGGATTGCTAAAGCATCCTGTGGTATTCAGTGACTTGTCCATAAATATTCTATTATGTTCTGGAATGGTTGCCCCTGTCTTTGTTCTTTGTGAAGTAGATGTATTTATTATGTATTGATTATTTGTCCTTATGTGAAAGGTTTGGGGGGTTATTTTTTTGGTTGGTGGTTTTTTGTTTTGTTTTGTTTTTTGGCTTTTCGGTGAAAAGCACAGAAAGCAAGGTTTGTAGCAGTGCCATAGTCTCCTTTATCTTAGGATATGAAACTTGCTGGTATGTGTTGCCCAACACAGTAGTGGGAGCTGAATATTTCTGATTGTTCTGTTGAGTGGAAACCAATTTGAGGAAGAGTGTCCATATGAAAAATTGTGTCCAGATCCCATTTCAGTCCCAAATCATTGAGGGGATTTGAGGATATATCCTTATCCTGATTTAAATATCATAATGTTTATATATTGACATGGGAAATGTGAGAGAGAATACAGAAGTTGGGTTAAACAGGAGGTGTTTGGTAAATCCCCACTAATTTCTGGGCTTCCCTGGTGGCTCAGCTGGTAAAGAAAGTGAAAGTGAAAGTCACTCAGTTATGTCCAACTCTTTGTGACCCCATGAACTATATAGTCCATAGAATTCTCAAGGCCAGAATACTAGAGTGGGTAGCTGTTCCCTTCTCCAGGGGATCTTCCCAGCCAAGGGATCAAACCTAGGTCTCCCACATTGCAAGTGGATTCTTTACCAGTTGAGCCACCTAAAGAATCCACCTGTAATGTGGGAGATCTGGGTTTGATCTCTGGGTTGAGAAGATCCCCTGGAGAACAGAACAGCTACCCACTCCAATATTCTAAGCCACCTAAAGAGTAGAAAATTGTGTAACTTCTTTGGAAAACATTCTAGCGGTTTCAAATGGTTAAATATAGAATTACCATATGACCTAGCAATTCCACTCTTAGGTAAGAGAAATGAAAACATATGTCCAAATAACAACTTGTATACAAATATATTTGTAGTAGCATTATTCACAATAGTAAAAAGGTAGAAATAACCCAAAAGACATCAATTGGTAAGTGAATAAACAAAATGTGATATATTTATACAATGAAATATTACTTGGCCACAAAAAAGAATGAAATAAGGATTTGTGCTACAACATGGATGAACCATGAAAACATTATGCTGAATGAAATAAGCCATACATGAAACACCACATATTATACGATTCCTTTTATAAAATTGTCCATAATAGGCATAGCTATGGAAACAGAAAGTAGACCAGTGTTTGTTTAGGACTAGGATGACTGTCTTAAAACTCAACATTCAAAAAACTAAGATAATGGCATCCAGTCCCATCACTTCATGGCAAATAGATGGGGAAACAATGGAGACAGTGACAGACTTTATTTTCTTGGGCTCCACAATCACTGCAGATGGTGACTGCAGCCATGAAATTAAAAGACACTTTCTCCTTGGAAGAAAAGCTATGACATACCTAGACAGCATTAAAAAGTAGAGACATTACTTGACTGACAAAGGCCTGTCTAGTCAAAGCTATGGTTTTTCCAGTAGTCACGTATGGATGTGAAAGTTGGACCATAAAGAAAGCTGAGTGCTGTAGAACTGATGCTTTTGAACTGTGGTGTTGGAGAAGACTCTTGAGAGTCCCTTGGACTGCAAGGAGATCCAACCAGTCAATCCTAAAGTAAATTAGTCCTGGATATCCATTGGAAGGACTGATGCTAAAGTTGAAACTTTAATACTTTCACTACCTGGTGTGAAGAACTGATTCATTGGAAAAGACCCTGATGCTGGGAAAGATTGAAAGCAGGAGAAGAAGGGGACGACAGAGGATGAGATGATTGGATGGCATCACCGACTCGAACATGAGTTTAAGCAAGCTCCGGGAGTTGGTGATGGTCATTCCAGGTGAAGCCTGATGTGCTTCAGTTCGTGGTGTCTCAAAGAGTCAGACATGACTGAGCGACTGAACTGAACTGAGGCTGATCTGGGGCTGGTAAGTGAAAGGTTGTTGATTTCACACACACAGGCACACCATAGAGTTAGTAAAGTATAGCAGAAAACATGTTTACTAGGAGAGTAAGGAACTAAAGCTTCAATCATCCTTTCCTTGTCTTGAAGATCCCGGACAAGCCCCCAGGATGAAAGGTTGCTGCTGTGAGCTGTGTGTTACACTGGATTTGTGACCTCCGGAGGAGAGGATTTTGATCCGGGGTCAGAGACGAGGCTTGACTACTTGGAGCTTTTTGTGTAGCAAAGTTTTATTAAAGTATAATAGAGATAGAGAAAGCCTCTGACATAGACATCAGAAAGGGACAGAAAGAGTGCCTGCCTTCCTAGTTTTTAGCAAGGTGTTTTATGTCTGTTAGAAAGCTATTAATCAGATAAGAGAGATGCCTGAAGGCTGAAGGAGTTGCACTAGGCCCCTTTCCCACAATATGTACTTTTGAGATAGGTTGGCATGAGGTGTGTCATCCCCAGGCCATCAAACAGTTGACAGGAATACTGGTTTGTTGAGCCGGAGTCCAAGGTTTGAGGAAAGGAAAAAAGTCTTAGGAAGAACCATTTTGAAGAAAGGCGAATTTCGAAGCAAATACATCGTTTCATTAACATAAGAAAAACACGTTGGTTAGCTCAAGGCAGAACCCGGTGTCCTCAACACAGAATTAAAAAGAGCCGCTCTTAATTTTGTGTGGAGAAGGAAAACAGACGGCCACTTGCAGTTTATTTCCTCCTGCCGCTCGGGAACCTCTGCCCTTCCTGCCTGTTAACTCTCTCATCACTAAAGAGTGCAGGTTTCTTTAGGGGACGATAAAGGTGTTCTCAAGTTGTTTATGGTAATAACGGCACAACTCCATGAATTTACTAAAATCCATTGAGTTATATGCTCTAAATTGATGAATTATATATAGTATGTCAGTTAAATCTCTTGAAAGTCGTTGTAAAAACACAACCAACAGACACAGATACTTTGCATGGCAAATATTTATATAAGCACTTATAGTTAGATTATCCAGCTGAGTTCTATTGTCATTTCCTTTTTAAAGACTAATTACCAGAAATTCTGAACACGAAATTTTAATTAACCAGGTTCTACCATACAGAGTTCTTGTTGGCTTTTTTGTTCCCCCCTGTAGTCTTATTAAAGCAATAAGTTTAAACTCAGGCCTGTACTATGGTGACATGGAATGATATGGAGGCATATGGCACAAGATGCATAGTGAAGGGTAGGAATTTTCATCAGCAACAGGGAGCACATTGATTAAACATTTGAAACATTATCTTCAAAGGGTATGACAGTGGCAGGAGAGAAGGAAAAAAAAGTAAGTGGATCCTCTCTCATTATGGGCTTCCATAAGGTAGTGAGAACCTACCTCCCAAGGCAGGAGACATAAGAGACTCAAGAAGATCCCCACAAGGAGGGCATGGTAACCCACTCCACTCTTCTTGCCTGGAGAATCCCCGTGGACAGAGGAGCCTGGTGGGCTACAGTCCATCTAGTTGCAAAGAGTCGGACATGACTGCAATGACTTAGCATGTGCTCACTCTCACTCTGTGAATTAAGTCGTCAGTCTTCTGTGGGGAAAAATAACCTCTTCCAAACAAATTCCATAAATGTGAGCAATAAAATAAACTCAAATTGAGTTGAAAAGTTTGATGGAAACATCTTGCAAAAGTCAATTTGCCCCTTGTTAATAGTATGTAAAAGTTTGACTCTTAAAGCATTATTTAATGGCCACGCTATCTCTTCTCTCTTTTGATCTAGCAACCAGTTTCTCAAAAGGGCTAGTAATAGAAACTATGATCTCTGACATAGAATTACAATGAGGGAAACTCTATCTTTTATATCTTACTGTAGTTATTACCGCCTGAAGCATCATGCCTAACACAGAAGTCCTACAGTATATGTATTAAATATTGGTCTGTCTGTCATTGTTTGGAACCACTGGACAGTAAGGCTTTATCAACTGTCATTTTAACCTTTCTCTCAAGTCCAAACAAGTCTTCACCGACGGTGTTAAGTAGCTCTAAACGGAAAGAACTCACTGCATACGTCAGTGGCCCATTCCCGTCCCCTCCAGTACTGCTCGTGCCTTCTAAACTAGTGTCTTCTTGTGGAAAATAGATAATAAGAACCTAATGTAGAGCACGGGCTTTCCAGTTGGCTCAGTGGTAAAGAATCTGCCTGCAATGCAAGAGACGCAGGTTCAATCCCTGGGTCAGGAAGATCCCTTGGAGAAGGGCATGGCGACTCACTCCAGTATTCGTGCCTGGAAAATCCCATGGTTTTTTCCAGTGAATTGGCTCTTCACATCAGGTGGCCAAAGTATTGGAGCTTCAGCATCAGTCCTTCCAGTGAATATTCAGGGTTGATTTCCTTTAGAATTGACTGGTTTGATCTCCTTGCTGTATGGGAAAGTGAAAGTGAAAGAAAGTAAAGTCGCTCAGTCGTGTCCGACTCTGTGTGACCCCATGGACTGCAGTCTGCCAGGCTCCTCCGTCCAGAGGATTTTCCAAGCAAGAATACTGGAGTGGGTTGCCGTTTCCTTCTCCAGGGGATCTTCCTGATCCAGGGATCGAAACCAGGTGTCCCGCACGGCAGGTAGACAGACTCTTTACCATCTGAGCCACCAGGGAAGCCCAAGTGAAGTAAAAGTCGCTCAGTCGTGTCCAACTCTTTGCGACCCCGTGGACTGTATAGTCCATGTTTGAATTATCCAGGCCATAATACTGGAGTGGGTAGCCTTTCCCTTCTCCAGGGGATCTTCCCAACCCAGGGGTCAATCCCAGGTCTCCCACATTGCAGGTGGATTCTTTACCAGCTGAGCCATAAGGGAAGCCCTGCTGTATGGGAATAGAATCTAAAAAAGAGTGGGTAAGTATGTGTGTATGTGTAACTGATTCACTTTGAAGTACAGTACAAATGAACATAATATTGTAAATCAGATATACTCCAATAAAAAGCAATTACATAAATTAGTATCTACTTCATCTTCAGCACATAAGGACTCAGGCGTGTCCAGTCCCACGTGGACACTGTGGTACCATGGTGACAGGATGATTATCACCCACCCTCATGAAGGCATTCTCCATTGGTCATCTTTTTTTTTAACTTTCTTTTTTTTTTTAATTTAAATATATATTTTAAAATTTTGTGATGTTGTATTATTTTCTGCTATATAGCAATACTAATCAACCATAATTATACATATGTCCCCTCCCTCTCTGGTCTCCTTTCCCTACCCCCTCTCATCCCCCAGGTCATCATACGGCACCAGTCATCTTTTCTTATTTTGAGAATTATTACTATTATCAGAATAATGACATACATTATTTTAATGTCTTTGCTTACAAAATAGGAAGTATGAAAAGGAATAGTCCATGGCATTGTTCCATAACTTGTTCATTGCACCTGTAGGCTACTCTGGATATCAGGATTATTACCCATATGGCGGGCGAGGTGCCTATGAAGATGTCCCCAGGAACTATGACACGTACACCGCGGGACTGAGTGAAGAGGAGCAGCTGGAGAGAGCATTGAGAGCCAGCCTCTTGGACCAAGGTAGGGAATTTGCACCCTTCACTTATTTTAAAGTACATACCTCACATGGTGTGATGTCTGAAAAAGGGCTGTTTGTAGCAAATTAAACTTTAAATAGTTTATAAAAAGGAGATGTAGATGAAAAAAATGTGTGCAGATTGTGATTACAAAGAATGGGGTGCGATGCCATATTCCCAGCAACCTAAGCTAATAAGGTGCCAGACTATGTATGTATTGTTAAAGTGGTTCTTTTTATAGGCCTGCCGCACTCAGTGCTTTGGCATTAAAGTCAAGAAGCCTAAGAAAAAAATTCTAGGTACATGAAGGAAGGGTTTACTTTGAAATGCATATCTATAAGGCAGGCTATATGTCACTGTACATCAGTGTCGCCCACAGGCCTTCTTGAGAATCACATGGGCAGCTTGGTGAGAATGCAGACTCAGGGTTTAGCTGCAGGCCTACTGAACCAGTCTCCCTGCGAGCAGAACCTAGAAATTTGTATTTTTAACTGACTTTCCAGACGATTCTTTTACCAATTAGTATATGAAAAGAAAGTGAAAGTGAAGTCGCTCGGTCATGTCCAACTCTTTGCGACCCCATGGACTGTAGCCTACCAGGCTCCTCAGTCCATGGAATTTTCCAGACAAGAGTACTGGAGTGGGTTGCCATTTCCTTCTCCAGGAGATCTTGACCCAGGGATCGAATCCAGGTCTCCCACATTGCAGGCAGATGCTTTACCGTCTGAGCCACCAGGGAAGCCCTATATGAAATAGTACATGAAAACTGCCCTATTTATTTTGCCATCTTTCTTCTAGGTTTGGTAATAAGTTTTGGTATTCCTGTTTTTATTGTTTGTGTGTCTGAGTGTTAGTCACTTAGTCATGTCCAACTCTTTGTGACTCTATGGACTGAAGCTTGCCAGGCTCCTCTGTCTATGGAATTTCCCAGGCAAAAATACTGGAGTGGGTTGCCATTACCATCTCCAGGGGATCTTCCCAACATCTACTGCATTGGCAAGAGGATTCTTTACTGTTGAGCCACCAGGGAAGCCTGCTCGATACCATAAGTAACCATAATATCAGGTACTTAAGAGAGGCTTCAGCCATTTGCTGGAATCCGTGAGAAGGGGTGAGCTTTTTCTTAACTAGATCTATCAGAGTTTCACAGAAGAGGTGGTATTTGAATTGATCCTTGAAGAATGTGTAGCATTTGCTGAGATGTGAAAGGGCCTTCGAGGCAGGAATCATATCTTCTCAGACACAAGAGTAAGGGGTGTGGTCATCCCATCCTCGCTTTTGAATAAAGTGCTAAGAGAAGAAGGGGAAGAAGAGTGGGTAGCTAGGCTGGGGCCTGATCACAGAGGTCCCAGAATTAAATAGGCCACGTGGAAAATGGGTCTGGTCTATGATGTAACTTCCAGTAAGAGTTCTGCACAGGAGAGTGATCTGATCAGAGCTGTGTTTCACGGATCCAGCAACAGTCATGCCAGGAACAAGGACTGAGCATGAAGGGGGGTATCAGGCATTACAACATATGACGGGAACACACAGATTCCTACAACTTGGTTTCTGATGTTAGGAATACGGTCTTAGCAGTAAGTGTGTATGGAGGTAGGCAGTGACAACAAGAGGGGAAGACAAATCAGAAGACTTGAAGTAGTCTAATCATGGAACAGAGTCTGGATGATGAAGGTGGCTGAGGCAGTGGAGAGGAAGATACATCAGGACTTCTCAGATGAAGAGTCTCAGAACGGTGGCCTATCAGTCGTCTATTACTGGGTAAAATTGCCCAGACACACTTGGCCTAAAACAATACATGTTTCTTCCACATTTATGGTTCTGCACGGATGATCCCATGGGCCAGGCTTCGCTGGTCTCGGCTGGTGTGCTGAGGTGTCTGCGGTGGTCAGTTGGGGCTAGCTGCTCTAGGACACCTCCTCTACCTGCCTGACTGACCGCTATCTGATGCGATGGTGGCGATTGGTCCACATGTGACTCGTCATCCAGCCGGCCAGGCCAGGTTCGTCCACAAGGCCTCAGCGCGAGGGTTCCCAGGGAGAATGTGGGAACATACTTAGGCTGGTGTATTGTTGATTCCGCTGTATTTTGTTACCGAAGCAAATCAGGAGACCAGACAAAATTCAGGGGATAAGGAAGTAGATTCCACCTCTTCCTGGGCCAAGCTGTAGAGTCACATTACAAAGAGGATGCACAGAAACAGAGGGGGATAACCAGGTATATTCTTGCCATCACCAGCCTTAATGGACCGCTGATATCACGGTCACTGGAAGCGTGCCTTAGCCTTGGAATCCTAAACACTGGGGGCAAGGCCCAGAGGCTGTATTTTAACAAATTCTAAAGGTTAGTCCTGGGCACAGCAGGTGCTTAATCACTGCAAGGTGAGACATGCAATATTATGGGAGGTAAGGATATTATGTATTTAATTTAATTTGGAACAAACCATAATCTTAACAGAACTGTGTCTGAATTTGTTACCTTGGACTGTCCACTGAATGTAAATATGGTATGCTCTATTGGATGTAAATCTTAGAAGTGCAGTAGAAATGTTATCACTGATAAAAATATTAATCCCTGCGTATCACACACACAAATGTAAGGAAGTCAGAGCAAAGCTACTAAGCCTGGACTTTGTACAAAACTTTAGTACCATAGAGAGACAACAGGAGGGGATTTTTGGAGTGATGGCACTATTCTGTATCTTGGTTGTTGTGATGGATACACTACTCTTTGTGTTTGTCAAAACTCACCTAAGTGTATCCCACAAAGAGAACATTTTCCTAAAAAGGAGTTTTAAAAGATGTAAATAGAAATTAGCAAGAAACCCAATGAAATAACTGGTAGTCTTGCAAACAAACACTATAAAAATCATTAGTGAAAAGGTCTTATTTAGAAATGGAACATTGTTGCAACGATTCACTTTGGGTCTTGTTTAGAAATGGAACATTGTTATAACTGATTCACTTTGCTGTACACCTGAAGCTAACTCAACATTGTAAGTTAGCTATACTCCCCCCACCAGAAAAAGAAAAAGAAAAGGGTCATTCACATGGTGATCAAGGGTCACTTCCTAGAGGATGTGTTAATAGGGAAGCAGGGAGACTTAGGAGTCATCACCTGATCCCAGCGATCAAATTTGGCAGCATTATTATGGGATGGCCTGATAGTGTATGTCTCCTGATGCGACGCCATATGAGGAACACAGCATCGACTATGACATATTCTTACTAAAAATGTTTCGTCTTCCAGAGGAAAGGCCCATATACAGGAAATACATGGAATAGAGGAATAAGTCAAGACATCATACAAAACATGAGGTTTCTACAGTTTAGTGAGACTGGTCTCCTGGAAAAAAATCAATGTCAGAAAGAAAGCAAGATGTGATTTTTATATTAAAAGGAAGTAACAATCAAACATAACACAGCACCTTGAAAAACTGGTTCCTATAAAGAGACCTTTTCTGAGGAAACAGAAACTTTGTATTTGGACTTTGTGTCAGATGTTATTTGGGAATTGGACTAACTTTCTTTGAGGTGACAGTGGTATTATGGATAAGTACCAGAAGGTCCCTTATTCTTGGGAGATATCCACTGAAGTATTTGGAAGCAAAGTAATAAGTCTGCAACTTACTTTCAATTTTTAGCTGAAAACAGCTCTCTCCTCTATTTCCTTTTCATTCTGCCTCTCTCATTCACTCAAATAAAGGTAAGAAACTGCAAACTTTACCCTGCAATTTATCTCTTGAAAATCCAGAATGACAATACTGACAATTCTTAGTTCTGCAATTAAGAAACCAATTTATGAAATTAATGTTTTCCTAAACTTACTTGACCACAGAACTTCATTTTCAATGAATGTTCTTAAGAGCGTATGGAACTAGTTCCAATGAAACTGTTCTGAACTGATGTCTTAAAGTGCGTATATGTACAGTAATGGGTGACAGCGAAGGAAATCACTTTGCAAATTGTTTATATTAATTTCAACTTTATTTCCCTTAAAATATTCATGTCTGTCTTACTAAGAGTGAGACGCCAAGGAGACATTTTTTAAAACGGGCTTTATTATTTCTTACCTTTATTTCCTATAGAAAAATATTTGGTTTATTTTATAACCGTTGACCATTATGGTAGGTACACTTGTTTTGAACCTTATTTTTTTTCATTCATTATTATGTTGTAATCATCTTTTTAAATGCCATTAAAAACTTTGAAACATACAGACCCTCCATATATTTTCTTAAACTTACACCTGTTTCTTTTTTTTGTTTCTTTTTAAGACAGGAGATGTGCTGTAGGGGCTTCCCAGGTGGCTCAGTGGTGAAGAATCTGCCTGTGAATAGAGGAGACACAGGACAAATGGGATTGATTCCTGTGTTGGGAAGATCCCCTGGAGAAGGGAAGGGCAACCCATTCCAGTGTTCTTGCCTGGAAAAATCCATGGACAGAGTAGCGTATCAAGCCACAGTCCATGAGGTCACAAAGAGCTGGACACTACATGCAGGCACAGTGTGTTATTAATAATAGTATTTTTAATTCTGTGTTTGTTGAGATCATTATATACTTTTTGTTCTTTAGTTTATTATTAATAACATAGTAAATAATTTTGATTTTCAAACTCTGTCCTTGGAATTCTCCAGGCAAGAATACTTGAGTGGGTTTGCCGTTCCCTTCTCCAGGGGATCTTTCTGACCCAGGGATCAAACCTGGGTTTCCTGCATTGCAGGCAGATTCTTTACCATCTGAGCCACCAGGGAAGCCCCAATCTATTATTAATAACATACTAAATAATTTTGATTTTCAAACTTGAGGCAGGTTTGCATTCCCAGGTTAAATCTCCTGTTTGTGATGTTTCTGGTGCATCCTGGTGAAGAGCCATGTGTACCCAAAAAGACTGCGTCTTCTGCTGTAGTTGGGTGGGGTATTCTACAAATGTTATTTAAATTAATTGAGTTGATAGTGTTGCCCAGGTCTTCTAATCCTTGCGGATTATCTGTCTACTTGTTCTATTGAGCACTGTATTTTGAATTTTGTAGAATTACTGTAATATTCAATATGTACTATATGGTTACCCTCAGCGTACCAACGGCTTTGAATTCCTCCGCCGTTACCTTGTTTCTAGGGCGGGGGCTGATGTGCCTGAGTGTTTCTCAGTGTCTACTTGGACTTCGTTTTTAAATCTTGGTGCTGTAACTGGGTTAGGTACTCTGTCCCCTCCCTCACCCCTTCTCCAGTGGGTGGCACACTGTTGTTACTCGTTGTTGTTCAGTCGCTCGGTTGTTTCCAGCTCTTTGTGACCCCGTAGACTGCAGCACACCAGGCTTTGCAGTCCTCCACTATCTCCCGGAGCTTGCTCAAACTCACGTCGGTCAAGTCGGTGATGCCATCCAACTGTCTCATCCTTTGTCACCCCCTTCTCCTCCTGCACTCAGTCTTTCCCAGCATCAGGGTCTTTTCTGATGAGTTGACTCTCCTCATCAGATGGCCAAAGCATCAGAGCTTCAGCATCAGTCTTTTATTCGTTCCTGACCCAGGTATTGAACCCAGGTCTCTTGCATTGCAGGCGAATCCTTTACCTCTGAGCCACCAGAGAAGCCCCATTTGCTTGTTGCTCTCTGCTTTTTAGCTTGGCTGCGGGAGGCTAGTGTCGGAGAAGGCAGGGGCACCCCACTCCAGTACTTTTGCCTGGAAAATCCCATGGACGGAGGAGCCTGGTGGGCTGCAGTCCATGGGGTCGCTAGAGTCGGACACGACTGAGCGACTTCACTTTCACTTTTCACTTTCATGCTTTGGAGAAGGAATTGGCAACCCATTCCAGTGTTCTTGCCTGGAGAATCCCAGGGACGGGGAAGTCCCAGGGACGGGGAAGCCTGGTGGGCTGCCATCTATGGAGTCGCACAGAGTCGGACACAACTGAAGCGACTTAGCAGCAGCAGCAGCGGGAGGCTGGTGTAGGGTGTGCTCTGATTAAGGCTCAGTCCAAGGAGTCATTGTGTCCCTTGGTTTGGAGGCATGGTCTTCTCAGTATCCCTGACCCTCCAGTTTAGAGGGTGGTTGTTTTTTTTTTTTTCCTTCCTCTTCCCTTTTCGAAGCTGCAGAAGGCTCTCACTATTTCCCTAAGGGAAACTTGGTTTTTGTCTTTCTTGCAGGCACTTAAGTCTTTTGTTCCTTAGGGACAGTAGGGAGGAAAGATCCAGGCAGGCTTTCCTGCGGTGGCTGTTGTTCTGTCCCTCAGGACTATCCCAGGAAGGACAGAGGACAAAGGACACATGCTCTGAACTCACCTGTGTCTTTATAAGGACCACTGGAGGTCCTGAGAAGAGCCTGAAAGTGGGTGTGAATTCCTTTATATTGCAGCCCCCATGTGTTCTGTGTTATGTATTCTAAGAATATAATCTTGCTAGCTGTCGCTCTGCCCTAGCAATGTGTTAACAGTGTTGGCTGAATTCTCGTAAGCGTCCAGTAGACCCTGTCCTGGGTAAACAAGGGCTCCTGTAACATCTTGGACTTCTGTCTAGCTGACTGCCCTACTGCTGTCCCTTTCTCATAGGTTCAGGCAGAATATTAATTTGCAAATTGTGCAGAATTTATGCTTAAAGATGATAGTGGTGCTTTTTCCAATTTTCTATGTCCCCAGTGGAAACCAGAAGTGTTTCTGATTCTTCATTTGGGGTTTCAATTTATCATCTTAGTACATTTATTTATCAGCTTTTTTAAAAAAAATAAGGAAAATCTTTCCCTCATGAAGAAGGTAGAATCTATAGGCTTGTTTTAAAAGGCAGGGTAAACGCTTAATTCTTTTTCTTTGATTCCCAGTTTTCAGAGAAGTTAGCGTAGTAGTCACCATTAATACTGGGACTTGAAAGGGCCAAGTAGTGGAAATTCATTTGGTGGAATGCCAGTCCAGCAAGAAACATCCAGCACCAAATTAGTTTCAGACCTCTCTTTAGGTCGATATACTGGAAGAGTAAATTAAAGAATCAAGGTAGCAACTTTTTTAACCTCAGAATTTGCTGTTGTCATATTTCCTAACAGTGTACCTGGCTATAATTACAAGTCCTAAAGCTCATGCCAGGAAGAATAATACCAAAGTAGTCTTTGTAGAAGAAATATCGAAATCCCTATTATTTCAAGAGGCTTTTTGCACATTTACTACCATTAACAAAAATCTTGTCCTGTTCTGTTGGCAGTCTCAGCTTTTATAAACGAATCCAAGAGGCAGCTGATGCCACAATAATAGAAAAATTCTGGATGAGAGCCATCTCTTTCTTTGAGTCAAAAGGCAGATGCCAACTAGGAACATTAGCTCATTCCATTTTCCTCTCCCCCTCCCCCACATCCTTCTATGTATAATTTGTGCCTTTTTTTTTTTTTTTTTAAATAGCCTGTCACCAAGTTCAGCTGGCGGCTGGGTACAAAGCTGTGTCCTTTTCAACTTCTGTCTGCCAGCCTGGAGCATGTGTACTGGTTAAAACTGGAAATCCTCATGACATGTGGAGTAACTTGTGTTGCTTTTCCTAGACTCCTCTGAAAGGCAAACGGCCACAATCACACTCCGGCTCTCTTGTGAAAATCAAGCAGTTTTGTCACCCCCTCCCCAGACTGTACGGTTGGGGTTACTGGCTGGCCATATGTGGAGCTGTGGTGGGATAAACTATAATACAAAGGTCTTGGCTTTAGATTGAAATGGGTTCCTGCTTTGTCTCTAAGTCTTCACATGTAAAATTAACCAGGGGAGCTATATTGGAAAAGAGTATCTAGGTTCCAAATTAGTATGTAGGGCTTTTGTTGCTCAAAGATCACTTGACAGTATCTTTGAATCCTTTTTATAGGCATTTATATTCATAGGGATCAATTCAGGTATATTGTAAGTGAAAAAACAAAGAGAATTTAACTGAGTTGTCTGTTTTGCCTTTTATTGAAGCTGCACCAAAGTATATGCAAATGACATTTGTCTTGTTTATTATTGTACAGAAAATTTTGGAAAAAATGGAGTAAATTACATACATGTTTTTAATCTTTCATCATATGGTACATCACATGGTATGAAGAGAAGAGGCTGGGAACTGCAGTGGTCTGAGCGTCAGTCCTCAGTGAACTAACTTTACTTAAGATGTATGTCACTGAACCTAATCAGACGTTTGCATTATTACTATTCTTTTTTTTTAATAATGGTGGTGGTGGTGGTTTAGTCACTAAGTCGTGTCCGACTCTTGTGATCCCATGGACTGTAGCCTGTCAGGCTCCTCTGTCCATGGGATTCTCCGGGCAAGAATACTGGAGTGGGTTGATAAGAGAGTTGAAGTGGGTCCCCTTCAGAGTTTTCTTTCTTTTCCATTATTCTGTGGTAATGGACTGAATAGGGCAGGTGTAGCCAGAAATGGGGACATTGAGAGGTGTCAGGAATACTGGTGCGTTTGTCATCTAGGTCTCAGGGCTGACGGATAAAAGATCATTTCTGTATCGGAAGATAAAGTCACACAACTGTCTAAGGCAAATCTACATTGATATGTAAATACGTTTGATGGTGGTACCTTCTTTAGTCGCTTGATTATATGACTCTTCACTGGCCCAATGCAGGCATAATGCAGTTGGTGATTTTTAACGTATGCAAATGTTCACGGCTGGTCTGCTTGGCTTTGCAGGCGTGTTGGAGGCCAGGACAGAGATGCACAGCTCATTCTGTGTGACCACTTAACTTTTTTTTTTTAAGTAATTTGGTGTGTTTTCCCCTAGGAAAACTTTCTCTGTAATGAAAAAGTGCCATCTGCCAGATTTCCTAAAAGCAATTTCATTGCAGAACGCTTCCTTTAGATTACTGGTTCTTACTCCCTACTCTCGACATTAGAGATATTCATTTCAGTGAGTAAAGTTTGGTATTCGAGACTGTAGCTAGATGTGAAATTGTGCGTGTAAAGAAATATAAATACACGCTTTTTCAAACCTGTGAACTAACATGTGAATATATCCCAGTCAGGAAGAGAAAGAATAAAATAAGTGGACCAAGGTTCTGTTTAGGTTGCTATTGGGAAGGAGCAGCCTTCTGTTGAGGTTTAAGACTTAGAAAGATTAACTATATCTTGGCCATTGCTAAAATAAAAAAAAAATAATGATACATGGAATTGAAACACATTGAGAAATTGACATTAATAGTTCTTTGTGAATTATTTTATAATTTTTCCTTTGCCACCTACCCCCCAGTCACCATTTATTTAAAGCAGTATTCAGATGCTAATGAGTAGGTTTAACAATAAACAAAACTCTAATGAAGTAGTTCCACCCACCCACACCTTCTCCACCCTGTTTTGGGGGCTAGCAGGTCTTAGTGGTTGCAGGCCTGTTGCCTGGTGCATTTGTCACATCGCTCCGGATGACTGTTCATTCTGTTCCTTAGCAAGTCCCTCTCTGAGTCCCTTGTCTATATGTGATACTGTTGTTGAGTGATAACAGGGTACAGAAGTGAGTAAGTCGTCTTCTTTGCTATCAAACCAAAAGTATTATTCTTTTTGCTGAATGATAGGAGATGTAAGTGACTTCACTTCAGCTACCCCAATATATTAGATTTAGGAAAGAGATAAAGTAACTTTCAAAATGAGTTAGTCCCTTTACTTATCCATCTATGAAATTCTCTGATTCAACAACTGTGATTCCTTAAGCTGTGTAAGAATTTTATAGAATAGCAAATTTATTAATATGATGATTTGGATACTCAGGTTATCTATACAGTTTTTTTCTTTTTTTAATCTGTACAGTCTTTAATACCAAAGTTATTGATGGGTATATTCAGTTTCTCGTAAGATCAGACTATAGGCCTGTTTAAGAGACTCTTCATTCCTATAAAATGTTTTCATTAGGAAGAGAGTTGTCAAATAGTGCTTTAAAATTATAGTAGATTCTACATTCTTATTAATCAAACAATTGGAGGTGTGAAAAATTTTCTAATTCTGTGTATCTGTACTAAAATAGGAAACAAAACAAATTCTCTTTTTTTGGAGCTAAAGGCCTAGACTTTGTTTCATTGACTCAGCAGTTGATATTTTAATGAATAAAATTAAATAATTTTTTTTTTTAATTTGAGCCTTTCTTGTAACATATACCATATAATTGTACCATATAATTTTAAGTACATAACTGCAGTCTTGGGGAGGGACCTCTTAAGTCAATCCTTTGCTTAATTTACTTAAATTATTTTTAAAGTAGGTAATGGAGAATGATATAAGACCATACCATTTTCAAACACGAGTGGCACGGAGAGTGACCTTAAAGGTCATCATTGTCTGACCCTTGATTTTACCCAATGCGGAAGCAGACTAGGAGAAGTCAAGAGACTTAAATCCTGTCTCAGTGTGTATCTGTGTCTGTTAACTGTGGACAGTGGCCTGCCCTGGGGATGCCAGTGTGATGTAGGTCGGCTTCCCCAGGCATGAGGATCCTGGGAGTCAGAACCTTCCTGGAAGGTGCGAGATTGAATCCACATTTCCTTGTGCTCCTATGAATCCAGGTGGGAGCAGAGCTGAGCCTTGAATTAGCTTCCACATCTGTCTTCTGGGCTGCCTGCAAAGGGACTCCCAGCTTTCTCCCAAAGTCCTACCTGAATTCCAGACGTCCCAGGGTGGGTGTTGCTGAGGGCCTGAGGCAGGTGGTGATGAGTACCTCAGTTCAGTTATTATGGTCTTCTAGGATTTGGACAAGTGTTGTCATGCTGGTTAGAAAAGAATATATTAACTGTGGAAAATACAAATCACCAAAAAGAAAAGACAAAAAATAGTTCATAACTCCACCACCCACATTAAAACCACTCACATTGACTCCTTGCAGCTACCCATAAGGTAGGTACCCAGAAGAAACCGCTGTACATGTTTTGGTGATTTTTTCCCCAGGTCCATGAGCATTAATGATTCTGTGCCAGAAAGGTTCACACCCCCACACAGAACCCTATGAAATAAGCATTTATCATTGTAATCATTGTTTTAGATTGGGAAACAGAGCACAGAGAAGTTAATTGCCAGGCCCAGGGTCACATGCTGAGTGGCAGACAACAGATGAGAAGACCAGACTCCTCTATTCCTTGCCAGGGCACTTTCTACATTGTCCAACACAGCCTCTTCAGAAAAAGCACTTGTGGGCTGCTGTGAATTTTCAGATACGGAAGAGTCCAGCATGAATCTGTCTGTAGCCCTCCACATAGTCAGCCCGCATGGCTGAGCTGGAGTTATGTTTGTGTTCTTGGAGGTGGATTGGCCATTGCAATCATCCTGACATGAGAACACTGAAAACTCTTAGGTAGGCATGGTCACGATAGAACAGTCTCAGCTAAATTGAAAAAGACAGTATCATTTATAGAATGACAGTGACATTTCTCTTACTATTGTCCTCACATCATTGGCCTTGTTCTTTGGTTGATTTTTTTTTTAAGCAAAAGAAATCCTGACATTAATTTAAAATTGTGAAATCAATAGTTTGTATAGGAGAAGAATGCCCTTCTTATGGCAAGAAACTTGCATATTAGGTATCTAATAGAACACACACCAAAAAATGTGCTTCCTATAGACAGTCATAAATAATCTTCTGGGCAGTCATTCATTTCTACCGAAAACTATAGCATGTGAGTTTGAAAATATTGTGTTTACCGTGGGCTCAATTAATGTCATTTGAATTGATATTTGCACTGTTCATTTAAATAGGATTCAATTTTTCTTCTATGGCTTTCTTTTTAGAAAAAGATTCATAACAAAAAGGAATAAATGCGCTTGCACCAAGTTTGCCTTAAGACATCAGAATTTTACATTGAGCTACCATCTGCCAATGCAGGAGATAAAGGAGACAGTTCGATCCCTAGATTGGGAAGATCCCCTAGAAGAGGAAATGACAGCCCACTCCAGTATTCTTGCCTGGAAAATCCCATGAACAGAGGAGCCTGGCAGGCTACAGTTCCATGGCATCAAAAAGAGTCAGACACGACTTAGCAACTGAGCACAAGACAAAAACAGCAACATTTTACACATTCTTCTAGTTTCTTGCTGGGCTTCCCTGGTGGCTTAGGTGGTAAAGAATTCGCCTGCAGTGCAAGAGACTTGGGTTCGATCCCTTGGTTGGGAAGATCCCCTGGAGGAGAGGGTATGGTAACCTACTCTAGTCTTCTTGCCTGGAGAATCCCCATGGACAGAGGAGCCTGGAGGGCTGCAGTCCATGGGGTCATAAAGAGTCAGACACAGCTGAGCGACTAAGCAGCAGCTAGCTTCTTGTTAATAGGAATCATTCATGTGAGAATTTTCACTGTCTTTTACTCAGCCTCTTGAATCTCACTTGGAGTTGCACGTGTTCATCCATTTTGTTGTGTTGTTTTGCTAGTGAGAAAAATCAAGAGTCATATGTTGGTTTCCATTTATTACAGAATCACAAATAGCTTTCAAAGTGGTCTAGTTTCATCACATGGCAGTTCTCCAAGGATTCAAAACTATTTATAATTCTGTTGTACTTTGTTATAGAGAGCCAGATGTGAGAGTCATGCATAATATGTATTTATATATCTTCGTGAATCTCAATTAGGGACCAGCAGTCTTCCTGTGTCACATCTGTGTTATTTAAATCTACTTTTGTTGTAACACAGGACCAAAATTGTGCAGCGTTATTAAGATTGCTATAAATATTAAGCTGATTAAAATTACATTGTAATCATCTGCTTTAGAAAAATCGCAAATGGCCTAATCATGCCCCAAAAGGAGAAATAGGTGAAATAAATCATGATCTAGAATAATACTCAGCCACTAAAAAGAGAAGCAGGTTCACAGTGAGTCAAATGAGCAGGATATAGCAGTATTCTTAGTAGAGACACATCTATTTTTGTAAGACCTACTAAATGTACTATAAAAAAGATTGGAATAATATTTAGCAAAATGCCACTCATCCTATTTCTCGGGAATAAGATTATGGTGACTTACTTTCTTGTTTTGACTTCATGCCATTCTCTCAAATGTCTGCAAAATCACGTAGAACTTTTATGAAAATCTACACACTGCTAAAAATATGCAGTATTGGCCTTCCTCTTCTTTGATGTTATCCACAGTCCCACTCTGTTAAAGGCATCAGGCTGTTTTTTTTAGAGGAATGCAGAGAAAACTCCACCTCACGCCTTCACCTCCAGCCTCTGTGGGCTACTTACTCCATCAGAGTGATGAGGGAGATGGTGCAGAGCTGATATCCAAACTAGGATTTCTCTACATCCAGTCTCCACTTTTCCTTTTTGCTCATTTCCTTCTTTGGTTTCTTATCTATCCTTCAATCCTTCCAGGCTGAAAGTATCCACATACTCTGGGCATGAAGAACAGTGGCTTCAGTTACCAGTAGCTAGCTCTCCCTGGCTGCTTCAGTAATTTTTTTTTCCTTTAATTAATTTTTTTTCTTTAATTAATTTTTTTTATTGAAGGATAATTGCTTTGCAGAATTTTGCTGTTTTCTGTCAAACCTCAACATGAATCAGCCATAGGTATACATATATCCCCTCCCTTTTGAACCTCCCTCCCATCTCCCTCCCCATCCCACCCCTCTAGGTTGATACCGAGACCCTGTTTGAGTTTCCAGAGCCATACAGCAAATTCCCGTTGGCTATCTATTTTACATATGGTAATGTAAGTTTCCATGTTACTCTTTCCATACATCTCACCCTCTCCTTCCCTCTTCCCATGTCCATAAATCCATTCTCTATGTCTGTTTCTCCACTGTTGCCCTGTAAATTAAGGGATCCAGAACACACTGGATCCTGTCTCATTGAAGCCTTCAGGAGCCACAGCACCACGTGTTGCCATCTGACTTTACAGTTTACAAAAGTTAAAGCTGCGCACATTTTACCAAGCGTGTTTTTTTTTCAGATCAGTTGTGCATCACCTCAGTGGAAGGTGTCTAGTGACTGGCACTCAGAAGTTTGGGTCGCCAAGGAAAGGGAGAGTCTGGCATGCTTTCTGTGGAAGAGAATTTTTGTATCGCAAAATACACTTTTTGTGTTTCTAGGAAACAGTGGGAGTTGACTCTCAGATCATAGTGTTCAGGATTCCCTACAAATCCCTACAGAACAACCCAAAACCAGTAGTTTGTAATTTTCAGCTCAGTGAGACTGAAAGGAGCTCGGGGTGATGCCGAAATAAAATGTAGCCTAGCCTACCGACATTAAGGGAGATAAAGTGTTTAATCAGTGTCTTCTAGAAAGAAGTGACATCTGTATGGAACACCTGCTGTCTTCATTATAACTTTAAATGAGCTGTGTCTCTGGGGGTTAGCAGGCCCTTCTTTTGGCACACTGTGCTGTGACAGAGATAAACTTTAAGCCCCGAGTAATTCACCATTGTGTGGAAGATGCTTTTTAGTGAGACGTGGGGCTGAGGAGGAAAATGAGCCCCTGCCTTAGATCACTCAGGCCCAGCGAGAACCATTTTGAGCATAACTTTGACACTGTGACACTTGTCAGGTTACGACAATGTTTTCTTACCCCCTCGGCAGCCCTAATTGTTTGCTAATTATTATCATTTTAATGTTTTATGCATCAGGAAGGCATGAAGACCGTGTTTCTTGGTTTACGGGCATAGCTGTTTTCTGGATTCTGGATTTCTTTTTTAATTTTAATTTTAAACTTTTTCTTTTGTATTGGGGTGTCACTGATTACCAATCTTGTGATAGTTTCAGGTGAACAGTGAAGGGACTCAGCCACACGTGTACATGGATCCATTCTCTTTCAAACTCCCCTCCTATCCACGCTGGCACGTAACACTGAGCAGAGTTCCATGTGCTATACAGTAGGTCCTTATTGGTTATCCATTCTAAATACAGCAGTGTGTACATGCCCATCCCAAACTCCCTTTCCCTCCCCCTCTGGCAACCATAAATTCGTTCTCTAAGTCAGTGAATCTCTCTCTGTTTTGTAAGTTTATCTGTAGCATTTCTTTTTAGATTCCACATATAAGGAATGCCATAAGATATTTCTCCTTCTCTGTCTGACTTAAACTTCAGTCAGTATGACAATCTCTCGATCCATCTGTGTTGCTGCAAATGGCATAATTTCACTGTATGCTTTGAGGAAGGGATCTGAGTAGTCACTGAGCAGTGCCCGTGTTGATGGCTTGTTTCTCTTACACTTTCGCTCATTATTGCAGGAGCAGACAGTCCTGCATGTAAGGGACGAGGATGCATAGAAGGGGAAGAGCAGCAAGGAGTGCTTTCTCAGAGAGCCTTTCAAACCAGTTACCATTTTGGCAGATTATAATCTAACCAAGAATTATTTCCATAAGCGTGGCTGTGAAAAACCCTTATGGCCCCAGAAAATAATGTTTAACCAGCCATGTGGTTCATCTTATTAGCCTGAGGGGAAAATAACTCACCACCAAATTCTGCCATAGTGTAGATAGGATTGTTTGAAACCCACATCAAAACATCTGCTGTTTTTCTACTGTGCGAACCTAATGCTTTGTCCTCTTAAAGTAGCAGCAGTCCTACAGCTGCTGTGCACTCTGTATCTCAGACCTTGACACCAGATAAGGGGGACATCTTCAGAGTTAATGAGCTATTAGGACATTCTTTCCTGTCAATTAACTGGTAGAATAATGAGATCAAATGAGCACTGTCCTTAAAAACACCCAGACTTGTATTTTCTAAGAAGAGTGTCTTTCTCTGCTGTTTTAGTTACATGAATAGACAGACAACTGTTTAACATGAAAATAAAAACTGCACCTACAGCAGACATAAGAGAGGTATACAGACAGGATCCTATTTACTCAGGATTCACAGGTTTTCCTCTTGAGAGGATGTAATGATACCATAGCAACTGCTTTCACTTTGATTGTCCTAAAGACTGGCAGACAAACATTTAGGGGGTGAGCATGCTTTCCCATGTGAATACATGTATCATATCTAAAGTTTGAGCCAGTCAAGGTATCTATCCTAAATTTGAATTAGTGGGCTCCAGACCATGGACCATCTAAGGATTTTGATTTTCCCCTGAATGTGATGAGAGGTTAGGGAAGGGTGTGACCAAAGGAGAGAGGGGACCATGGGGAAAGACCCTGAGATGAGAGGGTGGCCCACTGTACGTACTACAGTGGTTGCAGCAGCAATAGATTTTTCAGTGTGCGGACCAGAGTGGCAAATGGGTGAGAATCAGGTTGTCAGAGACCCAGTATGTTGTGCTTAAGGGTTTTGCACTTGACCTTGGATCCAGGGGAAACCACTGAGACTCAAGTGCGGGGGTAGCAATAAGATGAAATCTGGGTTTTAAGCCCACTTTGCTATGTGTGGGTTACAGGAGAGAGATGGAGTTTGAGTTCCAGCACGCCAGGCACCATTATTTAGTGACATATGCTTGCATATATATGTGAGTGTCTATGTGCATGTGTGTTCACTCAATCCAACAACTGCAAATGAAGTGTTACCATTTACCCATTTCAGAGAAGAGGAGACTAAGCTGAAAGGAGGCAAACTGAGGTCCCATAGCTGCTAGGTCGTAGAGCAGAGATTTGAGCCCAAGGAGTCTTGGTTCCAGAGTCTATTTACTTAATCATTACATTGTTTCGCCTTTCATATTGTATTGCTGGGGTCACCGTCATATTATTTTACTTGATAATTAATATAATTAATAGTATTCTAAATGCAACTAGTATTTTACTGGCTTAATGAACTTTTTCTTGGTATTCATACTCATAGGAATGAAATTAAAAATTATAATGAGCTAGAGTTTTCTGTAAAATATTCATCAAAAACTTTCAGGCTTCCCTGGTGGCTTAGTGGTAAAGAGTCCACCTGCCAATGCAGGAGACACGGATTCAGTCCGTGATCCAGGAAGATCCCACATGCCACAGAGCACTAAGTTCGTGTGCCATTAACTACTGAACCTGTGCTCTAAAGGCTGGGAACTAAGACTGCTGAGCCTGCATGCCCTAGAGCCCATGCTCTGCAACAAGAGAAGCTACCACAATGAAATGCCTGCATGCTGCAGCTAGAGCAAAGCCCGAGCAGCGATGAAGACCCGGCAGCCAAAAATTAAATAAAAATTAAAAAGTTATCAAAAAGTTTCAAATTAAGTTTTCCAAATAGAGGTTTTTTAATGTCTTCTTGGTCAACGTTAACTTTCCTATGGGAATTTCTACTACACATTTCATGGTCGAGTGTTTCCAGAACCTTCAATGGAGACGTGTGAAAGTGGAGGGAATATAAAATCCCCAGATATTTTCCAGCCCACAGCTAACACTCAGCCAACTATAGACAGAATCTCCCACTTCAGTGGAAAGTTAGAAAAGATGATATTAAATGGAGGACTTTTATGAAAGGTACAGCTCACTGACATCAAGGAGAATTAAATGTATTTGTGACCACACTTGATTTCTGGAAAAAAGAGAATCACCATTGGTATCCAGCAAGACTATGGGTCCATCTAAGGCCTATGAGACAAGGAAGGTCAAGTGTACTGTTACTGAGTAACTCGAGACGATGTTTCAGAGATTTTGGTGGTTTTCAATCCTGGCTGCCCGTCGGAATCATCTGAGGAGCTTTTAAAAATTATCGGTGCCTGGACCCCCAAATAAACCAGAGTGCACAGCCAGTGGGGCAGGGGTGAGGGTGCATACACTGAGACAGCCATGTGGGCGCAGGCATTAGGGTTGTGTTATGAGCATCCTGTGATGTGTGCAGGCCTTCACATGGGGAGCTCCTTGAGGACAAAGGAGAGACGTTTCCATTTATCTCTATATCATTCTTTAGCTGTAGAAGACGACAGAGGGTACCTTTTTTTTTAAAAAAAATTTTTTTAATTGAAAGTACAAATAGTACCATCCATTTAGTAGTTACCTAGATTTCTAAATTCTATGTAATTTTTAGAATATATGGAAAACCCATATTGTGCCAGGTATGAGCAAGGTAGCCACCCCCTCTTCCCCTAAAATGAAGATTAAAACCAAAGTTTCTGCCTGCAGGAAACTTAGTCAAGTGGAAGAGAGAGAAGGAGAAGATTAGAAGGAGGGAACTAAGAAGGAATCAACAGAAACAGCCGTTGTCTGAGTTAACCTGTTGTTAATCAAAGAGAAGGGTGACTGATGGTCGGGAATATTTAGGAATGGGATGGATTGATGGAGAGAAGGAGAGAGAGCGAGTCGTGAATGGTTTCCTCTTAGGTTTACATGACGAGAAAGGAAACCGTTAAGACCAACTTACATCACATACTAGTTCTTACTGGAAATCATACAATTAAGAAACTGTAGAAGAGCATGTTTGTTTTTCATTTATTCTGTTTTTTAGGCTTGCCTTTATTAATGAGGAATGTTGACATAAACATAAAGCAGCACATTTTAATGATTATTGCTTGTAGTGTGTTTTCTTTTTAAATTATTTTGCTTTTTAACATGTTTCTTATTACAGAGGCATGAGATTCTTTTCCAGGCCTTTTAGTGATTAGGAAATTTGTAATTCACAAGAGCACCAATTAGAGACTATTATAACCTGACGGGCACGACTCTGCCATTTGAGGAGAGCTCAGCTGACACTTTCAGAAACTGCAAAAAAATGTTAGTCTAAGAGCTCCGTGGCAGCAGTTTGGCCTTATAAGAATTCCACAGAGTTCGTTTGTAATAATATAGTTATTCCTTGGATTATAGTAACTCTGTAAGAGCCTTAGCACTCACCACCTTGGTCTTAACCCCCTTGGCACAGTGCACCCTAGAAAGAGAGGGTATTGGCTGGAGCCACATGGCTTGACCATCCCTGAGCTCGCCCTGGAGTCTGCAGAATCATACTCCCTGTTCAGAGCTGTTTTTTCCCGTATCCCCCCAAGTTCAGTTTTAAGCATAATATGTGATCAGAAAAATGAACGGGATTATTCAGAGTAATAATACACATTCTCACCATTACAACTACAGGGTTGGCCAAAAAAATTGTTGGGTTTTTCATAAGCTGTTATGGAAAAAACCCGAATGAACTTTTGGTCCAACCCAATACATAGCCCCCTCTACCTTAGAGGGTTGTCAGTAAGATCCTTTGGTGCCTGCCTTTGCTTCGAGACGTGCCTATTGATTGAGCAACTAGAGCAGATAGGCAAGGATCTATCCTTTAAAATAAATTTTAACAAGTTCCATCGACCAGCTCACATCAGCTTGCTTTCTAACATGACGTTGGGAACTCTGGTGGGTTTTCTTGCATCTTGTATTTAACTGAGCTTTCTTGTGGATGGATCCAGAACATCCTCCAACTAGATTTTCTTCTTATGCACTGAGTGTCTTGATAATGTGAATTTTTGGCTAGATTAATCTTTAATTAATTGATTAAATTAAGTATCAAATGATTTTTAAGACAAAATTAGGAGTCAACTTATATTTTCTTAGTCTAATTTTATAACCTTTGTACACAATTGGATTTTCAGTTGAAATCAGCCCTAGTATTGACATTTTGCTAAATGCCAAACATTAGCTCTTTGAATTGAGGGGGGACTCCAGCAAATGCTTCTCATTCATTCCCTAAACACTCCCAGCAGCATCCATGTGTTGGGCCGTCATCACACAGTCAGAAATGTGCCTCTTTGGAAGGACCTTTCAAAACAACATAAAGCGAGAATAATTCTCTGTTTTGAGCCCCCTTGCCCAAGTTGGTACTTAAGAGGATCAGAAAGTTGATTAACCCAACTTAATTTAAAATTGTCTTATGGTAGTTATTTTATGGTAGTTATCAGATACAGTTCAGCTAGACAGCCGAAGCTTTGCCTATCAAGAATTTGGTTTTCTCCTTTGAACTTTTTATTTTATATTGGTGTATAGCTGATTAACACTGCTCTGATAGTTTCAGGTGAACAGCGAAGGGACTCAGCCATACATATACATGTATCCGTTCTCCCCCAAACCCTCCTCCCATCCAGGCTGCCACATAACATGGAGCAGCGTACCCTGTGCTACATGGTAGCTGCTTGTTGGTTATCCGTTTTAAATATAGCAATGTGTACACATCCCTCCGTTTCCCCCAGGCAACCATAATGATGACTTTGTTTTAAAAAAATATGTAAAGCAGGGAAACAGGGAAAAGATAGGAAGAGCGGAGAGTCTGTCTCCGCCTCAGTCTGTGAGGAAGCCCGTTGCAGCCTGCCTTTCACGCCTCCACACAGTGTGGGCTTCACAGCCAGTCAGGCCCCAGTTGGAGCCCCAGCTGTCTCCTTCACCAGTGAACAAGGTAATTAGGGGATTTATGGGGATTCTGTGGCTGGTGGTTAGACCCTCCTCTTGGGGCCGTGGTGACAGCCGCCTGAGTCCTGGGATGAGCGCCCGCCCTCCTCCCCTGCCCAGAGAAGGCCCTGGGAGAGCACCTCCTCTTTCACACGTGCTGTCTCCGCTCATCTCAGGCCACTGGCTAACATTTATCTTTTGGCATTCATTTCAAGCCATCCTGGAGATATCTCCAAAAAAGATGATAAAGGTAATGAATGCTGAAGCACTAATATTTAGCAAGCCCCCCTGTATGTACCAGGCCCAGCAAGGATATTACATGCATTTTTAAAAATTTACTTTGTACAAGAACTCATGAGGCAGGGCACAGTTGAGGCTTATATATTAAACGTATTAGGGCTCGGTTCTGATTCCTGTTCCAGGGATCTCTTCTCGGAGTGTGAAATTCTGTTTCTACTGCCATCCAAAGCCTGCCAGGTGGCTCAGTGGTAAAGAACCTGCCTGCCAGTTCAAGAATGAGGGTTCTGTCCTTGGCTTGGGAAGATCCCCTGGAGAAGGAAATGGCAACCCACTCTAGTATTCTTGCCTGGAGAATCCCATGGACAGAGGAGCCTGGCGGGTTGTAGTCCGTGGGGTTGCAGGAGAGTCAGACACAACCTAGCAACTGAAACAACACAACAGTCAACCAGCATATACCTTGAGCTGGGTGCTGCTCTAAGCTCTTCCTATGTATTAACTGAATTAGGATTCACCGTAACTTTCTGGAAGTCCTACTGATGTTCCTATTTTTCAGATGAGAAAACCAAGGCACAGAGGGGCTCAGTAACCTGTCCACTTACAGAAGGTCACAGAGTGTAAACTGGGTCTCAAACTCTGGTTCTTAAAGCCCCCAGCTGTCCTTCCCCTTTCACTTAAGCAGTTCTTAACACTTGTTTTACAATAAGTCTCAGACTAATCAATGAGAAGACAGCATCCTTAACCATCCCAGCTATTCTTTCTGCTTTTCCAGTAAACTTGCAGAATTCTTTTCCTTAGCCTTGCTACAGTCCTTCTGAAGTAGTGATATATTGACTATTTCATCCAAAGGCGAAACCAAGACTAACGCCTAAGCAAGGAAGAACAAATAGTGAATTCATTAACTGGGAATCTATTTACAATCCCCAGGGCTCATTGTGCGGGCAGTGCTTCTGTATCATTTAGAGTTGCTAATAAATGAAAGTCTTTGCATCTTTCCAAGCATCTTGATATTTACCAGTCTCATATTTTACCATAGGAAGCGGCTTCAACAAGCATATTCATGTGTTGACAGTTCTAATTAATACAAGTAATTAGTCCTGACAGTAGAACTGTGAAAAGAAGACCCATTCATAAATTTGCTAATTATGTCACTCTGCTCAGAATTTAATTGCAGTCTAGTCTTTAATCATTTCTGTATATGGGCAAAAGGCCAGCTGACTAAATTCTTCAGACTTTTACATTTACCACTCGTAAAGGAATTTTGTCAAAATTAATTTACCATTGGAACATAATGGTCTGGTGTGCAGAAGTGGTGAAGAACAGAGCTCCTTCTGCAGAGAAACAAACAGGAGAATGGGAAAAGCCAGGCAAGGAAGGAGGGAGGGAGAGAGGAAGTCATCAAGAGCATCCACATCCTTTCTTACGTATCTACATCTACAAGGTTTTGTGAACTCATATTTCAGTGTTTTTCTAAAAAGTAAGGTAGTTTTATTTAGGCTGTTCATATGCTCATGGTACAGAAAACTTGAAGACAATTTGTTACCTGGATCCAAAGTTGAGCCCTCCTCTCTCTGATGTAAATAGCCTACTTTTCAAACAAGGACGTCTGTTCTAAAACAGGGTTTTTCTAACTGAGCTGTATTGTGTGCGTGTGCACGTGTGTGCTCAGTCACGTCCGACTCTTTGTGACCCTGTGGACTGTAGCCTCCCAGGCTCCTCTGTCCATGTCCATGGGATTTCCCAGGCAAGATTATTAGAATGGGTTGCCATTTCCCCCTCTAGGGGATCTTCCTGACCCAGAGATCGAACTCGCATCTCCTGTGTCCCTTGCATTGGCAGGCGGGTTCTTTTCCACTGCACCATCTTGAGAAAGTGTGAGTCAGTCAATCTTGTCTGACTCTTTGTGACCCCATGAACTATACAGTCCATGGAATTCTCCAGGCCAGGATACTGGAGTGGGTAGCCTTTCCCTTCCCCAGGGGATCTTCCCAGCCCAGCGATCGAACTTGCATCTCCTGTGTCTCCTGCTTTGGCAGGCGGGTTCTTTACCACTGCACCACCTTTGGGGCTGGATAATTCCTTGTTGCGGTGGGGGTGGGGCCATCCTGTGCACCATGGGGTGTTGAGTAGCATCTGACTTCTTACCCACTCGGTGCTTGTGCATCCTTCCTCCCAGTTGTGATGGCCAAAAATATCTCCAGACACTGCCATTGTTCCCTAGGTGGGCTAAATTGGTTGAGAACCACTGCACCAGAGTGTAAGTTTAGATGAAAAAAGAATCAGGTAAACTTGTGTATAGGATGCTTACATAGAAGCAGTTGTAGCAAAATCAATAAAGCACATCACTTAAAAACAATTTGGTAATATAAAATTCAGATGGAATGATGTTCCTTGAATTTCAGTACCTCCTTCAGTATCAGGTTCCCTCTGGTTCTCTTGGATTGTAAGTACAGTAGTGTTTAGTATTAATAGAAGAGTAGTTGTATCTAAAATCCTTTGCTTCTTGTGTTAGATACATTGGGCTCTTAGCTTTCGTGGATTTTAACATTTAGAGTTCTGACCACTTTAAGATGACCTTAAAGTTAAGGACACTCAGCTGCAGGTGTTCTTTGTTTTCAAGTTCATGAATTGCTCCCTTCTTGTCTTGCCTCCATCCAGTGCTTAGATGTCTAGTCCTTTGTTACGCTCTTACAAATACGTTAATGCCCTTGCTGCTCAGCCCTTCGTCCACCTATATGGAAAAATCCTCAGACTTCAATGAGCCCAGCCACAGGGCATCTGGGACCCTGCATCTGGCGGCTGAGCTCAATTGGAGAATGTGACCCAACAGAGCAGACTGAGCCTGTTATAAATGACATCAACATCTCCCCTGTCCTCGACCTCCCAGAGAAAATAGAATCCACCTGTAGGTAACACCTTCGGCATCCCATCATGAAAACTACAAACCTACCTGCATCCACTCCCACACTTGTTCCTCCTGACAGCTGGGCAGGGAGGGCTCATTCCTCTTTTCAAAAGCTAGTCGTTCACCTGTCTTCTCTGCTCAGGAAAATCTGTTGTTACTGATTAACCCTCTCTCCATTCTGCCTTCAGCTTTTGAGTCTACCAGATCCTTCCTATCAACATGTCAGCCTACTTAAGTCTCTTTCCTCCCTCATCCCAAAGAGGAGGAGACAGGTCAACAACTTGACTGACTTTTATTCACCACCTTTCCTTTCCATTTACAGTCTCCAAAGTCTTCACTTTCACTCTGGATCTTCCCTCCACTTCTTCAGTCATGCTGCTGCCCACCCCGCACCCCCCCCCCTTACTCTAATGAAAGTTCCCCAGTGATCTCAATGTTGCTGAGGCCTGGAGACACTTTTCTTCCTTAGATGTACTTAACGTTACCCATCCACTCCTTGAAACCCTGCCTTTTTCCTCCAGTTCTCCTGATGCCCACCCTCCCAGCTCTCCCACTGCTACTCTGCTCTGAACCTTTTTCTTGGTCTACTTTGCAGGCTTCCCCCATACCCCCAACCCCTACCACCATCCCCTGCCACCTTGGAATATCAGTTTTCCTAATTACTTTATTCTAGGTCTTCTTGTCTTCTCTTAAGCTTTAGTTACTATTTGTACTTCAAATTTATCTCCTCCGCCCAGATCTCTTTCTGAAATCATAGGTAAATGAGCTCAAGGACATCTCACGTGCATCATGTACAAACCTGAATTTATGGTAGCTTTTCTACCTCCCCAGCTTGCTCCCCGTCAGGTGTTACCTCCTGGGTGTCAGTCAGTAACCAGGTGATCTTGATGCTAACTCAAAATATGTCTCAAATCCACGTCCACTAGTCTGGGCCACTGCTATGACTGGACTGTAGGAGGTCAGGACAAAGAGGTGTAAGAGCCAGATCCCATAGGGCCTTTCAGGCCATTGAAGGCCTTCAGTTTTTCTCTTGATGAGATGGGAGCCATTAGAGGGTTTTGAGCCCAGGAGTATCATAATAATTTAACTTGATTTTGTAAAGGGTCACTGGGGCTATTGTGTTGAAAATAGTCTGTGGGGTGGCATAGTGGGTTGAATGGTGACCCCCCCCCCAAGAGATATATTCACCCAGAGCTTCAGAATATAACTGTATTTGGAGTAAGCCTCTTTGCAGATGTAATAAAGTACAAGGTGATATCATCCTGATTGGGTCCATTGGGACCTAAACCCAATGGACATGAGTTTGAGTAAACTCCAGGAGTTGACGATGGACTGGGAGGCCTGGCGTGCTGCAGTCCATGGGGTCGCAAAGAGTCGGACATGACTGAGGGACTGAACTGAATTGAAACCCAGTGACAGCTGTGCTGATGAGTTAGACACGAAGAAGACAGACACAGAGGAAGGGGCACAAGTGGAGACAGAGGCAGAGGGGAGCAGCAGAAAGACCAGTTAGGGTCCTGCTGCAGTCATTCAGGCAAGAGAGGACCACTGCCCCGATTCTGATGGTAGCCGTGGAGGAGTGCAGAGTGGTCTTCTGCACAGAGCTTCTGGATACGTTTTGAAGGCAGAGTGGAAGCATCTTTGACAGAATGGTGGTGATTATGAGAGAAAGAGAAGTGAAGGGGGAGTAACATTTTTGGCTGAAGGCATTGAAAAGTTGGAGTTCCCATTAACCTGAACACACAGAGAAGATTTGCAGGGGAAAAAAATAGAGGTCAGTCTTGGACCTGAAGAGAGTGACAGGCTTATGAGAGCTCCACGTGGGGATGGAGTAGGTGGTTCAGTGTGAGATTAGATGACAGGTATGGTCTGGAAGTATCAGCATGATGTAAATATTTAAATTCTTGAACGTAGATGGAATCACCAGGGGAGTGAATATCAATGGAGAAGAAGATCAAGGACTGAGCCTTGGGGGTCTCCAACATTAAGGGGTTGAAGAGAAAAGGAGGTACCAGCAAAAGAGAGTGAGAAGAAGGAACCAGTGAAGCAGGGTGAAAAAACAGAGAAAAAGAGAGCAGGTGGTCCTAGAGCTGCGGTCCCCAGCCTCTGGCATCTAATGCTTGATGATCTGAGGTGGAACTGATGGGAATAGTAATAGAAATAAAGTGCACAGTAAATTTAATACTTTGTGTGTGCTGTGTGTGTGCTTAGTCACTCAATCGTGTCTTACTCTGCGACGCCATGGATTGTAGCCCACCAGGCTCCTCTGTCCATGGGATTCTTCAGGCAAGAACACTGGTGTGGGTTGCCATGCCCTCCTCCAGAGAATCTTCCCAACCAGGGATCAAACCCAGGTCAACCCACATTGCAGGCAGATTTTTTACCAACTGAGCCACCAGAATCATCCCCCCAAACCACCTGCTTCCCTGGTCTGTGAAAAAATTGCCATCCATGAAACTGGTCTCTGGTGCCAAAAAAGGTTGGGGACCGCTATCCTCGAAGACAAGTTTTTCTAGGAGGAAAGAGCATTTTTCTGTGCTAGGTGCCCCGGTGGTCCTGGGTAGACGAGGACTGAGAAATGACCCCTGGGTTTAGCAATGCCGAGGTCAGCGGAAGCCTTGACAGGAGCTGTTTCAGGATGTGAACAGTTCCTGGTGTGATACAGACCCTGCTATTGTCCCTTGTTCCACCAGAGTTGAAAGCCCTGAGCTTCTAAAAGCTTTGAGTTTCTTAATCATCCCCCACCCCTAACAAAGAGTAAAGAGAAGGACCCTCGTGACTCACATAAGCTCCATTGCTACTGCTGGGTTCCCTAGCCTTAAGTAGTAGTAAATATATAAATTCCTGATGCTACTCATCCTAAGCGACAGAATCAATTGCCCGTGTGAGAAGCGGCCTAACCACAAAGCAACATTTGCCTTTGGTGTGGACCATCTCGCCTTGTGCTTTTTCAGTGTAAGGCCAATAATGGAAATTCCTAATCTCCCCGCTGTAGTACATGACCGTATATGGAGGGGTTTCTCCTCAGGGTCCTGCTCAGTGGCTCTAGAGCAGCACCATCTTATAGAAGTTTCCGCAGTGATGGACATGGCCTTTTATCTTCTGTGTCCAAAATGGTAGCTGCTAGCCACACGTGCTGAGTGCTTGGAATGTAGTTAGTACAACTAAGACACTGTATTTTTAAGTTTACTTCATTTTAATTCATTTAAATGTGGAAATAGCCATGTGTCTTGGGTGGGACCCAAGAGTCTGTAGTTCAACAGGCTCTGCAGGTGATTCTCTTACACACTGAACAGAATGGTTTCCCGTGTTTAGAGCTGGGCTCCACCCCTAAAATTCCTGACTGAATGGGTTTGGGGATGAGGTGTGAGAATTTGGGCTTCCCAAGTGGCTCAGTGATAAAGAATCCACCTGGCAATGCAGGAGACACAGGCTTAATCCTTGGGTCAGGAAGATCCCCTGGAGGAGGAACTGGCAACCCACTACAGTTTTCATGCCTGAAAAATTCCTTGGACAGTGGAGCCTGGTGGGCTGCACTCCGTGGGGTCGCACAGAGTCGGACATGACTGAGGCTGTCACACAGTAAACACTTGACTTGTTAAGAGTTTCCCAGGTAATGCTCAGAAGCTGAACCGGAGATGACTTTGAGAACCTGATGTACCAAATGGGCCTTCTCTTTGTGAGGTGACCCCAGATCCCCAAGAGTCAGTTCCATAAATGCCATGTAACAAATACTTTGCAGGATATCCCGAGTGTACCCTATGAACTTTATGAAAATCTTTTTAGCTATTTTCTCATGATCCAGTAATGAGCAGTGCCTGACTCATTGAGGAGCTCACAGTTCTGGGAACTGAACCAGCAAGTCTGCAGTCTGTAGACAGGCCTTCAGGAAGGGTGGCAGAAGCTCCAGTTCTTTGGTGGAATTTCTTCTTTGTCCAGGAAACCTCAGCTTTGCTCTTTGCAGTTTTCATCTAATTCAGTCAGGTCCTCCTGGATTTACTAGGATGGTCTCCCTTGAAGTCAACTGATTAGAGACATAATGACATAAAGGATCATAGCTTGAAAGATGTGGTATTTGTTCTGCTCCTTGAAGAATGGTAGAGTCTAGTCAGTGAGGACTAAGGGAATGGATATTCTAGAGAAAAATGAGCAATAAAAGGTGCCAGGGCAGGAAAGTACAATTGGTATTTGCAGAGTGGCCAGTTGTTGCTGTATGATCTTTCACTGAATCTCCCTTAACCCATCTAAAAAAAATGGGTTAAATGCTTGTCATAACTGTCCCCCAAAATGGAACAAAGTTGTGTTTGAGGGTGCATTTTTGAAACCATAAACACTATTTGATCTCTAGTAAAGAAGGCAGAATGCCAAAGAATTGATGCCTTTGAACTGTGGTTCTGGAGAAGACTCCTGAAAGTCCCTTGGACAGCAAGAGCAAACCAATCAATCTTAAGGGAGATCAAACCAGTCGGTCTTAAGGGAGATCAACCCTGAATATTCACTGAAAAGACTGATGCTGAAGCTCCAGTACTTTGGTCATCTGATGCGAACAGACAACTCTTTGGAAGAGTCCCTGATGCTGGGAAAGATGCAGGGCAGAAGGAAAAGAGGCCATCAGAGGATGAGGGGACTGGATGGATCCCTGATGCAGTGAACATGAACTCGGGCAACTCCAGGAGACGGTGAGGGACAGGGAGGCCTGGCGTGCTGCAGTCCATGGGGTCGCACAGAGTCAGACACGACTGGGGGACTGAACGACAACAGCAGCAGCAGCGCACCGTGAAGACTCAGACACTGTATAGCAGTGGTGGTGGTGGTAGTGTTTGTGTATAAGTTTGCGTGGCGAAGGAAAACAAAAAAGGTTTGGGCAGTAAAAAAGAGCCTGATTCTTGTGGGCTTTGTCCAAAATAATGCTTGTTTGGGGAGAAAAGAGTATAAGGTTGGACAAAAAGTTTGTTCATGGTTTTGCATTACAGCATACCGAAAAACCCAAATGAACTTTTTGGCCAACCCAATAGTTTCAATTGGATTAATAGGAAATAAAAATGTCCCTACATATGCAGTCCCACCTGATTGCCACAAAGGTGCGGTAGGCATTTGATCAGCACCTAAGATAACTCAACATTTTTTACACAAGTAGACCTTAGGCCTCTATTTTTGATGCTTGAGATATTAGAGGTAAGGGAGAGTCATTTATTATACACTTATTGAAGAGTTTGCCTAAATAGGGAGAGAGAGTTAAATAATTTCCAAGAAAGTTGTTCCCAGGCAATGGCCCTTGTAGCCAGTTGACCTGGTCATCCAAGAGAACGGGTGGGGGTAGGGGAATGCCAGAGTGACTGCCATTTGCAAACTTCTTTATTCTGTCCCCCACCCCCCACCCCCCAAGCTCTGCTCTACAAACCAAGCTAATTTTGCCAAGCCAATTTCCCCTTGATTTTTAAAGCCCTATGCATTTTGGATGAAATTTAATCCACATGTTCCTCCTGAGTCTCTCATGCCCAAGCCACAAAAACATTATTTATAAAATGTGATTCCATGTTTGAAGTCACCGTAAAGTATTTTTAGTAGATTTTCGTTCTTCGTCATGCAAATTTTTTCTTGTTTTGTTTTCTTGTTTTATTTAAACTCATTGTATATGATCTTAACACACATCCTGTGGTGAGACACAAAGGGAATCTTCAAGCCAGAAGGAGGGGCTATTCTAACACAGGTGAAGCAGCCAGGTTCTACTTGAAGAAGTTTGTAACTATTATCCCTCTTCAGTTTGTTATACTGTGTCCTGGACTCCTTTTCACCTGGGCACACCCTACCCCAGCCTTCTCCTACCCCGCTCCCTAAAAGGGTGCCCATGAAGATGAATAGGGAAAAGGGAAAATGAGAAGTAATAGAATCAGACTGCCTCCTAGGACACATTTCTGTGTTATACCATGTGATCCTTCCTTTCCAAAGCTGAGTTCATTTTCTCCTTTTACGTGTGTGCTAACATTGCCACCCCTGGAAAGATTAAGTTATTTCAGGAAATGTCTACAAAAACAAGAAGTAAAGTCAAATTTAGGAGCGCTCTGCAGCTTCTTATTCCTAGGGCAGAATAGATGGTGGTGTCTATTTAGGGCTGAGCTAATTGGAAAATGGCTTTATTTTTACCAAAGTAAGCAATTTTTGTTTGTTTGTGTGTGTGTTTGTGCGCACACATGCTTAGTTGCTAAGTTGTGTCTGACTCTTTTTGACCCCATGGACTGTATCCTGCCACACTCCTCTATCCATGGATTTCCTAGGCAAGAATACTGGGGTGGGTTGCCATTTCCTTTTCCAGGGGATCTTCCCCACCCAGGGATTGAACCTGGGTCTCCTGCATTGCAGGAGGATTCTTTACCTGCCGAGCCTTTAAACCATTGTCTCTTTGGAATCTCATGATATGGACCCGGTTTTATCTTTACATGAAGCATCCTGGTTTATGTACGTCTGTCTCTCAGAGACATGTGTGGGCTGCAGAAGGGCACCAAAGCAGCCTTATTTTTAGGGTGCGGTGGAGATTTGTCTCTGTTCTGAGCACTAATTCCCTCAGGTTAGCAGGTATAGCACCCAACAGGGTAAGAGACATTTCCCACCAGGAGGAGCTAAGATGAGAGGGGTTAAATTCTGACTTCTCATGACTCTGAGCTTATGAAATACTTTCCTATCATTTAATAAAACATTGGTCCTCAATGTTTACTGCCCCTAAGGCTATGGTTTCTGGTTGGTTATTTTTTTCATGAAGAAAATGAGGCCCAGAGGGGTAACTTTCTTAGGCATTTCACAAGGTGATAGGGGTTGTTCGCGTGTGGCTCTGCCTCTGCTGCACTGTACACTCCAGGAGGGCAGAGATGTCCTGTCCATCCTGTGGGGGCATTAGGGACTTCTGTGGGCTTTAATTTTGGAAGCCCCACCTCATACTCCGTATCATCTCAAATGTGTTCAAACGTGACATCCCAGCTATAGTATATTAATACATTTTTAAGTAAATGGCTGTAAATATATATATATTTATGAGTTGAGATATTAAATGATCAATATGGTACATTTCATAGGCATTTAATAAAATATTACTGTTGCGTTTTATAGGTTTCCGTTCCCCCCCCCCACTTAGGGAGCCAATTAATTATTTTGAGATCTCAGACATTTTCACAGGCTTAGTCCCTGAGCACTGGTCCCACAGAGGATAAAGCCATCCCCCTGCTCACTTTTCTGCTCTGGGAAGGTGCTTAATAAATATTTGTTGGATGATGACCACCTAGTGACAGAGTGAAGGAATGAACAAATGGGTGAATAGTAAATGGTAAAGTCTGATATTAAAGCCCACATAAGCCCTGGATGGCCTATTTCTTTTACACAGCCATCCTGGTGGACATTCCCAAACTGCATTCAAAACATAGACGTTGTCTTTCTCTCATTGTTCTTTTTCGAGCCGATTTTCTACCCTGTTCCAGCTAAGGCACACAGAAGAATAGACTACAGGTTCTTTGCATTTTGGTAGTTCTTATGAGGGCTTCCCTGGTGGTAAAGAATCTGCCTGCCAATGGAGGAGACTCAGGTTTGACCCCTGAGTTGAGAAGATCTTTTGGAGGAAGAAAGGGCAACCCACTCCAGTATTCTTGCTTGGAAAATCTCATGGACGGAGGAGGTTGGCAGGCTACGATCCATGGATTCGCAAGAGTTGGACACAACTTAGTGACTACACATACACACCGAGTTCTTATGGAGTAACTACCTTGGGGTGATAATCAGTTCTCTGTTTAATTGCCCTATTTATTTGCTTTGCCTTACAAGTGTGGGATAAATGGTAGCTGTTATTAGTATTCAGATACTCATTTTTTTGACAAAACCAAAGAAGTGTTTTTGCCTGTCTTTTTTGTTTTGTTTAGCATTCTAAGTGTCAGCCCTCAAGTATTTCTCATGTGATATCTGTGTTTTCAGGAGATGTGACTTTTTTTTAATCTAAAAGTGAATCTTTGTGGTTTCTCTTCAGAGCTCTTAGATTTGGATTTGGTAACTATTGAACATGATAGAAAGCTAGAGAGTTCCCTTCTTAGGCAAGAAAGAAATACAAAGGGAGCCACGAGAGGAGAGGGAAAGATGAAGATTGTGTAAAGGACAGAGCCATGCTTTCCTTCCTCAGCCCTGAGTTCACCTCTACACGCTAGATCGCTTCAGTCGTGTCTGACTCTTTGCACCCCATGGACTCTAGCCCGCCAGGCTCCTCTGTCCATGGGATTCTCCAGGCAAGAATACTGGAGTGGGTTGCTATGCCCTCCTCCAGGTAATCTTCCTGACTCAGGGATCAAACCCACATCTCTTAAGTCTCCTGCATTGGCAGGTGGGTTCTTGACCACTAGCGCTACCTGGGAAGCCCTGGTTCACCCCTAGAGAAGTGGATCCTCACTTTTCTTATGTAAATGGATACCAGGATAGATTGCTCTTCTCAGATCATCCCAAGGTCTTTAAAGGCTGTGATGGATCTCGCTGGATGGCTCTAGGACAGACCAGGGCTAAAGTAAAGACCTGCAGTGCCCCTTGATTGGCTGAGTTTGTGGGCCAGAGGTGCAATGATGGAGCTTACTCTCCATCCATGGAAAGTCTTTGGCATTGAGTCCTTCAACAAATACTCACTGGCCACCTGCATGGGGACCACCACCAGGACCAGACAGACTTCTCCCTGGAGTCCAGACCCTCGATCAAGCTCTTGCCTGAGGTATAATTTGAAATGACCCTGGTTTTTATATCTCATTTTTTGGTTGGATTTGGTTGTATGTGCACAAGTGTCCTTGTGTTTTCAAACGGCTGAAACCTTCTGCTTATAAAGTTGGAGAGGGAAAGAAAGCCTGTAACATAGAAAATGGAAATGTAAAACTTCAGTTCCTCCACTGCTTTATTTTTTCTGATTTCTTTCCAAATCTCTTGATGGACTTGGACTTCAAAACAGAGGAATGCAGAGCCCTTTTGAGTTTGTGTTGTCCCCTGGCACTATCCTTCCTCACGGATTCCTGCCTGAACTTCCAACCTAGGCACTCGTGCGTGTTCAGTATTTGCTTTTTCCAGGGTGTGTATGTTGTGTATATACATATGTGTCCTACACATGGCCGTGTATATACACACACGTGTATGTATATATATGTATGCATATGTGAGTATATGATTATCCTTAAATGATTTGATTGTCCTTAAATGATCTTTCTCTAAACTCATCTAGAGCATCTAATTTGTGGCAGGAATCCCAAAGTATATTCTCCCCAGAGAAAGAACAAGATTTGCCTGGCATCAATTTAAGAAAATAATTACTTAAGAAAATTGTGCAAGATGTTTTCTTACACTGGAGATTCTGGTGACATGAAGTGGGTGCCTGCGTGGGGGGACCTCAGGCCTAATTTTGTCTAAAGAAGTTGGGAAGATAGTATTTTCTTTCTTTTTTTTTTTTAATTGAAGTGTAGTTGATTTACAATGTTATGTTAATTACTGCTGTACAGCATAGATTTATTTATATATATGTGTGTGTGTGTGTGTGTGTGTGTAATATTCTTTCCCACTATGGTTTATCATAGCATATTGAATGTAAGTTCTCTGTGCTAGACAGTAGGACCTTGTTGTTTATGTATAAAGGCTTATATCTGCGAACCCCAGACTCCTTTCCGTCTCTCCCCTAGGCTCTTCCCCCTTGGCAACCAGTCTGTTCTCTGTTGTCCATGATTCTGTTTCACTGATAGGCTCATTTGTGTCATATTTTAGATTCCACATATAAGTGATATCATATGGTATTTGTCAGGAAGGTAGTGTTTGCATATTCCACTCAACTTCCTCATGCTTTGCCATTTACCCAAAACTATCCCCTTTTGAAGATTGGTATTTTCTTTATTTAGAGCAAAGCTCCATTGCCTTGGGAGTATTTTCCAAAACAGTTCCTAGATATGACCTCTCACTCTCCCTGCCCTGTCCCCTTCACCAGGAACTTTTCCATTACTTTACATTTGAGTTGTTTTCTTTTTAGAAAGCAAGGTAAATTCGACCGAGAATAAGCAAGTGGAAAAGTCATAGAGATGGCCATTCTTGGAAAGGCCAGGCCTCATATTATCACTGCTATTATTGTCTTTTAAGGAGTGATAACCAGGGGAGAAGAACCTTGACCTGATTCTTTTGTTGACAAAATCATAGCTGATTTTCTCTCCCTGGTAGCATGCCTGTGAGCCTTCACATACAGCTCTAGGGCCAAGAACTATGAGTATTCTGTCCTAGAGTTGTAATCCTGACTATTTACCCTCCTAGCTGCCCACTCCTGTGTGTCCCCTTTTGCTCACATGAGCTAGTCAGTAGCAGAATGCCCACCTACCCATGGTCAACTTGAGGCTTTGAAGAGAGGAGACCTACATGCCTCACAGCCTTTCCTCAATCTTGACAGATGGCGGCCATGTTTCTCATCCAGGACATCTTTTACACAGCACTAGGTGTAAAATTTAAGGAAACAGAATTCCGACTCTCCTCTGCTAAACATTCAGAGTTCTAAGCATACTTAACCGTCAAATGTAAGTCTGAAATTTGGTTTGAAATTAACTGGGCCATTTGCCTGCTGTTGAACCAGGTGGGAGGAGAAAGTCAGTTGAGGGGCACAGAATTCTTTCGTGGAAGGTTAACAACCTACCAACTGCACATTGGATTATCTGTGGCCCAACTTCAAAGAGAAGCCACAGTTGTAACACAGTCATGTTCTACCCTGCCTGAGCACAGCGGACTGTGTCCTGTGGCCCGCTGAGCTGTCCAGGTGAGGACCCCTTGTGCTTGTAAGCTTGCTCTCTGGAGCACCTCTGGCTCCTCCAGGACACTTATTTCTGAGAAGTGGAAGGAAACCCGTCTGCCTTGTACATCAGGTTGCTGTCCCATTACAGGGAGAAGGAGCCTTAGGAGGGCGTGCCCTGGCGCCTGGGCACTGCTTCTAAGCCTGCAGCAGGTCCTGTGACCGGCCTGCTGCAGGCGTCTGGAGGGACCCCAGTACTGTTCTCGTGATTTTTTTTTCTTTTAATTTTATTTTTGGCTCTGCTGGGTCTTCATTGCTGCCCTGGCTTTTCTCTAGTTGCGGCGAATAGGGTCTACTCTCTGGTTGCGGTGCACAGGCTTCTCGTGGCAGTGACCGATCTTGTTGCAGAGCGCGGGCTCCAGGGCGCACAGGCGGCAGCAGTTGCGGCTCCTGGGCCCTAGAGCACAGGCTCAGAAGTTGTGGTTGTGCACGTGCTTAGCTGCTCCTCAGCACGTGGGATCTTTCTGGATCAGGGATCGAATCCATGTCTCCTACATTGGCAGGTGGATTCTTTACCACTGAGCCACCAGGGAAGCCCCCATCCTTGTGATTTTTTTTTTTTTTTTTTGCTCTTGATGGTATTGCATATGTAAAACTTGTGCTTCATTTATTCTGCCCCAGTTGTTTAAAGAGACATCATCTTTTTCTAAGAGGCCCCGCACCAATACGGCAAGAGGCCGTGTGTTTGGCACGAGATACAGGTTCCTGGCTGTGACAAGGCTGTGCCTGACAAATCAGACTGGGAAACAAAGTCACTGCCCTCCTGAGCTTCCTCTCTCCATGGAAAAGGGACCTCTGTGGTCATTTCATCCTGTGCCTTTGTTTTCAAAATGAGGACCTTGAAGCCCAGCGAGGTGAAGGGCCAGGGCTAGACCTTGCCCCTCTGGTTTCCCAGTTTGGACTTCTGTCGGCCCTACAGCTCCTCCTCCCTTTTGTTTTGCATTCACTATGGCCTTGCCTTCGTGACCGCCTCCTCTTTTTCTCTGTAAGCATTAATGTGAAATATATTTGCTTTGCTTTTCAGCCTTGCCTGCCACCACCACCACCGCCCACCCCCCCACCCGCCGTGTGTCCAAAATAGCCGCCGGAATCATGAGAATGTTAGATCTTCAGATGTTTATAATCCAAAAGAATCCCTTCTGTTTTTTTTTTTTATAATAAAACTACTTGGATGTCAGTATTTTATGTTGGAAAGGCAAGCCAAGTTCACAGTGCAGCAATTACAATGCAATGCATTATGTATAATTTGTAGCACGCCCCAGGAGCAACGGTAAACCGTGAAATGCCATCCCAGCCCCACAGCATAATTAGCAGGATCAAACGCTGCCCAGAGAGGAGCACAATGGTTGTCGTCCGAGGTCCACCAAAGTAAGGGAAAGTTCCGATAAAAGCAGTACACCCCAAATTATATAAAAGCAGCCCCTGTATCAGGCTGCAAATATGTCAAGAACCTTCACTGCTAATTGAGGAAACCTTTTGAGGTTTAACAGCTCATAAATTCGCTCTGGGAATGCCCCATTGTTCTGGGGTTATAAGTCTTGTCTTTGAAATTTAGCAGTTGTACTTTTATATTGCATTCCTCCAAGAGTCCCGTTGTAAACATGAAGGGTTTGCATTTTAACATAAATTTGAACAATGTGGTTTGAAAAGAGCTCACCACATCAAAGGGGGAGGCTGTTTGGGCATGTTTCATAAATTCTTTTTTCTATAGTATTTAAAGCTGCAAATGACTCATGGAAGTATGTTCCATTTAGATCAGTCATACTAGTGTAGCTTTTAACGCCCTTGTTTTTCCTTGCCTAAGAGTGCCTGTGTCAGAAAACAAGTCTGCAAGCCTTTGACAAAATCAGCTGGCCTTAACCTAGAATCTTCAGATCCATAGAGACAGCTCTGGAAATGTTGTTCCACTTGGTCTAAATAGCAATAAATTTTGTGCATTTTCATGGTCTTTTTTTTTTTTTTAACTCAAAAATCTCCCCATTATGAACTCTAAATTTTTTATTTTATCCACATGACAATTACAGTGTGTAGTCCATGGGGTCACAAAGAGTCGGATATGACTGAGCAACAGGCTTCCCTGTTGGCTCATATGGTAAAGAATCTGCCTGCAATGCAGGAGACCTGGGTTCGATCCCTGGGTTGGGAAGATCTCTTGGAGAAAGGAATGGCCACCCATTCCAGTATTCTTGCCTGAAAAATCCCATGGACAGAGGAGCCTGGCGGGCTACAGTCCATGGGGTCACAAAGAATTGGACACGACTGAATGACCAACACACACCCCTGTGTCCTCATAGTCCCCCAGTTTTAAAAAGAACCCACAATTTATTTATTTATTTATTTATTTTTGCTGAGCTCCCAACTAATGTGAAGAGAGATGTGGGTGGTGGTTTCTGAAGCAGCGTGGTTGGGGGTAGTGTGGGGAGCACTGCTCTTTGGTCTGGCCTCTGGGGATCTCGACCTCGGGAAATCACACGCCACACTCGAGCCTCAGTCTGGATGTAAAATGAGGACAGTGGTTAAACTCCTCCGCATCTTCCTCCCTCCTGTTTCTGGTTCCTTTATTTATTCATCCCGGAGGGGAGAATATGAACACAAAGCCTCAGTGCTCACCCCACAAAGCTCACCACCTTAGGAGGATGCGCTAGACTGAGACCACCAGAATCCTGTAATTTGCTAGAAACTACTAACCGTGGCATTGTGTGCTTTGGAGAAAGGGGACGTGATCCTGGGATAGCACAGAGCAAAGTGGGGCATGGCCACTTGCCTGAGAGCTGGGGGAGGCGGGGAACAATCCTGGGATTCGGTGCTAAGGGAGGGCAGGCTTGCTGGACTGGCTACAGAGCTTGATCTTTGTTCTTGGATGAAAGGAAACTCCTAGAGGGGTTTAGGCCGAGGATAAAGTTGATGAGATGAATGTTTTAGGAAAGCGTTTCAGCACCCCTGTGGAGCATGGCTGGTGGAAGACCAGAGCTCGGTCAGGACACCGTCTCAGGGCTCAGGCACCACCCAGGCTCCCGAAGCAGGTGGCTTAGGCAGGGCTGGTGATGGGGCAGGTGCTGGGGAAGGGACGAGTCAGAGGAATGTTCAGGTGATGACGATAGGATTTGGTGATGGGCTGCAGGGGGCAGGTGAGGGAGGGGCAACTTCCAGAACAACTGGGATCTGAGCATTTGTGACTAACTGAGTGGATGGCAGGAACATTCCTGGGGTGGGGCAGCTTGCAGAAAGTCATCAGTGTAATAGCAGAAGACCCTGACCCTCCAACGCTTCGTGCCAGACCCTGGCATCCTTTACTCCCGTCCATTTAGAGCACATCTCTAGGTAGGTTTCTGCATTACACAGACAAGAAAATGGAGGCGTGATGAGGAAAGTGACTTCTCCGAGGGTCCAGAGGAAGGGGCAGAGCCAGTATTCAAAGGCAGCTCTGTCTGGCACCAGAGCACATTCCCTTCCACCAGAGCCGGGTGCCGGAGGGCCCTCTTATAAACTCCGATGTCCACTCCAGACTTGAAAGGGGGGTTGGATTCTTCAGGATGAAATGGCCGAAAGAGAAAACAGTGAAGCCTGGTGACAGGACCAGAGCCCCGAGAAATGCAGCATCTGGTTCTTCCCCCTCTTAGTTCTGCAAAGCAGGAGACCCAGTCACCCTCTCTGGGCTTCAGTTTCCCGGCTCTGAAATGCAGACAGAATGCCGCTATCCCAGGTCCTCCTCAATCTCACTCTGAAAATCCATGATTTTAAGATGTGCTGGCTGCGTCTCACATAGAATCTCCTTTCCACCCGTGACACAGTCTTTAAAGCTTCTTTGTTGAAACTATAGGTAGGCCTTTCAGTACTCGCCTTTGCTATGGTCACAGCACACACTTAGATATTCCCAAACATGCTCAAGAGAGCAACATTTTCCTCCCCACTTACCTAAAATCATGTTATCCAAAATAAGCTTCACTCTAGATTCCTAACTTGGAATTTAAGGTTCAAAAAATTTCGTACTGAGGTCTCCCTTTCTGTTCATAAGTTTGCTTTTACTAGAAATTGTTTGATAGACGTGTAAGATGAAGGTAAGGAAATGGCACTCCTGTATTCTTGCCTGGAGAATCCCATGGACAGAAGAGCCTAATGAGCTACAGTCCATAGGGTCGAACAGAGTCGGACACGACTGAAGCAACTTGGCACAGCAAAAATTAGCTATTTTTGTTACTGAGTCTCCATAGCACAGGCCATTTTAGAATCGTTTCTGAACAATTCTAGGTTAGTTAGAGGCAGGCTATTTCAAAGGTGTGCCTACAGTCTGAGAAAGCCCCTGGCTCCTCCTCAGACTGGGAGGGCTTGTTTATTGGAGACATTTCAGTCACAAGGCATATCTGTTAACACACATACTCATGCCCACACACAAGCATGCACACACACATACACGCTCTTTCTTTAATGGATCAGAACTTGGTACGGGTGGGGCGAGTTAGTCAAACCTAACAGAACACAAAAAACAGCAGTGCAGCTCAGGTTAAATACCGTAGAATACAAAAAACAAGCAAGTTTTTAAGATGGCAGTCCTGCCTCTGGGGTAGTTTATCGCGTCATGGAAGTTCACCACCGTCCCAGTTCAGGGCCAGCTCTGACCCAGAGGAAGCATTTCTCAGCTCCTGGTGCAGAGAGCAAGGCTCACGCCTGTTCGTGTTTGTGCACAAGCCTGTCCCTGCCACTTGGTTCACAGAGCTTGCCCACTCTGAAGATTCACATGTGTCATCCTCACCTCCCTGTTTATCTAGGCCTTGGCCAAGGAGCCCACCCTGGTTTTCTAATCCACCAACCATTCAGAAATCACGGGGCTTGGACTGTTGACATGGATGTTGTTCCTCTTCCAGTTACTTTTCCTCTCGGTCCCTGCCCTTTTTTAACCCAGCAAGTGCATCTGCCAAGGCCCTTGCATTGCTGTTTCCTCGTGGGCTTTAGCTGGTGAGTCTCTCGATGCCCACCCCACCCCACCCTGCCAGCTGGGCCCCTTTGAGACCAGCTGTGATGCACTCTCATTGCAGGCTCTTCCCCGAACAGCTTGTCTTCCTCTGTTTCCACCTGCAAGAGAAGCTGGCCAGCAGCTTCCAACTCTTGTGAGAGCTTTGAACCACAGTGTTCTCCTTGACTGCTCAGCATCTTGGGGACCGTTTCCTAGGTCAGGGATCATTTCGTAATTGCACATTGATACTGATGTCTCTTGACGTGTAGTTACACACTTCAGTCAGTTCAGTTCAGTTGCTCAGTTGTGTCCAACTCTTTGCGACCCCATGAATCGCAGCACACCAGGCCTCCCTGTCCATCACCACCTCCCGGAGTTCACCCAAACTCATGTGCATCGAGTCAGTGATGCCATCCAGCCATCTCATCCTCTGTCATCCCCTTCTCCTCCTTCCCCCAATCCCTAACGTGTAGTTAAATCAGGTTTATTTGAAAGTGGAAATAATTTGACTTTTTACAGCCTTTGTGATAGCATTCATCATGGATACACATATCACATCTCATATCTCAGCCTGCATCCAGGTACTGAAGGCCTCTAATGTAGTAGAACCCCGGAGCCCAGACAGCCTCCATACATTGGTTAAGGGAAACAAATAGATGAATTGTTTTCCGAAGCCTCCTCTTGCCTTTTCTCACCCATTTATGTCTCAGGGTTTGGAAGCTGGTTGTTGGCAGAGGTGAGAAACCAAGATTCTTGGCCCTTGAAATTCCCTAGCTGCTACTATTTACCTGTATCTTTCAGGGTCCTCTAGCCCCAAGGGCCTGATCTGGCCTCCCGGTCCCCAGCCTCCTCTCTGCCCAGCCCTGCTGTCATGTTAGTTGTTGTTTTGGTTCATTCAGCAAACATTTATGACGCCCCCACAGTGTCCCAGGCACCTGAGATTCAGAGGTGAGTGGCTTTGTTCCTAGGACTGCCTGAGCGGCCAGTGTCAACCACTCTCACATTATAATTAATAGACTCACCAGGGCAACACTGTGATCATATTTGGTATATTCTTCAGGAGAACAGCGGAGAAGGCAATGGCAACCCACTCCAGTACTCTTGTCTGGAAAATCCCATGGACGGAGGAGCCTGGTAGGCTGCAGTCCATGGGGTCACTAGAAGTCGGAGACGACTGAGTGACTTCACTTTCACTTTTCACTTTCATGCATTGGAGAAGGAAATGGCAGCCCACTCCAGTGTTCTTGCCTGGAGAATCCCAGGGACAGGAGCCTGGTGGGCTGCCGTCTCAGGGGTCGCACAGAATCGGACATGACTGAAGTGACTTAGCAATAGCAGCAGTAGCAGTCAGGAGAACAGGGTTGCTTTGGTGTCTTACGTTTAAAATCCATCTCCTCCAGGACTAAGCACAGCACATCCTGGGAAACCACCAGAGCAGATTCTTTACCAACTGAGCTATCAGGGAAGCCCCAGGGAAGACATGAGAGAAGACAATGTGTACAATACCAAATGGCATCATACCAGTGCTGATGGTCACAGCCAAACAAAACCCCAGAATATAGCACAGCATCCCTCAGACCCAAGTTTCTCGGTAGCATCAGACTCACTTGGGGTGCTTGTGAAAAGAGCAGATTCCTTGATCACGTTAAAACCTAGAACCTGCCTCTTGCCACGCTCGCCCACGTGCAAGTTTGGAAGTGACTATTCTAGACCCGGTATCTAATCTCTAGAGCTTTGATGCGCCATGTGCTCTGCAGGATGGTGACATGGAAGCAGTGGGTGGATGTAGGACCTGTTACATATTTCATCTTATTTGCTGCCAGTCAGTCTTGCCACCAAGCCTGGGGCCAGCTGTCCCTTCCCTCCCAGGCCCAACACCCTCGCTTCTCCTGACACTCGGTAACCCGGCAGTGGTTGTCCAGTGTGATCTGGACGTGACCCCTGAGTGCTTGCTCTCAGCAGAAGTTCCTGATCAAAGTTTCTTTGCCCCTTTTCAAAGCTCTCCTGTTGACCTTCCATCTTTTTACTTTCTTTTATTCTTTGATTTCTTGGGATGATCTTTACTTATATTTTTTTATTTGTTGTTGTTCACTTGTTCAATCATGTCCAACTCTTTGTGACCCCATAAACTGCAGCATGCCAGGCTTCCCTGTCCTTCACCATCTCTGGAGTTTGCTTACACTCATGTCCATTGAGTCGGTGATGCCATCCAACCATCTCATCCTCTGTCGTCCCCTTCTCCTCCTGCCTTCAATCTTTCCCAGCATCAGGGTCTTTTCTAATGAGTCAGCTTTTCACATCAGGTGGCCAAAGTATAAGAGCTTCAGCATCAGTCCTTCCGATGAATATTCAGGACTGATTTCCTTTAGGATTGACTGATTGTATCTCCTTGCAATCCAAGGGACTCTCAAGAGTCTTCTCCAACACCACAGTGCAAAAGCATCAGTTCTTTGGTGCTCAGCTTTCTTTACTGATCACATGGGTCATAGCCTTGTCTAACTCAGTGAAACTATGAGCCATGCCATGTAGGGCCACCCAAGACAGACAGGTCATGGCGGAGAGTTCTGACAAAACGTGGTCCACTGGAGAAGGGAATGGCAAACCACTTCAGCATTCTTGCCTTGAGAACCCCATGAACAGTATTTTTTTATGCCCAAAGGTTAAAAGGTATTTTCAGAAGATTATTATTTGAGTCAGTTCTAGTGAGGTGGATGAACCCAGAGCCTGTTATACAGAGTGAAGTAAATCAGAAAGAGAAAAACAAATATAGTTTATTAATGTATGTATATGGAATAATGGTATTGATGAACATATTTGCAGGGAAGGAGTGGAGACACAGATGTAGAAAACAACTTGTGAACAGAGTGAGGGAGGGAGGGAGTGGGACGAATGGAGAAAGTAGAGCCAACATACTTACATATACTATGCAAAATAGATGGCTGGTGAGAAGTTGCTGTAAAACGCACGGAGCCCAGTCCGGTGCTCTGTGATGACCTAGGGAGGTGGGGTTGGGGAGGGGAGGGCGGCTCAAGACAGAGGGGATGGATAAATGTATAATTATGGCTGATTCGCATTGTTGTATGACAGAAACTAACAACATTGTGAACAATTTTTTAAAAGCATTGAGGTTTCTGAGGGAAAGATGGCTAACTCCAAGTGGTCTATGATTTTAAAAGTCAATGAAAACATTACCTTGGGCCTTTGCTTAAAAAGCCGGACATTGATTCCAAACTCAAGTTGAAGGAAATGAGAAAAAATTGAAACAGGTCTAAATATCATCAGCAGTGCTTCTGCTCTCTGCCTCTGCCTGCGAGTCTGGGCAAAGAGCAAGTGTACTGGGGATTTTGTTGTTTTCTGAGTGGAGGACCTGTCCCCGTGTGTGACAGAGAGGGTGCCGTCTACTGGGGTTTTATCCTGTTTGGGGAGGAGCCACTGTCCCAGGCAGTTGTGAGCCCACCACTTAAAGCAGGGCCTCACCCACTAGGAAGCACATCCACGCATCCTTCAGATGGTTGAGGGTCTGCCCAGCACCAGAGATAGTTCAGACCTGTTCTGACATACTGGTTACCAAGCTGCTGCCTTCCAAGACACCCTCAGGGCCTCTCTGAGCCCAGGCTGGCCAGGACAGCAGCAGCTGAGTGTCCAGGATCACAGGCTAAGGAATTAGTTAAGGAAAACATTCTCCAGGGAGGAACCTGGAGGTGCTAAAGGCCTTTGAAGATTTCCAGGACTCACTAATATTCCGTTTGTAACACCCTAGTCCTACATGCTTTGAACCACTGCATCAGGCACAGTGAACATGGGCGCTCCATGGCCCTCCTTGACCTTGCTTCCTCCCCGGGGTAGCAAGGACCCTGGGATCATCAGCGCAAGGAGAAGGGCAGGAGGATAGAGGGTCGGGGCACATGTAAGTGAGGTTCTGGGTAAATGTAAACCAGGAAGCAGAGCCACTTTGATTAGGCAATGTAAAGCATTTTTAGGACTGCTGCATCCAGGATTCGTTGTCTGATTATCATGGATTGTATCTCTCTCTCTTCTCATTTGGAGTTAGAATGATACCAGTCATTTCCAGGAAGAAGCATGCAGCCATGAAAGGCAGTATGCACCCTAGCAAGGGTAAATTCTGAATTTAGAGCTGGTTAAAATATCTACATCCACATCCATACCCATAACCACATCTGTATCTCTCCCAGGGCCTTGTCAGTCTCCTTTGCCCTGGAAGAAATCTGATATGACATAGAAACTGCTAGACGCTGGCCAATAATCCCTGGGTTTCAGACCATCCAGACAATAAACAACTCCATAATATTCAGTGCAGCAGCTTCTGTGAGAGCCCATCTGTTTCAAAATAACCCTAATTCTGCTTACTATGCGGAATGCTTTGTTGACTGGAATTTGTCCTAGTTTTCTGCAGCAGATTCCGAGGCATAGGCCTCTCACTCCACCTGCTGGCAAGTATGAATACTGGCCTGAAACCCCGGGTGGATATTTTCAGTTGGAAAAAAAAAAAAATTCTGAGCTGTAGCTCAGGGATTCTCAAAAGCTCAGAGTCACCTGGGAGCTCATTAAAAATACAGTGGCCTGGGCTCTGTGCCAAGCCTACTGAATCGGAAACTCTCAAAGAGCTCTCCTGGTGATTCATACACTCACATCTCTGTTAGAGAATCTGGAATTCAGGGATCTGAGCCAGCGAAGGTCAGGGATGACCCCACCCTATCCTGCTCATCCTCGAACAGGGAAAGTGATGAAGCCAACTTTAGGTACCCACTTCTATATTAGTAACTCTTGGTGGTGAGAGGCAAGGCTTTATTCCTGGATTTCCCTGGTGGCCCAGTGGGTAACAGTGGATAGGAATCCGCCTGCCAGTGCAGGGGACACAGGTTCAATCCCTGGTCTGGGAGGATTCCACATGCCATGGAGCAACTAAAGCCTGTGCCCCACAACTTCTGAGCCTGCACTTTAGGGCTTGTGCTTTCAATAAGAGAAGCCACTGCAGTGCAAGTCCATGCAGCACAAGGAAGAGTAGCTCCTGCTCACCTCTACTAGACAAAGCTCGCACACAGCACCCAGCACAACCAAAAAGGGGGAAGAAAGGAAACTTAAAAAAAAAGTTATTCCTTCCCCAGGGCTCAAGGTGACATCACCAGTGATAAGTCATATGATTGCATGGAGTAATGGGAAAGGCACTTCTCCTTTCTGGGATTCTGCCCAAAACCCTAACCCCAGTCTAATGATGAGGAAAAGCATCAGTCAAACCAAGTGGAGGCACATTCTATAGGCTAGTACTCCTCAGAATTGTCAAGGTCACGGGAAATAAGAAAAGACTGAGAAAGTACCGCCAGCAGGAAGAAACTAAGGAGACCTGACAACTAGATGGGGTGTTGGACCCTGGAACAGAGAAAGGCAATGAGTGGAAAAACAAGTGAGACCCAAGGCAAGTCTGGAATTCAGTTAACAGTAACATGCTCATCCCTGTAAATGGTTGGTCTTGACAACTAGACCGTGGTAATATGTTTGGCTGTATTACCTTGGAGACTTTTTTAAATCTAAAAACTATTCCCAAATAAAAAGTTTATTAAAAATTAAAATATCAGGGGGTGGGGAAGGACACTGAGTTCAATCAGATAAGTTGGAGGAAGTTTGCAAGGAGCACAGCCTGGCCAAATCTCAGTCCAGCTGTCAGAAGTCACGGCCAGGCTGGCTGACAGTCAGGCAGAGGAGCTGCCCAGACCACCAGCCATGGAGGAGGCGGGTTGCTGGCACGGCCCACTCTGCCTTCTTTGGCCAGCCAATCCTGCTGCCTCATTGGGTGGGATCTTCCATCTTTGTGTGGAGGTCTAAGATGTCCAGTCCAGCTCCCTCGTTGTGCAGACAGGAGCCTGAGACCCTGGAGAGAAGTGAATTGTCCAGAATTCTGGTGGAGCCAGATGCAAGCCCACCGGTAAAGACCTGTGTTCTCTTCCTCAGTGATTCTCAGTCATTTGATACATTGTCTACAGGAGAAACACCTAGGTGGGTTTTCATTAAAATATAGCTTCCTGGGCCCCAAGCACTTAATGCAAAGAATCTCTGGCCTTTAGGATCTAGTAACTGCATTTTTAACAAGTTCTTCATTATTGTGCACACAAAACTTAAAGAATCTTTGCAGAAAACCAGACAACTGTCCCATTTATAGATTCTCCAAGACAGGCTAGCTTTGCCCAGACCTCTTGCATTTGACCTCCTGAAGGGCTCTGACTCCTGTCTCCATTGGCCAGCTGCTTGCTTTCTATGGAGACTGTGCTCGTAGCACAGGGCTACTAAAAGGCCTGCGAGGGGAGAATTCAGTCACAGCTGAACTCTTTTATGATGATGCCCTGGCAGGTGGTGAGCTGCCCGACCAGAACCCTGTGTGTCTCGAGAGGAGGCTATTTAATATCTTTTTGAGCTCAATTGATCATAGTTTAAATAATCTCATACCCATTTCCCTCTCCTTTTAAAACATAATTAAATTATAAGTTGCTCAGGCCTTCCCTGATGGCTTAGCGGTAAAAGACTCTTCCTGCCAATGCAGGAGACATGGGTTTGATCCCTGATCCAGGCAGATCCCATGTGTCATGGAGCAGCTAAGCCTGAGTGGCATAACTGCTGAGCCCGGGAACCGCAACTACTGAAGCCCGCGTGCCCTAGAGCCTGTCGTCTGCAACAGGAGAAGCCACCACAACTAGAGAGCAGCCCCTGCTTGCTGCCACAACCAAAGGAAAGCCCGCGCAGCAACGAAGATCCAACACAACCAAACGTAAAAATTAAAAAAAAAAGTTACTCAAAGATAACTCCATGACCAATAGACAAAAGGAGGCGTGGGATCCAGGCTCCAAGGAGCCACCAGAAGTCCCATCCTGCTTGTCCTTTCCCCACCGTGGCCCGTCTTAACTTCATCAGAAAGTCCAGGCAATGAAGACAGTGGAAGGCCTCCTCTGTCTGCGAGATAAAGATGAGAAGTCAGAGCTGACAGAGGAGAGGAGCCAGAGACTTTAATAGGTAACCATTTGGCCCTCGAGATTCCCTGCAGGCAACGAAGATGCAGGCCAGGCAGGAGGTGCAGGGCAGTGGCCCCCCACTTTGAGGTCCTGCTAGGGCCCTGTTTGCGGGCAGGTGTGGGATCTCCATCAAAACATCCAGAGAGGCTGCAGCCGCCCCTCCTGGGCAAGTCAGGCATGTTGGTCTTGGAGCTTCAGAGAAGAGTGTGGGATTTTATCTTTCTGAAAGGCCTTCGTCTTTTATCTAGCATTGTCTGTACTCATGTATATGTATGTGTGCGTGTGCGTGTGTGTGTATTTTTTTTTTTATCAGAACTCTCTGCCCACAAAAAGACTTCCTTATTTGGCTTCCTTTTTTCTGTTGTGAAGTATGTTCTCCAATCTGTCCCTTCAGACAGAGCTCATGTCCGGTTTCTCTCTGCCATCCCAGCCAGGCATGTGGGACCTTGTGGTACTAGGCAATGAGGGTATGGGAGCAAAGGGAGGCCTGCTTCTAGTTTTCCAAGAATTTTCTCATATCTGTCCAGTGGATATTCTTAGATGATTTTGAATTTAAAAAAATAAATAAAGATGCAGTCCCAGAGTGTATGGAACTGGGAAAGATATTCTTGGAGACAGTTAACCTCAGTTTGCAGAATCAGCTGAAGTCACTGAGTAAACTCCATCTGAGGTACCTCTAGATTGGTGAGCATTCTGTGTTAGATGCTCAAAGATCAAAGAGAATTGATCAGTGCTTTAGATCAAAGAGAATTGGAAACATCCTAAAATTTGAAACATTTACATATTCAATGTATATCAATCATTGTATTGACTTTAATACTAAAGAGATTTTTACTAAAGGGATTTTATGTATAAATATATATAAAAGGTGCTTGAAGATCATTCCTAATTTCATTAAAATCCCTCTTGATAAAGTGTTAAGATGATGACAGAATTGTGAAAGGATTACAGACAGATTGGTTTAAAAAAATGGAAAATCCCTTTAGTGTGAAAATCTACATCCATTTGTTTAAAGTAATACATACCTCATGTTACAGTGGTTCCTAATGGGAGACACTTTGCTCCTCAACCTCTCACTCTATCTCTCTTCTTTTAAAAATTTATTTGGCTGCACTGGGTCTTGTGGCATGCAGGATCTGGTTCCCTGACCAGGGATTGAACCCAAGCCCGCTGCATAGGGAGCAGAGTCTTAACCACTGGACTACCAGGGAAGTCTTCAGCCTGTCTGTTTGCTGCTCCTCCAGCCTATTGAGAATTATTTCATAAGAACTTAGAGGCTGTTCTCTGTTTAGAAAATACATGATGTAGTTAATTACCAAGGATGACATACACAACTGGACCTCTTGCCTAAAACCTTGTCAAGGGAGATCCTAATTCTAGTTACTTTGTTATCCAGAAAATCTTGCTGTTTGCAATGAGGCTTATCTACAGCAGAAGGTAACATTTTCCCACTGCATTCTAAACAGACCCTGCCTCCAAATCAAGTGTAAAAGCAATAGTATTGTTCAGGTTTACAGAGTCTGGTTTCAGAATTAAGACAACTGACACACTGCATGTCTGGAGCAGAGTAGAAATAAACATGAATTTGACTTTGGACTCAGTTCCTGACCAAACTGTGTGGCCATGGCAAGCTCCTTAAAATCTTTAAGCCTCAATTTTTCTATCTGTAAAACAGATGAACTTCTACTCAGAAGAATAAGTAGAATAAAAACTACATAAAGCAATATGGTGAATCTCATAAACATAATGTAAAATGAAGCTACTCACAAAGGGTACATATTGTATGAATCCACTTGTGGACAAAAATAGACAAATCTCTGCTGTGAGAAGTCCGTGGACCACTGCTGGGAGGGAGCACATGGAGGCTTGTGAGTGCTAGAAATACTCTTGTGTTTTGGTCTGGATGTTGCTTCCATATGTTCTGTTCATGAAAATTAATCAAGTTGTACACTTTTTCAAAGGCAGGGAGAGTAAGTAGGGAAAGCCTGTAGCAATTGCCCAGAAAACACTATCTCCCCCTGGACTTTCTCTCTCTCTCTTTTTTTTTTTTTTCTGCTTCATGACATGTGGTGGCTCAGTGATAAAGAATCTGCCTGCGATGCAGGAGATACAAGAGATGAGAATTTGACCTCTGCATCAGAAAGATCCCCTGCAGAAGGGCATGGCAACCCATTCTAGTATTCTGGCCTGTAGAATTCCATGGAGAAAGGAGTCTGGAGGGCTGCAGTCGATGGGGTCGCAGAGTCAGACACGACTGAAGCAGCTTAGCACACATGTGGGATCTTAGTTCTCCGACGAGGGATCGAACCTTTCCCCCCTGCATTGGAACCTGGAGTCTCAACCTCTGGACCACGAGGGAAGTCCTGGACTTGGTCTTTTTGTTTCAGAGCTCAGACATTGCATTGTCTATATTGCAGAAAACTCTAGATCTGACAAAGTAGACCCAGTATTTTGGATTACTCAAATTGTGACTGAATTATATATAGCCTGTTGATTTTAAGTCAGTTGTGGCCAGTTAAGGTCCCCCAAAGTAGCCAACTAGAACAGGCAGATAAGTACAACAGGGAAAGTAGTAACTGAGTTGATTTCCATTCAAAGCTGCTCATTTTGGGATTCCAGGTACTGTCTCAGAACTAAGAAATTCCTACTCCGGTTACTTGATTGGTTTTTGTTGTTGTTCAGTCACTAAGTTATTTTTGATTCTTTGCAGCCCATGGACTGAGCACACCAGTCTCCCCTGTTCTTCACTCTTTCCTGGAATTTGTTCAAATCCATGCCTACTGAGTCAATGATACTATCTAATCCTCTGCATCCCCCTTCTTCTGCCTTCAGTCTTTCCCAGCTTCAGAGTCTTTACTTTTTCAACTCATTGGTTGAGGAGTAGAAATGTGAATTTTTCTCTCTCAAGTCACACCTGTTAATACGTGTTACATTTACTATAAACCATAATGAAACTTCCATCTGTATGAAAATTATGAGACTTTAAGTGATTTCAAACTCTTTTTAGAGATGGACAGATGGATGGATAGATAGGTCATTGTAATTAGTGACTCAAACAATAGAGTGGTCTTATTGTCCTTGGGCACCTCCCACTTTCAAAGAATATCTTGCAAATTGTTGCGCTTGGGATTTCTTCCAGGCCTTTTTGGTCGTAGTAAATGATTTAGCAACTGTGCTATCAGAAAGCGTTTTGTAAGCTTTAGAATTCATGGAATTCTAATCAAGTAACATTTTTGAAAGAGAGACTATGGGTCCCATGCTACTGCCCTCATTTGACAAAGGAGAAGAACATTTAGAGGTTTCTTGATTTAAAAAAAATTTTTAAGTGATTGCCTCCATGGGTCCCTGATTTAAGGGAAAGATACACCATCCTGCGACTTCATTTTAGTATAATTTCACTGAATGGCCTAGAGGGCTCATCAGATCATGGCAGCATCTATGAATACCAGCAAATTAAGCATCTCTGTTTACAGGAATGGTGAACAGTAGGGAAAAGGGCCATCAACTCACAGCATTCTTTTTAGCAATTCTTATGTGGATGGAATTGCTTCTCCTCCCTCAGATGTAAAACGCAGAGGTTACTGCATTATACATAACCGTAGAGAACTGAACATTTTTCCATCAAGAACCACAAGTCAATAAATCTTATGATCTCACCATTGGTGCCATAATTGAGCTAAATCTTCTTAAACCAGGCACTGTTCCTGAGGTTCTTTGAAGCATGCTCACTCTTTCTTTCAGTAAAATTGAGGGCTGACCTCCATTTACAGGAGCACAGAAGCAAGGCTCATAAATACTAATATTCTGTACCAAGTTCATCAGAGCGAGGCCACTTCACCTAAGTCTGTAAACGTTCAATGCATGGTTTTACTCAGCAGAGAAAAGAAGGTCGCCAACTTTCCCAAAGCCTGTAAGGCTCCTTCTGGTTACAAAAGTGGGGCTCACGAATTACCCTTTTTGTATCTGTTTCTTGAAGGGCAAATATTTAATAAGTAGTGACCCCACACTTTGTACAAAACACTCCCAGTTGTTCCTCAAACAGAATTAGGCTCTATCTTTTAAAAAATTTTGTATGTATTTTTGACTACACTGAGTCTGCGCTACTGCACACAGGCTTTCTCTAGTTGTGGCTAGCAGGGGCTACTCTTTAGTTGCAGTGCATGGTCTTCTCGTTGCAGTGACTTCTATTGTTGCGGAACATAGGTTCTAGAGCACAGGCTCAATAGTTGTGGCACACAGGCTTGGTTGCTCCTGGCATGTGGGTCTTCCTGGACCAGGAATCGAACCTGTGTCCCCTGCATTGGCAGGTAGATTCTCAACCACTGGACCACCAGAGACTTCCTGGGCTCTTATCTTTTAAGAAGTCATTGGTAATTTTATTTTATATCTGTCTTTGTCAGTGATAGTAACAAGCAGACATTTAACCCGTGATTCTCACTGATGTTACAGTTAAAAGTCCCAGCGGCCATTGGCCATCAGGCACTAACTGCATGCTTGGCACTCAGCGTTTTATATGCATCATCTCTTCTTATCCTCTCAACAACCCAACAGAGGAGGTACTGTTACTATTCCCATTTTATAGATAAGAATACTGAGGCTGAGGGCCAGTAACCTTGCTCAAGGATATATAACCATACATGGAGGAGGCACAATTGAATTCCAGTCGTCAAACTCCAGAGTTGTAGCAAGGACCCTGGCAGTCACCTTGCTCCTCAGCCTCACCTGACAAGTGACCCAACCAGAGCCTGATGCAGTGAAGTTTTCCCTCGGGTGTCCCCGCAGCTGTACGCAGGGCTGGAAACATCTCCCGTTTCCAGTCACCCACAGGGACCTCTTCTTTTACCATCCAGTTTAGATCTTTTTCTGTGTGCTCAGGCTTTCCAGGTGGCCCTAATGGTAAAAAACCTGCCTGCAGTGTAGGAGACATAATGAGACATGGGTTCAATCCCTGGGTCGAGAAGATGCCCTGGAGGAGGGCCTGGAAATCCACTCTAGTGTTCTTTCCTGGAGAATCCTGTGGACAGAAGAGCCTGATGGGCTACAGTCCATAGAGTCGCAGAGAGTCGTACACAGCTAAAGTGACTTAGTACATATGTAATCAATATAAGTAGATATTAAAAGCACATTTCTTAAGACCCTTTGAGAAATAGCTTCAGAGGATCCTGGAGTCTAAAGAGAGAAGTGATAGATCATGTGACACAAGAGGAAAACACAGAAATGGGTTAAAAAACAAATGAAAAAGTGTAGATTTGGAAAATAGAGCTCAGCTGAGACTGAGCATAGCAGCTGAGAGGCACTGACCTAAAGTACAGATGTGATGAATAGGATGGGTGGGTTGCCATCTGATACCAAATACTCAATTGCCTTTAAAATATCACAGATTAATTTAGACTTGAAAACTTTCCAAGAAAATTAACCACCAGCATTAAGAAGAATGGAGTTCAAAACCTGAAATGAAAGGATTAAGTCATTCTTCAGACAATAGGGTGGCTTTGATAAATCAGAAACACTGCGTTTGAAGGACTTAAAATATCCATGAAAACATCCAAGTCAGGCATTGTTGTCATTGTTATTTTGTGGTTGCTATACCAAAGGCCTTCCGATCCTAAAAAAAAAACCCAACCACTCCAGCAGTCAGTAGAGTTTAAGGGGACCCAAAGTGGGAACTTTGTGGTGGCTCAAACAGTAAAGAATCTGCCTGCAATTCAGGAGACCTGGGTCGGGAAGATCCCCCGGAGAAGGGAATGGCTCCCACTCCACTATTCTTGCCAGGAGGATTCCATGCTTGGCATGCTACAGCCCATGGGGTTGCAAAGAGTCGGATACAACTGAGTGACTAACACTTTCCCTTCTGTGTGGGAACTTTGTGGCCACATCTGTGATGACAGCAGAGTCCCATCAAGTTGAGGACTTAGGCTGGTTCTTCTTTTCCTCTTTTCAAATAGTGAGCTCCCCACATATCCATACAGGAAAGGGACTCTCTGGGTTTGGGCAGGAGGATAAGGTAGAAGGAAAAGATGAGATGCTTAACATACTCGGTGTGTTAGAAGGAACAGTGATACAGGATTGCGGGAAAGGGGAGGAGAACGCAAACTGCAGTCAGAACACCTGGGTTCAAGTTTGGCTTCCTCTCGTGCGAGCTTCACGACCTTAGGTTTGCCCTTAACTCTCCCTGAGCCTCAGTCTCCTCCTCTGTAAGGCTGGCTTCATGAAATTAGGAATAAAAACTAACTGAAATAGGATACCTCACAAGGCTCTCATGAAGGAGTGATTATTTGTTCCTCTCTTGATGTGAGTTTTCTACGTGGGCACGTGGCATTTCTGCCCTTGGCTCAGCCCTGGTTCTCCTCCAGTGCCCCAAGCGGGGGTCCAGAGAGCTTTTGTGCGGGCTGCCCACTTTGAGAGCTGGACCCCTGGAACCTTCACAGTCTGTCCTCTCTAATTCCTCCCTTCGAGGAACAGCTTTTTTCTCTTGGACACTGTGAGTCCCCTTGGGCGTCTGAGCATCTTTCAGCATCTGTGGGCTCGCGCCCTGTGGCCCAGAGTCAACATGCCACGTTGAGCTCTCTTCTGACTCTGCCCACAGCCCAGGCCTCCCAGTTCCCTGCCCAGCTGGAATGGGCTGTCACACACTGGTCCGTGCTCATGAGTGCAATTAAGGATGGACTTGTTAAAAACAACTGTCAGAGGAAAAGCAGGATTTGGATCTTATTGTATAAAGCAATTTGAAGCCATAAACTAATGGTAATTGGATTCATGAGTTTCTCTGTAATTTCAAAGTGTTTACCACTTTAAACAGAGAGAAAGCCCTCTACAAATGTATATGGAGAAAGCTGTATCCAGTAAAACTTTTGCTCTTATAGGAGTCATAGAATCTCTATGGTAAAAGTGTTCTGTGTCTCGAAGTGGAGTTTACCCAGTGGGAGTGAGTGCTGGGCTTGGCCCACCCCGTTCACTTTTGGGTGGACTAGTCAGAAAATGTTACAGGAGGTCTGGGAAGGGTGATTCCCTCATGTCTCAAAAGGAAAGGAGAACCACATATGGGTGAGTCTTGGGGTCTCTATCACAGTGTGGACCAAAAACTGCCTTCTTAGAATTTTCTGTCTGACCGCTGAAATTCTAGTTGTAGCTCAGCAAACTGACCGTTAGCTTCACACTGCTTTCTGTATCATCTTTTCATCATAGGTTTAACAGTCGCCACATCAATATATTGACCTGTCAACATCGACACTCGGAGCGTGAGCAGGAGGGACCAGCTGTTGACTTGTTTTCCCTCGTGGCTCCAGCCCCGTTGCCCACCACCCAGCCTTCATGGCTCGGCCAGGACTTCCAGTCTCAGTTGTGTCAGAACCTCAGAGGGCAGTGTTGAGCGTGGCGGTCTGGCTGTAACATATAGAACTTTTGATGGATGTAGGTAAGGGGAGCAGGCCTTTCAAAGTGAGCTCACAGAGTTAGCAGAGGCTCAGAAGGGAAAAAGTACAGTCTTTTTGATCCACATGCTTAAAAGTGAATCTACTATTTGTCGGTATCCATCAGTGATGCCCTGCACGGTTGCCTCATCGTGGACGTTAAAGCTCTTTTATTAGAGTTAGGTTGCTGGTTCCTTGAGATCAAGGACTGTCTGTTGTTATTCCTTTATTACCCACCCCCAACAATGCCTGGATCTTCCCATTGTCTTTTGTTTTTAATGCAGTAAACTGAAGTGCTTCTATCATTGCAGATGATTTTCTTGGTCTGTTTGCAGCGCCAAGAAACTCTTTTCAGTAATGACTTCCATGGTCTTTCATATGATCTTCGCAGATTATGCCTGTATTTTTGTCTGCCTGCCCCAATACTGGTCATTATGGTAACACAGCCTCTGCTCTGTGGGCCATGATGCCCTGCGGGTGTTGTGCATCTCAGGCAGGTGTGATTCCCACTGGCTGGTGAGGTTCAGGAGATAGCAGGTTAGAGGGAGGGAAAGGGAGACCCTCAGACTCATCGGGAAACACCTCCGACACCTCACCATCTGGTGAGGACGTTACAGATAGTGACAAAGTTATTTCTGGGCATTAAGAAAAGATAAACTAAGCCCTTGAGACATTAGGGAAATTAAATGATGCAAATTATGCAGCATGGTCGGGGGGGAAACAACATAGAAATGGGAGGATTGTCAAGTTTCAAAATGAGTCAAATTAGCTTCATGGACTGGACCTCACTAACACGTGTACTCGATGTCACAATGTCACATTGACAGCTGCAGCTGAAATGTTTGTTCTGTCTCTGTTTCGTGCTAAAGATAACGCCCAAGCCATTTCCCCCCACCCTTGGAATCTGGGATGCAGAGCCCTGTGAGTGTCAGAACAAGGGCAGTGCTTGACGACCTTGTGCTCTCTCTCTTCAGGAAATCGCAGAAGCAGCCCCCCGGCCTATGGGTTCCGTCTCTCACCAGAAGAAGAAATGAGGAGACAGCGGCTGCACAGATTCGATAGCCAGCGAGGCGACCCAGCCTTGTGAACAAACATGGTCCAGTTGTGCAGTACTTACCCCCAGACCCTCCGTTTTGTACAAAAGCAGAGCGGGCACATTGCCATCCCAGTTGCTCACACCTGCAGTGGCCTGTCATCCTACGGCCACCATGAGTCCAGTTGATGTCTTGAGCTGGTTGATGTCTTGAGACCAGGCTTGTTTTGACAGCCCCCAGCTCTCTGGGAATGGTACTTCCGACCTTGTTCTCTTGCAGACAGGAGCTTGGGCGTCTCCACTTGGGGACCAGTCTCCACGCTCCCTTCTCTCACTGTTGACTCAGTGGAGGCCCTGCCTTGTTATGTCTTTGAAGACCTTGACCTTTGCCAGGAGGTTTGTATTCACCAGCCCAAAAGATCAGGCCCCCCTCCTGCTCAGTGCCCAACTTGGCAGGAAGTGGGGAGCCATCCCTCATCCTCCTGGCATGTTGCCATGGTGACTTTCCAGGCATTGGATGTAGCCATCATTGCAGGATGTCGTCCCGGCCTCCCTTGCCCAGGCGCTTCGGTTCCTGGGGCCCCCACGTCTGAGTGGTGTCTGCAGTGAACCTGCTTTTCTCTGATGCCCCTCTGCCTTCCCGGATGTGTTAGTGGAAAAGCTTAAGTGAGACCTTGGACAGGAAACCAGTTCCACACTCCACGACCCGGCAGGTGGCACCAACAATCCAGCTACAAGAGCCTCTCCAGGGATGATGTCACATCCTGGAGATGCAACTTGTATTGAACTAACCAGCAGAGCAGCAGCAGGTGCCACATGCAGAAGAGTGACCAGCAGCTTGGTCACAGAGAAATCCTTCCTGAGGAAGTATTTTTTTTTCTCATAAAAGTGCCTTTTAATTGACCACTGTAACAGCCACCCTCCAAGACACTCCCCAGCACACAGACCGCAAGTCACTTAAGACGTCTTTCCTGGTGCTTGAGTTTCATGAATAAAAGGAAAAGGTCAAATATCACTCATGTCTTATGTCACTGAGATATTTATTTTTAAAAAGAGTTAAAAGCAGAAAAGGATCTTCCTCTATGGCTTTATCTAGCACTTATATAGTTTTCTGATTATGAAAGTAATATATATACCTTGTATATGCATAAAGCCAACATCTGACAGGAAATGCACCCACATATTAACAGGTTATTTGGGAAAGTGGAGTGCATAGGAGTTTGCTTTCTGTTTTTCACAATTTTATATTGTTCTCTTTTTAAAATGTGTGTATATGTATATATGTGTACTACTTTTGCAGCAGGGAAACTGATTTATATAATAATAAATGAAGAAATATATAATCAGGAAAATGGACTCAAGAATAAGAATTGTGTCTCTGTTGATAAAATTTACAATATAAACAGAAATACAAAAAAATACATACGCAATTTAAAAATCACCTGTGTCTCCACCAGGGTCAAGACTTTAAGGATGTTGCTTTCTCAGTCTTTGTTTCACAGATTTGGAGCATGCCAACTATGCAGTTTTGTGCCTGGTTCCTGACCTCAGCTGACCTGGGTGAGCCTCTGTCACCTGCATGTAAATGAGCTAACAAACCATGTGAGACCGGGAGCACTTTGACCTGCCAGCTGGAACAGTGTTACCTGAGCTCCTCAGCTTAATTTATGACTGATACAAAGTGACATGCAGCACATTTATAGTATGAATTGTATCTCTGAGTCTTGCAGCTCCAAACATTTTAAAATTGAAATGTTTAAGCCAAATGTCATTCCTCTTCTCCCAAACTCTTCGAAGTTGTTTCCCATGACCTCTGCTGGCGATGCGTGCATGCTAAGTCGGTTCAGTCATGTCCGACTCTTTGTGACTGTAGCCCACCAGGCTCCTCTGTCCCTGGGATTCTCCAGGCAACAATACTGGAGTGGGTTGCCATTTCCTCCTGCGGGGGATCTTCCCAACCCAGGGATCAAACCCAGGTCTCTTACGTCTCCTGTTTTGGCAGGCGGGTTGTTTACCACTAGCGCTACCTGGAAAGCCCCCTACTGGGAATAACCTCATTCTTACGCTCCATCTTCTGATAGCACATTGTAAAGGTAACTCTGACATTTATGTTTGGCTTTATGATTATTTGTATACAACTGTAGAAAGACATGCCTTCTACACAGGAGCACAGCTTATGAATGGCTGTGGAATGAGGTCTTGTTAACTCCGCACTTTGCAGCTCTCTCACTGCATCACCCAAAGGCTGGCCCCTGCCTCCCAGTAGAGGCTTATTCAGTGTTGGTTTCTCACCAGAGTGTTTTTTCAATGCAGTAAAAAGTCCAGCCACTGTATATGGAGGTATTTATATTTTTTATGGCTGTCAAGTCTAGTAATAGTAGCTCCTTGCTCTGTTTCACTTGTCAGATGTAAAGACACCAGAATTGGATTTCAAATGGTGTAACTGTAATAAGCACATCTTATTTATGGAGTGGATTATCACTAAACTTTACAGATGTGGGAAAGGTCATTTCAGTTATAAATATAAACCAGTTACCTTAGCACAACAATAAAGACGTTTTGGAAATTATTATAATTACTTTGCTCAGTTAATAGGCCTGCTTGTCACCAGTGCTTATTATTTTCAATAGCCATCTTATTTTTTCTTCTACAGTAAGGAGTCTCCAAAGTTACACCACAAAACTGAAATTGGGTTGAGAAAGACAAATAAAAACCAGTGTATTCAACTAATTATCTCTCAGGGAGTAAGCATTTAGAGCTGGTTTTAAACTGATTTCTTTGCTTAATAGTGATTTCCTGGTTGTCTGTTAAACATTCCCACGCTTTGGTTGTGATCAGTCAACTTAGGAGACCTCTTAATTCACTTAAGAGAGTGCCACTCACTCTTTCCTTGGTTTTCAAGATGAGGAACCAGTTAAAATTGCTTCCTCTTTATGACCTTGAATGTATTTAGTGCCTGTGATTCCAAAGTTGTACATGATTGTTCACAGCCCCTCTGTCCTTTTAAGCTGTCTGTTGTTGAGGCCTGGACAGTAAAAGGCTGGTTTTTGTAGAATTGGGGCCAGTATACATATCCGTCACATGTTCTGCTGCTTAGGAAGTAAGTTAAGAATCTGAGTAAGCGGAGTTGCTCAGTTGTGTCCGACTCTATATGACCCCATGAACTGTAACCCTCCAGGTTCCTCTATCCAAGGAATTTTCCAGTCAAGAATCCTGGAGTGAGTTTCCATTTCCTACTCCAGGGGGGATCTTCCCGACCCAGGGACAGAATCAGTGTCTCCTGCTTTGGCAGGCAGATTCTTTACCACTGAGCCACCTGGGGGATTAAAAGACTGAGACCCATCACCAGAAAAGGAAAATAAAACCCAGGGGATGTGGCAGACCTGGCCGCCTCCTTCCTCATCCTAGTTTCTCTTGAAAGAGTCAGCAAAGAATTGTATTCAATTAATAACTGATGCAAAGAGCTTACTCATTGGAAAAGACCCTGATGCTGGGAAAGATTGAGGACAGAAGGAGAAAGGGGCAACAGAGAATGAGATGGTTGGATGGCATCACCAACTCAATGGACATGAGCTTGAGCAAACTCCAGGAGATGGTGAAGGACAGGGAAGCTTGTCGGGCTGCAGTCCATGGGGTCGCGGAGTCAGACACGAGTGACTGAACAACAAGTCATTAAAAAACAAAATCCTATCATCTCTTCCCTTCCCTTCGTATGGATTACTGCAATCATTTTCTTTCTGCTTTTGCCCCAGTCTTTTATTTTAGAGTCACAGACTCCCTGCTTAAAATCTCTTCATTGCCCCACTCAATACTTAAAATTTGTCTTCACTCAGTTCTACATAGCACTGCCCATTAATCTTCCAAAATCTATTTTTGTGATGCCACTCACCATCTCAGTACTTTTTTCTCATTTCTCTGTTGCCAAAGGATAAAGGTCAAACTCATTCGCCTCAACAATGGGGCTCCAGCCAGCCTTTCAGCCTCACCCTCACTTATCCCTAAGGGAGTCTTTGCTGCTGCTAACAGGTCTCATCATTGTCCAGGCCATGAGCTTTTCTGACCCTGTGGCTTCCATGCAGTAGCCTATTCCTCTCTCTCAGCGCATCCAGATCCTCCCCGTTCTGCCCCCAGAATGATCTGCCCTTGGATGGTGTTCACCACAGTTTCCACAAGCCGCTTAGAATTGCTAGTTATCTGGAAGTAAGAGAAGGTCTCTGGATTGTAAGCTTCACAAGGGCAGGACTTTGACTGTGTTTCTATGCATCTCTTCATGCACAATGTCTGAAATGTTAAAACCAATAAAGTTTTTGTGGAGTGAAACAAGCTCATTTATAACATCACCAGTGGCACACGTTAAAAGAGGTGCCTGTTGCTGCTTGATACTGTTGACTGTGTGTTTTCTTGAGTCACAGGAAAGAATCACTTGAAAGAAAGCTTTTGTCCATGTTGTTGTTCAGTCGCTTGGTCTTGTTCGACTCTTTGCGACCCCATAGACTGCAGCACGCCAGGCTTCCCTGTCCACTGTCTCCCAGAGTTTGCTCACACTCATGTCCGTTGAGTCGGTGATGCCATCCAACCATCTCATCCTCTGTCGCCCCCTTCTCCTGCCCTCAATCTTTCCCAGCATCAGAGTCTCTTGCCCATAGAAGCAGAAACATCGAGGCCTTCCCCAAGGTTTACCAGATGGTGGGGAGAGGTCTCCATCCTCCTGTGCCCCAAGCTGGTTCCATGTCACGAATGCCGCAGCGTAGTGCCCAAAACTCAAGATTCCAGGACCTTCAAAGTGTGTCACCAAGGAGCCCCTGTGGATACCACCAAATCTGGCCACTGTTCCTTTGCAGGTGTGTTTGTGTGTCTGTGCACACTGCTTTTCCCCCCATGGCATTTTTGACATCTTATTCAAGATCTTCAGATGAACTGGCAGTTTGGAACATACGATTTAGACTTTATCAAGGAAAACCAGAACATGACCAGCAGAAATCACTGAATTTGTTTGTAATACATATTGCTGCTTGGGTAGAGAATTGTGTGGTAAAGCCAGTAGTATGGGAGGCCGTGGTGTAGTGGGTAGAGCACAATCTTCAGCAATTGATGGACCAGGGCTCAAGTTCTCCTGGAGTTGACTGTGTGACCCTGAGCAAGTCATTTATCCTCTCTCAACCTCAGCTTCCTCATCTGTAAGATAGGATAGTTGAGAGGTTGAGGGGAGCTCATACCACAGGGTTCATACTGTTCCTGTCGTATAGTAGGTGTTGAAGAGATGTTCATTTGCTAACATTATTGCTCTATGAGTGAGTACACAACTGTGCATACTCAGTTGCTAAGTCATGTCCAACTCTTTGCAACCTCATGGACTGTATCCTGCTGGGCTCCTCTGTCCATGGATTTCCCAGGCATGACTACTGGAGTGGGTTGTCATTTCCTCCTCCGGAGGATCTTCCAACCAAGGGACCAAAACTGTGTCTCCTGCATTTGTAGGCAGATTTTTTTTACCACTGAGTCACCTGGGAAGCCCAGTTGGACCAAATAACCACTGACGTTCCCTCCTAATTAACAAAAGTTGCTCCATTAAACAGCTATTGAATATCTGCACTGCACCCACCCCTGTGCTATGAGAATAAAAATACCTCCTAACCCCTAACTTCCAGTTACTCTGGTTGTCAGTAACAGTACCTTACATTTTATATCTCTTTGTAGTTATATCTCTTAATTTTTCTCTTAAGATTTTTTTTGAACTTTTTAAAAGTCTTTATTGAATTTGTTACAATATTGCTTCTGCTTTATGTTTTGGCTTTTTGGTGTGAGGCATGTGGGATATAAGCTCCCTGAACGGGGATCAAACCCACACCTCCTGCCTTGGAAGGCAAAGTCCTAACCCCTGGACTGCTAGGGAAGTCCCCTATAGCTCTTACTTTTAACCCTTAGAGCAACCCTGTGAGGCAAGTGGTCTCATTCTTCAGCTGGTGGGACAACTGAGAACCACGAGAGCAGAGCCCCGTGCTGGCAGGTGAATGCAAATCAGCAGAGGTTTGCTTTCATGTCCACCCCAGCTCACCACTGCATGGAGGACAGTGCTCCCTGGAGCCTCAGAATCATGCTTTCCCAAGCCCGGGGGCGGCGGGGCGGGATCGGGGGTCACTGTCTATGCTCTGCTCATGCTCCTCCCATCTGCAGATCACACGTCTACCATGTAACCTTTCCTGCCCCCCCCAACCCCCGAGCCAAACCTAAGGCAGGCCATGGTAGGTTAAGTAGTAAACTCACTTTGGCTTGAAAGAAAATGAATGCACCAGATAAAACACAGTTGTTTTTGGAGGTCATCAGAGAATTTTATATATAATAAGTGATAGTATAAATTGCAATACAACATTTCAATGTCAATAGCAAACCAGGCACCTTGCAATTGTTACATGTTGAAAAGTCTTTAACTTTACAACTGTAGGTTAGATAAAGGGATGCAATTTATCAGACATGTTTCACATTTTTTTCCTATGAATCATTAAATATTTAAGCACCATAAAATTCAAGCATTTCACATGGATGTGGCAGCCAACCTTGGTGGTTGAAAATGCATTATGCAGAATCTCTGGCAGATAATAACAGTGGCAATTGCAGAGTACTGATTTTTAATGTCAATTGTTTTGTTCCCTGAAGAACTTCCTGATAATGATCCTGCAGGAAATGGTGACTTTTTTCACATGTGGTACAGTAACTTCGAGAATTGGAAAAATAGCTTTCCCAAAGACATTAAGAGTTGACCAGGTATAAATAATTCTAATCAGTAATTTATATGCCCTGTGAGAATCATCATGTTCTACTATGTAAAGAATCCCAAGAAATATGTTTTCCATATGAAAGGGCTTGTTTTAAATTGGAGATGTGGCCACAATAAATGTACGAGGTCAGCTACATGCTGGACATATAATCTTAATTTTCAATTCAAGAGTACGCATTAAGCCCCATTTTGGAAATGTGGGAAATGGGGGTCAGGGAGTCGGTGTATCACCCAGGGTGCTGTCGCTGGAAAGGGACAGCTGAATTGAAACCTAGGTTCAACCAACTTTAAGGCCACATCTTTCCACTGTTCTTGCAGCCACACCAAATAAAAGTAACAATGATAAAATTAGGCTGCTGAGCTGACAGAAGAACAAATCCATGTAATTTCCTGAAACACAGAGAATGATTTGTTTTATTATAATCTCTAAGAGGCTCAAAATAAAACCCTTGATAAATCCAGTTTTAGTAAACCATTCTGTTACTTTTTTCCTCAGCACCAATAACATGTACAGATTTTGTAGAGGGGATTTTATGCTAGGACACTCAAGATCATGAGGGAACACAGCCTACAGCATGAGTTACGACATACCACATTTCCACGAAGAGTCTTCTCTCATTGTCAAATCTCTCAAACGTTATTTCTAAAATTTAAGTTTATGGAAAAGTATGCTACGTTTCAGGGGAGCCCTGGTGATACTGGGGTAAAAAAATCTGCCTGCCAATGCAAGAGACATGGGTTTGATTCCTGGGTCAGGAGGATCCCCTGAAGAAGGAATTGGCAACCCACTCCAGTATTCTTGCCTGGGAAATTCCATGGACAGAGGAGCCTGGCGGGCTCAGTCCACGGGGTCACAAAGGAGTTGGCCATGATTTAGTGACTAAACATAAATAAGCTACATTTCAGGAGTGGGTGATGGTTAAAGTTTATCAGTCGGCTTTCTGTGAACAATTGTAAGATGAGATTGTGGGTGTGCAGATAGGTTGTCACATTAAAATTATTTGAAGTAAGAAATGGTTTATACTTGTAACCATTTTGTCAATGAGAACCAATACCCAGAGCTGAACATCTAATGTCTAATGATGCTTATTTGAATTGTCAGTGAAGAAAAAATTAAAAGTCAATAACATGCTCAGCTCTATGTGAGCCCTGAGCATACAGCAATGAATGAAGCATGGCCCCTGCCCTCTGGGCTTACATTTTAGCAAGAGAATGAAGGCAGAGGGATGAGACGTTACAGGAGCTGTGGGGAAAGCATGAGAGAGTGAGCAAATCCCTGACTCGTACTGGGAGCAGCAGAACGGAGGCCAGGTCATCGTGGAGAAATGCCCACAGTCCTCCCTACTAGCTAATTCAGTCCAAAGATAAGCTGTTGTCTGCCAGGTAAACTTAGGGGGTGGGACAGGGACATTGCTGGTGGAAAGAGCAGGAGCAAAGTCACAGAGGAACGTGCCTCTGTGATGAGCACAGAGTTCCCACAGGCCTTTACCCGCTGTGGGAAGCCATCTAGACTTCGTGGGCAGTGGGGTCATTTATCACTGCGGACAGTGACTGCAGCCATGAAATTAACAGACACTTGCTCCTTGGAAGAAAAGCCATGACAAATCTAGACAGTGTATTAAAAAGCAGAGACATCACTTTGGCGAAAAAGGTCCATATAGTCAAAGCTATGGTTTTTCCAGTAGTCATGTATGGATGTGAGTTGGACCATAAAGATGGAACACCAAAGAATTGATGCTTTTGAACTGTGGTATTGCAGAAGACCCTTGAAAGTCCCTTGGACTGCAAGGAGATCCAACCAGTTAATCCTAAAGGAACTCAGCCCTGAATATTCATTGGAAGGACTGATGCTAAAGCTGAAGCTCCAATACTTTGGTCACCTGATGCAAAGAGCTGACTTGTTGGAAAAGACCCTGATGCTGGGAAAGACTGAAGGCAGGAGGAGAAGGGGATGACAGGGAGTGAGATGGTTCAATGGCATCACTGACTCAATGGACATGAGTTTGAGCAAGCTTTGGGAGATGGTGAAGGACAGGGGAGCCTGGTGTGCTGCAATCCATGGGGTCGCAAAGAGTTGGGCACGACCGAGCAACTGAACAACAACAAAAGCCAAAGAATAACAAAATCAAGTTTGCATTTTAGAGAAATGATGAGAATTTGAAACTGGAGGCAGCAGCTGGGAGAGGTCTACTACACAAGCAGCGGTGAAGGACAAAGGCTATGTTAAGACAGGTGCAGTGAGGTCAGAGAAGAAGGTAGCAATCCACAGGAAGTGACAACTGAACTTGAGGTCTGGGGGAATCTCAGAGGGGAGGGATTATGGTGGCTAAGCCTCTCTCTGCTGGCAGCATGGATGGGCTCCACTCATTGAGAATAAGAACCTGAAAGGAAACACCCTGACCCCCAGCTCATAGCAACTGTCTTTGGGCCGTCCAGAAGCATTTCAACTAACTCACTGGGGGACAGGGTTTGGGAGAAGGAGCTTTTGATAAGGATAATCACCAGTAAGGGATTAGGAGAAGAACTTTAAAGCTTTGTTCATCCTTCAGAGAGAAAGGAGAGAAGTACACTGATGGGTAACCAGATAAAGAAACTAATGGCCTAAAAAATAATGTGGTTTTCTAATGCCAGATAGTATTTTTTCCATAGTCTTGCTTTTTTGAGCATTGAAAATAATTTTTCAAAATCAGCAGGCAGCGTTTGTACTGCATTTAGGGGGGCTCTTGTGACACTAGCATTTTGAAATCAGCCTTGTACACTAGCTTGGACTCACTGTGGAGGAACTTGTCCACTTAATTCAGGATGTTTTTTAAAATTTATTTGGCCAGTTAAAATAATATTCTGATACTAAAATGAAGGTGTTTAAAATAGCAAACAAGATATGTTTTCTTATGATCCATCAATCACCCTTCTGTCTTCCCAGAAAATGTTCTCAGAACAATTTCATGAATGAACGAGATGAATTTTTGGAAGGCCTGAATTTAGGTAATATATGAGAAAACTTTTGGAATCAGAAAATTGTAATTATAAATAAGGTTGAAATTGGCTTAAATTTCAGGTGTATGCAAATATTTAACATGCCATAGCAGAGTTTAAAAAAATTAATAAAGGGTCAAATGAACTAGGAAATATTCTGGTACATCAAGATAATATTTTCTCTTAAAATGTACATTTTTTTCTCTTTTTACCAGGAAGCAGCCTTAAAATAAATTGCCATCCTGGGGGCAGCCCAGAGCAAGATTCATTTGAAATATATTCTGCGTATAAGAGCACACTCCCAATCAATATTTGGCAAGAAAAGCATTTCTTATAAACAAAGTTTTAATTATTATTAAGTGCATTGAAGCTAAGCACTAAAATGAATGTTACTTTCTCATGGGAAAATTTCTTTAGTTTTCTCTAAAATACCATTTTTTTTAAAAGGGAATTTAATAAAAGTCTTTTCCAATAAGCCTTTTGATTTTCAGGATTAGATCACAGAATTCTAGCAAAATAGAAGACGTATCCTTTTGCTAGACAGAAAACTACTCACTATAAAATGACATGACCTCTAAGCTTTTATTAAAAAAAAAAAAAAGCCAAATATCAAACTGCTGCCTTGGTCTAATACTGATACAGAATACAAGAATGTTTTTAGGATAGGAAAAACAGGATGCTCCTGTAAAAACCAATAACAGAACAGAAGATTCAAGCTGTAGGTTGTCTTTGTTTCATTTCAGAGTGCCAGGTCTTTGGTGGGGGCAGGGGTGACGATGACTTAAATGAATCTTCTTACCTTAGTTTAATTAAGTCGGCCCTTCATTTTCTCCCAAGCGCATAATGATAGCTCTGTCACTTCCCTGCATGAGATGCCATTATGTGGATGGAGGGAAAGTGTCCTCTGTGGGGCTGTGGGGCGGCTCTGTAGGCGTGCCCAGGGGAGGGAAGGGGTCTGCTTTGTGTGAACGTGGCCCCATGTGGCTCCAGGCCCATTAACACACACACACACGCGGAAGACAAGCTGGACCCCGACTGGGCCAAAGCGGTCTGTTTGGAAGTTCACTGCAGTGGGGAATCAATTTTTGTGAATCACTGCCTTAATATTCATTAATAGCTTTTAGGCTCTTAATCCCTTATTGAACATATTTTTGCCCCATAATTGCCACTTTTCCAAAGGGTTGCCAAAGTAGGCATTTCTATTCTCTGAAAAATGCAGAAGGGAACATAATGTTTTATGTTCATCTGCGATGTGTTTTATGCTAATGTTTCATCTCTGGAATATAGCAACCATGGTCCTTCATGGCATAATGATTCATTCTGCTTTGAAATGAACTGTTAAGGCTGGCTGTGTGGGTTTTTTTTTTTTAATCTCCTTGGGTCATGGTTTTACAATTATTTAAAGTGCATGGAAAAATAGATTACAGAGGAAATCATTTTGAAACGTAGGAAATTTCTACTTCCTAGTTCATTTGCTGGCCTTTTTTTTTTTTTTTTTTCCCCTGTAACATCCATCCAGAAGCCCACTGTATTATAGAGTAATTGACTTCAATTGTTTGAGTTGCTATTAACCAATGAATGAAGTTTCCAGTAATGTCATTTGTAATCTGGCTTTTATCGTCTATTTGCCTTCCCCTGAATTAGCATACTTTTAAATAAAGCCAGCTTTTCCCACTATCCTCATGAAAGAAGAATATCTGGGTTTCGTCTAGATTGGTAGGTCCAAACAAATCCATATGTGTAGCACTTGCTTAATCTGTCCAGAACAGAGGAAGGAATTATATAGTCCTCTGGGAATAACCACATCGAAACAGAAGGAACGGCTAAACCAGGAGTCTAAGATGAGCACCACTGAATCTCTTAGCACATCCTAGGATGTCTCAGCCTCCTGGCAAGTTTCTCTTGGCGACCTGATTGTGAAAGGTGGGATCTTAGCTATGCTTCACGCAGACCTGGCACCTGCTGATTTTCTGGCGTTGAGCATGGCTTTCTTTCAAGGTGTCCGGTAATGGTGCAGAGGAAAACTGCAAGTCAGGTCTCACTGTTGTCAGCCAGAAACTATACTTGTTGGCAAAAAAGTGGCAAGTTCCCTGCCGGCCTTGGCATTCCAGGAACGGTGCGGCTCTGAAATCCTCTAGGCAGCTGCCTGGGGACATGAGGGCCTGCCCGCCTCCTTGGTCCCCAGCGCCTGTGTGCTACCCAGACAACAGGAGAGAATTAGGGCTCAGACATGCACAGACAACCCCAGACCCAACCAGTGACACACCCAGGTCTGGGCCTGACTTTACATTTTCCCTAAAAATCATCCCAGAAAGACGAGACTATGATCTGCTAAGGAAAGGTGGCTCAGTGGTAAAGAATCTGCCTGCAATGCCAGAGACGCGGGAGGCACGGATTCAATTCCTGGGTCGAGAAGATCCCCTGGAGGAGGAAATGGCAACGCACTCCAGTATTCTTGCGTATAAAATCTCATGGAGCAGGGTAGCCTGGCAGGCTACAGTCCATGGGGTCGCAAAGAGTCAGACAGGACTGAGCAAGCAGGAAAGGATGGGCTTCCCCGGTGGCTCAGTGGTAAAGAACCTGCTTGCCACTGCAGGACATCCTTGGGTCAGCAAAATGCCCTGGAGAAAGGAATGGCAGCCCGCTGAAGTATTCTTGCCTGGGGAATCCCACGGACAGATGGGGGGCCTGGCAGGCTGCAGTCGATGGGGTCACAAAGAGTCGGACAGGACACAGCGACTCCATAAGGACAACAAAGGAAAGGGTACATGGGAAAGGAGATGGGCGCACACACAAAAAGAAACCCCTTTCACTGAAAGGTGGAAGTGAAGTCGCTCAGTCCTGTCTGACTCTTTGCGACCCCATGGACTGTAGCCTACCAGGCTCCTCCGTCCATGGGATTTTCCAGGCAAGAGTACTGGACTGGGTTGCCATTTCCTTCTCCAGGGGATCTTCCCGACCCAGGGATCGAACCCGGGTTTCCTGCATTGTAGGCAGACGCTTTACCGTCTGAGCCACCAGGGAAGCCCCATTCACTGCGGGCTGATGCAAATCCATCCTCTAAATTCTACCCAAGTAATACAAAAATTCATCCACAATAAGCAGAAAAGAGTGGCCTTGTGCCTCAGCAGGCTTTAGTTTCGGGTGGCCTTCATGACCCTCATGCCAAACTGTTGACCATCGGCCCTGGATTCTCAAATTACCGTCCAGTCCAGGTGGAAGGGGCGCGGAGGGGGGTCTTAGGGATGGCGGAGGCGCTGGGGCTCACCATGAGGAAGGAGTACCCGATCCAGAGGCTCCTCCAGGCCCGCGGACATGGGGGGATGGACTGGTCTTGGCTGTGCACCGCCACGGCCTGGGCGGGGGCCTCGCACACTGCGCAGCGGCTGATGTACGGGCGGATCTCGTCCTCCGAGAGCGGAGTCATGGGCAGAGGCGCTGTGCTCGCCAGCCAGTAGGACCTGTCGTTCCTCCGGGCATAGTGGCACACCTGGTGGATGTTGCAGTAGGCGAAGGGCAGCGTGCTAAAGATGGGGAGGCAGGAGCCCGCCAGACCTGGACAGGGGAGACCACGTGGAGGCTGAGTGCTGTGCTCTGGGATGAGCTTCCCTACCTGGGCCCTCTGCAGACACTCGTCTGGCATTGGCAGCGGGTGGGGGATGGAGTCGTGGCGGGGTGGGGGGCCCTGGCCAAAGCCTACTTCTGTGGGCACCTGACCACGTTGGCGGCCTCTTTGGTCTCACGGACCAGGCTGCTTTTTTTTCCTGGATTGCTCTCCTGAGTCAAGCAACAGGCCAGGATGCTTGAGAGAGAGACGTGAGCACACCTCTTCTCCAAGAGCTTCAGGAATCTTCAGGAAGCTGCTAGCCCGGTTTGGTGGGGGTGGGGAGCTGGAGGAGCCAAGGGGCCATGGGAATACAGCAAGACAAGCCTTGAGAAGTGGGAGCTCCCAGGCATCCAAGCCGGATGGCTGCAAGAAGTGATTAGAAGCCAGAACCTGAATTCCGAACAAGGTTTGGCCAGGTTTGGAGATGGTGGTGATGGTTCAAAGGAAAGGCCTGTTTATACAGCAGTAAAGAGGGTCAGAGGTAATTAGGGAGCACGGAGCTCAAAGGACTCAGAGTTCAGCCCTGGGGAAGGCTGGGAGAGCAGGTCTGGGTCTATCTCTAGCGTTGCTGGAGTATTGAGTTGGCCAAGTTCCTTGTGGTTTTTCTGTAGGATTACACATTTTCAGCCAACCCAATAAAGCAGACCAGAGGATGCAGGCTTTGTCCATCTCATTAAGGAGTTTGGATTTTATTCCAAGAGCTCTGCAGAATGAGGCCACAGTGGGGTGGCTCTGGCTAGAGCAGGGCAAGGGAGGTGACCCTGGTGGTACACAAGAAAGCAGGTGCCCCCCCACAGGCCTGCATGCTTTTATCACCCTTACCGATAGTGGGGGTCACGCCCAGTGACAGGACACACCTCACCACCAGCTGAGCCTGTGGGCACAGCCCTCCTGCACCCACCACTGCAACCACCGCTGTCTTAAGGGGATCATAAGTGTCAGCACCTAGGGACTCCACCCTCAACTTAGAAGTCAGTTCTTGAGGCTTACGAATCCACTGTTGGAAATTGACAAACAGTGCCAAGGAATGATGCTCAAAGTAAAGTTCTGAGTAAGTAAAGTAAAGTAAGCTTTACTTTTCTCAAAATAAAGTTGTTAAAGGGTATAAATTTGCAACTAGTAGATACATAAGTCCTAGTGATCCAGTGCCTAGTGGAATGAATATAGACAACAATATTGTAGCATAATCATTAAATTTATGAAGAGATTAGATCATAATTATTCCCACCACAAAAAATAAATTATAACTATGTGATATGATGGAGGTGCCAACAATCGATACAATGAAGTCATTATGATATATATATATGCATCAGATCAACCCTTGTACACCTTAAACTTACATCATGTTATGTGTCAAATGTATTTCATTTGACAATGAATTCCAAAAGAATACTGGAGTGGGTTGCCATTCCCTTCTCCAGGGGATCTTATCGACTCAGGGATTGAGGCAGCATCTCCAGGAACCAACCATATCCTGATTAAATCATTTACATTGGGAAATAAAAATTGCATTTTATATCAGAGTTATACTTACTGAGGAAGAATTATTTTTAAACGAATAATATAGTCAGATTATAATAATTATTAAAAATTATAAATAGCCTAAATTATAAAATAATTATTTTACAATTTTATTTTATAATAATTATAATTTAAAATTTTATAAAAATTTAATAATATTAATCACTTTAAATGTTATAATAATTAGTATTTAAAATTAGAAATAAAAATATAATAATGATATAGCTAGAATGAGCTTTCTTGGCACCTCACAGGGTCATAGGTGTAATAGAATTAGTTGAGAATTAGCATGGTAGTTGAAAAAGTAAAAAACCAATCTCATAGAAGATGAGTGATCATTTAAGATGTTGATGAATCCATGAAACTAACCCAAAAGTTTTGCTCATAAGCAATGAACCTGGGTGACCACATCCCGTCTACGTACCGAGGTCTTGATTGTGAGCTCTCTCCTGTCCTTCCAGGTATAGCAGACTATACCCAGTCCAGAGCCTGGGCATGCCCATGGGGCAGGTGGGTTCTCCATCCGTCTGACTGTGGAGAACCAGGAGGAAGCCACTGAGGTATCCAGGGCCAAACCCTATGGGCCCAGGATCCCCCATGGGCCCAGGAGGGCCTAGAAGAATAAAGAAACATAAAGAAAGGTGGTTTAGGGAGTTACGTTTAACAGATACTTCTGAGTACCTCTGTCTGGTGCTATGCTAAGTACTCAGAGAACAGAGAGGAATGTCCCCCTCACACAACTGCCATGCACCCCAACAACTCATTCAACAAGGACATGGTTTAGCAGCTTCTAGCTGCTTGGGTTACATCAGCATAGAAACAACTGAAAATACCTGCCCTCCTACGCTTACATTCTATTTGAAGAGGAGAAATGACAAAGCAATAAGCATAATGAAAAGGTAAACTATGAAATACTTAATAAAGGATAAGTGCTGAGAAGAACGGTGGGGTAATGACAGCCAGTGTGGGATCTCCCAGACTTTTCCAACTAGATCAGGAGTCTGCTATCTGAAAAGGTGAATCTCAAAAGTTGGTCTGTCTTATACCTCCTAGACGCGTTCCATGGTTCTCCCATACTGTCAGTTCCATTCTAAGAAGGACAAGGGTTTAGAATCCATCGTGTCTGTTGTTTAGTCACCAAGTCATGTCTGACTCTTTGCAACCTAGGGACTGTATAGCCCATCAGGCTCCTCTGTCCATGGGATTTCCCAAGCAAGAATGCTGGAGTGGTTTGCCATTTGCTACTCCAAGGGATCTTTCCAACCCAGGGATTGAATCCAGGTCTCCTGCATTGCCAGGAGGGTTCTTTACTGCTGAGCCACCAGGGAGGCCCATATGTTTTGCTTTGTATCTTTTCTTTTATAAGAAAGGGAGGTGGAAGAAGCCCAAATTCTAGATCTCTAACTGGCTGGTGGGAAATGAACAGCTGTACAGAATATTAGCAGGGACATCTCCTTTGGCCTCTCTAAGGGGGTGACCTACTGAAGAAGGTCAGTGGCTACTTCTAATTGCCAAAAGCAGAGGGTGGAGTTAGACTTCGACACCTTTAAAAAAGGTGTTTGTTAAAAGTTTTTGTTTCTGGAAGACTGGCTGATTTTCTCATCTATGCTGTAAACCAGAGGCTACAACCTGGTAGCTTGTGGGCTGCATCAGGCCTGCTCATGTGTTTTGTTTGACTTACCAAGATTTGATGAGTTAAGATTTCAGACTAGAAAAGCAGAGTATAGGGAACAGTGGGCCCACACTTCTACATGGCCACAATTTCCACATAACAGAAGCCAATCTTTGCTTTCAGACTGCAGCCCCCATTTTCCTGAGGCCCCTTCCTCAGCATCCCAGCTCCCCGCACCCCTTCACCTGCTTCTCATTACTAACCTGCTACTGCCAGATACTCTCCACAGAGAAAACTGTTTCTTGGAGTCTTCAAGCCCTAACATATTGCTTGATGAGTTATATTTCAGATTTATATTCTAAAGGGTCTTATCTGCCTTCACCGAAGGCCCACTCTCAAGTATTTTTAAAGAAAAGCCTTGTATTCTTTTTAAGTGGTATTATCGATTCAATGGACATGAGTTTGAGCAAATTCCAGGAGACAGTGAAGGACAGGGAAGTCTGGTATGCTGTAGTCCATGGGGTAGGCAAAGAGTTGGACACAACTGAGCAACTGAACAACAAAATGTATTGATGGCTGTATGATAAGAGGAATGAACTCAGAAAACCAGAGACCAAGTGATTCAGCCAGTTACAGACATGAGACCACCCCTGCCGACCCTAAGATCTTCAGTACAGCCTCTCAGTGGTACAGCCATGCCAGGCTCACAATAGGAAAGTGAATAGCAGAAATGGCTGAGCCTTTTATGATAATGAATAGTGCTTTGGAAGAGTAATGGATACAAGGCCTTGACCTGTTTTTATGATAGTCGAGTATCAATTAGAACGTCGGGGGTCCATTCGTTCCTGTTCCTGTTGCTTTGTCTCCCTAAAGCCTGGTGAGCTGGTATCTAAGGCAAATGCTTACGAGGCTAAGGCAAATGCTTACGAGGCTAGGGACCTTGTACACAGTTCTCAGATTCACTGGGCCAGAGAAAAGAAGAGAAATGGAAACCCTTTACCTGGTGCTCCTGGACAGCCTGCTTCTCCCATGTCACCTTTATGTCCCGGAGGCCCAGGGGACCCTGGGAGGCCATCCTCACCCCTCCTGCCATCCAGCCCAGGCTCTCCTTTGCACCCTGCAGGAAAGTTCACAACAGCAATGGTGACAATGACGTGACACCTGCTAGGCTAGCACTTACTTCCTGAATTCCACTTGGCAGCCTGGGCCTCCCATCTGGACACACCTGCATTAGCTTGTTCATTTTGCAGGTATGTGAAGTCGGGATTATACCACCTCTACTTGGCTGCTGCTGCTAAGTTGCTTCAGTCATGTCCGACTCTGTGCCACCCCAGAGACGGCAGCCCACCAGGCTCCGCTGTCCCCAGGATTCTCCAGGCAGGAACACTGGAGTGGGTTGCCACTTCCTTCTCCAATGCATGAAAGTGAAAAGTGAAAGTGAAGTCGCTCAGTCATTTCCAACTCTTCGCGACCCCATGGACTGCAGCCTACCAGGCTCCTCCATCCATGGGATTTTCCAGGCAAGAGTATTGGAGTGGGTTGCCATTGCCTTCTCCGCCTCTACTTGGCAGTTGGGTAATTAAGACTCCAAGAGGTCAAGAAACTTGACCAATTAAGGCCAGTGAGCCAGGAATGGGCAGAGCCAGGATCTGAAGCCAGACCAGCAAGGTGTTGAGTGAAGCATTTTCATATTTTCTTCATAGTCTTGTATTTGGACCTGGTTGGGTTTTTGTTTTTTTGTTTTTACACTGAACATCTATGGCTTTTGTCATTGAATATTTTCCTAATAATGATGCTTTAGAAGCCTGAATAGAGGAATGAATACAACTGAACAGCATTCATTTGAGAGAAAGGTTAAATTTAAAGCAAGAGAAGCAACTTTTAAAGACCAGCTATTTGTTGAGGGTTCAAAGCACTAGGGAGCAGGGTAATCTTTTTATGTGAAATTATCTGATTCAGTCTATACAGCAGCCACATGACTAGGTGCTACCACATGGGGAGATGGAGGCTTAGAGAGGCCACAGTGAGGGTCACGTGTGCAGAGGACATGGACCCAGCAGGCCAAGTGCACAGGCTGTGCCAGGTATCACCAGTCCCACGCTTGGGACAAGCCACAGGGCTCAGAAGTGCTCCCTGGGGCCCCGTGAGCTAGCTGTCACCCTGAGACTTGAACAGTTCTTTCTTTAAGTGTTTGGTTTATTTTGGCCAAGGCATTAATTCATCAGCAGTGATCTGTTTTGGTCTGGGAAGCAGATTTGGTCCCTGCCTGTGGGAGAGCTTGCAGCCCTTACCGTAATTATCTGAATTACTAGCCCCTCAAGGTTTCCAGTGTCTAATCTCTCTCCCTTCCTCAACCATTGTCCTTCTCTAGGTAATCTCTCTCTTTCTGCCATAAATCAGCCTAAAACCAATCATTATGTCAAAGAGGCTTCACTCCAGGAACTGCCCCACTTTTCCCCGCGGGGGCTGTGTTCTTTGAGGCAGTGGGAGCCCCCTGAGGGAATGGAGGAGGGGCTGCCACACTCAGGGGACCAGATCTCTCACTCACCTCCCCTCTCACATAGGCCCCCCTTAGAGCCATCTGAAATGCATGCCCCCAAACCTTTACATTTTGCATCCCCTGCCTGAGTGGCCCCCACAAACCTCCTCTTTTAGTCCCACAACCAGCAGCCCCCATACCCAATGTTGGTTGCAGTACATTCGATGTGGGCATCAAGGGTGCTCCTGGCTTTTGGCGTGCTGTCATGTCACTTCCTTACCTCTTGGATCATAAATTCTCATGGAACGTGCTGCTCGCCTGGACTGTGTTCTTACATGGTCATCACTCAGTAAGTGAGAAAGGAACCCCTCTCCTCCTCCTCCCTAGTGAGGGGAGGGGTGCCCCTCCCTGTCTAACCAGGCAGACGCTTCTTCCTAGATGGCGCTGCTCTCTTTCCACCAGCTTCAAAGAGAGTATCTGTTAGTTTGGAAGGAACCTAGGGCCCCGCGGTGAGCTCAGAACATTCTTCTCTTTCCCATCCAAAGACATGATTCCAACACATGGCCACAGGGTGATTCGGGAAAGGGCTACCCAAGGTTAACGAGCCAGCAAACAAGCAGGTGTATTGCAGAGAAGGCAGGAGCCTTTTCTTCCCAAGTCCTCATATGCAGCAAGCCCGCTGGCCATCTGGAAGAGCCCCCCGACCAGATGTTACAATGTGGGCTTTGCTCCCTTTCGAGGAAGACAAACGGAAATTGTAAGCGGATGACGTTTTCCGAGCCCCAGGAAGGAAAGCTTTTGTTAACTTGACATGTAGGCCCAGAGCTTTTCATCTGGAACTTGTTTGCAGGAACAGAAAAACAAACGTGTGCTCAGGGGAGTCTGACTCTGCAACCTCATAGACTGTAGCCCACCAGGCTCCTCTGTCTATGGGATTTCCCAGGCAAGAATACTGGAGTGGGTTGCCATTTCCTTCTCCAGGGGATCTTCCTGACCCAGGGATCGAACCTGCGTCTCCTGCATCGGCAGGCAGATTCTTTACCATTGCGCCAAGAACAGACCTACATCTGAAAGCCCAGCACTGTCAGATGGAGTCCCTCCTCTGAGAGGGTCAGGTGTTGAAGATAAACGCTCCAAAACAGGATGTAGGGAATGTCAATGAGACAGTAACAGTTCAACCCAGAACGGAAACCACTTTTGAGTTCATCACAGGAAACCTCAGCCTTTGAGGGCCACTCAGGAAGGATAATTGTAGAGATGAATGAGACACATGAGGAGAAAAGTATTAGACCTTCTGTTATCCAGGGTTCTTAACAGGTACAAGTTTTATCTGGTGTGGCCATTACCCACTCAGACTGGGCAGGAAGGAGCCAGAAGTTCATTTTTTTTCTCTGTAGATCTCAGCTGCAGCACTTGGCTACAAGATCAGCTCAGAAATGAAAGAGGTCTTGATGGAAAATAGGAAGAAAATCATATTATTTTAAGCAGAGATGGTACTTCTGTGGGGCAGTTGATCCTTCACAACCAAACTCGGGGTAGTCCTTAATGCCCTGCTCACCCTGCTGAAAGAATATCCTTCAGAAAAGGAAAGATGACCCAAACCCATAAGGGTTCCCAATTTCCAAATTTGCTGGCATATAGAATGCAGCACTTTAACAGCATCATCTTTTAGGATTTGAAATAGCTTAGCTGGAATTCCGTCTCCTCCATCAGCTTTGTTCATAGTAATGCTTCCTAGGGCCCACTTGACTTCACAGTCCAGGATGTCTGGCTCTAGGTGAGTGATCACACCATCATGATTATCTGGTTCATTAAGATCTTTCTTGTACAGTTCTTCTGTGTATTCTTGCCAGCTCTTCTTAATATCGTCTGCTTCAGTTAGGTCCATACCATTTCTGTCTTTTATTGTGCCCATCTTTGTGTGAAATGTTCCCTTGGCATCTCCAATTTTCTTGAAAAGATCTCTAGTCTTTCCCGTTCTATTGTTTTCCTCTATTTCTTTGCTTTGTTCACTTAAGAAGGCCTTCTTATTTCTCCTTGCTAGTCTCTGGAACTCTGCATTCAGTTGGGTGTATTTTTCCCTTTATCCTTTGCCTTTCTACTTCTCTTCTTTTCTCAGCTATTTGTAAGGCTTCCTCTGACAACCACTTTGCCTTCTTGCATTTCTTTTTCGTGGGATGGTTTTGGTCACCACCTCCCTCACAGTGTTACAAACTGAACGGTTTCGTTTAAATACTTGAGAATCCTGCTGTCCTGACAATGACTGAGCAATGCCCAAGTCCATTAGGTGAATAAGGCCACCTTTGCCAGAATTTAGAGTGACCCTCCCCCTCTTTCCTCTTCCTTTTCTAAGAAATACACCTCCTCCTCCCTTCTTATAAGCTGTTTCTGCTCCACTGAGCCCCGATTCAATAGTTTTTAATTCAAGGTCAAATCAACACCTAATAATGACTACTTGTAGAGCGTTTATTCAGTGATGCTAAGAGATTTCAAAGCTTCATGTCCAGGGACTTCCGTGGTGGTCCCGTGGTTAAGAATTCATCTTGCAATGCAGGGGACATGGGTTTAGTCCCTGCTTGGGGAACTAATATCCCACATGCTATGGAGCAACTAGGCCTGAGTGCCACAACTAAGGCCTGAGACAGCCAAATACATAAATAATTTAGGAAGATAATTATTTCTTGGGGGGAAAAAACCTTATGTCCAAAAGCCGCCCAAGGATAAAAGTTAAAATAGGTGTTCCCCTAAAAATAGAAGGGATATTGTAGATCCCATTGCATGCATGCATGCTAAGTCACTACAGTCATGTCCGACTCTTTGTGATCCTATGGACTGTAGCTCGCCAGGCTCCTCTGTCCATGGAATTCTCAAGCAAGAATAGTGGAGTGGGTTTCCATGCCCTCCTCTAGGGGCTCTTTCTGACCCAGGGATTGAACCCTGGTTTTTTATGTCTCCTGCTTTGGCAGGTGGGTTCTTTACCACTAGGTCCACCTGGGAAGCCCATAGATCCCCCTGCTGCTGCTGCTGCTAAGTTGCATCAGTCATGTCCGACTCTGTGCGACCCCATAGACGGCAGCCTACCAGGCTCCTCTGTCCCTGGGATTCTCCAGGCAAGACAGTGGAGTGGGTTGCCATTTCCTTCTCCAACGCATGAAAGTGAAAAGTGAAAAATGAAAGTGAAGTCGTTCAGTCGTGTCCGACTCTTAGCGACCCCATGGACTATAGCCTACCAGGCTCCTCCGTCCATGGGATTTCCCAGGCAAGAGTACTGGAGTGGGGATAGATCCCCCTACTACATGATTAAACTTTTGGATAAATGTAGAAAAAATGTTAAAGGGGAAGGAGATTTTCATGCTTGATTCCCAAGAGTTGTTAGGCTCCATACAAAAACCTACATAGCAAACACCCAGATTTTTATTTCAGCAATCTTCAATGCCAGAAATCAGAGTGAGGTTCATACCTGGTCCCGGCGGGCCTCTCATGCCAGGAAGCCCCATGGTTCCTTCCGGTCCTCTGGGGCCTGGTACCCCAGGAAGCCCTGGGATTCGGGGGCAGGCATCCAAGTCTGCTGGGGGCCCAGGCTCACCTGAAATTGGAATCACCACCTGTATAAAGGGTTCAAATGCTTATGAACCAGTGCCTTCTACAATTTGGATGGGCTTCTGACACCACGCTGGAATGTTATCAAGAATGTTCAGCCATCCAATGTCAGCCCTGTGAGGGCAGGACTTTGTCTTGTTCACTATGTGGGGCAGACAAACTTCTCCAAAACTTTTCATTGAGTGACTGAATGAATGAGTGAATGGGATTTCAGAGGAAGCAAAAGTAGGAAATAGTGAAATCTGGCTGAAACAGTGACCGTTTGGTGAACTTCACAGGATTTGCCATCTTTGGGTTATTTCTTACTAGGTTATTTCTTACACAGGTGGCATGGGGAGAGGTCCTGGTGGGTTCCTCACACTCAGCTTAACTTTGCTTTAATTCAGCCATCTACACTGCAGCCAGCTGGGTTTCCAGAGTGTCTGCTACTCAAGGAGACATGATTTCAGGATAGCTAGTGGCACTGAGGCAGCAGTGATTTTCAACCTTGAGTGCACGTTGAAATTATCCAGGAGAGTTATAAACATTCAGATATCTGGGCCCCATCCTAGAAATATTTTAATTGGTACAGGATGTAGCCTGGGCAGTGACCTCAAGCTTGACTGTACAATAAATCCATCTGCAGAGATTTTCAAAAATACTGCTGTGGAATCTAGAAACACGGTACAGATGAACATATTTGCAGGCAAGGAACAGGAATGCAGACATAGAGTAGGGAAATGTGAGCACGGGGCGGGGAGGGAATGAATTGGGAGATTGGGACTGACGTATTAACGTATATATACTGCCAAGTGTAAAACAGATAGCTAGTGGGAACTTGCTATATAGCTCAAGGAGCTCAGCTTGGTGCCCTGTGATGACCTAGGTGGGTGGGATGGGCAATGGGGTGAGAGGTCCAAGAGGCAGGGGATATATGTATACATATAGCTGATTCACTTTGTTGTAAAGGAACTGTAGTCCAATTTTTTTTAAGTACTACTCCCAGCAGCCTATCTAGATTATTAAAAAGGAATTTGTGTGAGTGAAATCCAAGCATCACTAATTTTTTAAACTCTCCAGATGATTCCAATATTCGCCCATGCTAAGAAGCACCACTGGAAAGCTGCAGCTGTGACCTGAATACATCATGACTGTCTCTCAGGCTTGTTAGAGCCCTGAGTCTCTGAGTCAGTAAGGGCAGCAATTTGCATATTGTAATAAGTGCCCGGATGAGCTCAATGGTACTGATATGGGAATCTCACTTTGAGAATTGCAGCCCTAAATGTTGAAATTTTTTAATTCTTGGTTACATTCACATCTCTTAAGACAGTTTTTCCTCCCTAAATCTTCATTCAATCTCCCTGCAATCATTTCACAAAGGAAAGAAATAATAGCTCTAAGCAAGCAGTCCATCTAAAGGAGATCAGTCCTGGGTGTTCATTGGAAGGACTGATGCTGAAGCTGAAACTCCAATACTTTGGCCACCTCAAGTGAAGAGTTGACTCATTGGAAAAGACTCTGATGCTGGGAGGGATTGGGGGCAGGAGGAGAAGGAGACGACAGAGGATGAGATGGCTGGATGGCATCACCAACTTGATGGACATGAGTTTGAGTGAACTCCAGGAGTTGGTGATGGACAGAGAGGCCTGGCGTGCTGCAATTCATGGGGTCACAAAGAGTTGGACACGACTGAGCGACTGAACTGAACTGAAGTGAAGCAAAAATGATGACCGATAACACCTAGTGGACGCTTTATCATGCATGAGAAGTGAAAGTGTTAGTCACTCAGTTGTGTCCTACTCTTTGGGACCCCATGGACTACGGCCTGCCAGGCTCATCTGTATTCTCCAGGCAAGAATACTGGAGTGGATAGCCAGTCCCTTCTCTAGGGCATCTTCCCAATCCAGACCTAGGGATCAAACCCAGGTCTCCTGCCTTGCAGGTGGGCTTTTTACCATCTGAGCCACCAGCGAAGCTCAACATGCATCAGATCTCATGCTAAATGTTTTATGACTGAATGTTCCCACCCAGGCTGTGTGTATGTGCTGCTGTCATTAGAATGTTACAGGGAGGAAAACTCAGGCCCAGGGAAATAAATGACATTTATTTATGGACAAATAAATGACATTTATTTTTTGACAAATAAATGTCATGCAGCCAGTTTGTAGCATAGTCTAGATTAAAATCCAAGACACCTTGTCTCCAAAACTGTGCCTTTCACCCCGACCTCATACCGTCCTCCTTAAGGACTCTGAACGAATACGTGCTGAATTCTAAGAAGTGCAACATATTGTGAAGCACACCCTTTATTAGTTATCGTTTTCTTAAAATTCATACAAATGTGCCAAATAATTTAAAAGACAATGATAAAGCAGTGAGAAAAGCCTAGAAAGCCTGGCCATAATGGCAACGGAGTCTACATAATAGTAACTGTGCCTGTGGAAAATGGACTTGAATGCTATAAGCAGTTTGGAATTTAACCTCCTGGAAAATATTGTATGAAATCACAAATAACACCAAGTTAGAGGTCTTTTTACAGTATGAATAGTTTAATGTAAAACTTGGCTTTTTTACTCTGGGTGAGTTGAGAGAGGTATAGTTCTTATTTTTACTAGATAATCTGGTGTGTTATGGTGGAAATTCACCAGTGGGGGGTGGAGTGAAAGCAGGTGAGTAAAGGCAGGGCTGGGTATTCGGCTGGTACTTTATATTTGGGATGTTGATGTTATCATCTAGTGAGTCACAGTATATACTGTGACTATATATATAGTCATAGACATTAAAAAGACTGAAGTGAAAACATTAAATATACAGCAATAATTTTAAAATATAAACATTAAAAGCAGCAAGATTTCTTAAAATTCTGATTTTGCTTTTTCTTTACTTTTTGACAAACCAGAAGCTGAAAGAAAGGGGCTGAGGCATCTCCTCTAAGGGCCCTAAAAATAATATATGGCATCTGTATTCAGGGCAACATTCCTTGGGGTTAATAACAGTTGCCTGGAAAGAACAAATGCCCACATTCAGGGTTTTTCTTTCCTTCTTTTGAGAAACTCTTTTTATTCTCTTTGAAAACGCCAGACACAAAATCATACGTTGCTTTTGCATTGTAGAGGATTCAGTGCACACTTAGTTGAAAAGAATGGCATTTTCATTTTAATACACAAAGGAACTTGCTTGTTGAAAATGGGCCTTGGGTGTGATGGGAAAGGCTTGTCACAGTCCCTTCTGGGTGGTCAGGACCCATCTTTTCATGTTGTTGATATCGTTTATTTTAGGGATGTTCTCTGTATTCATATTGCAGAATTTAGAAAGGAAACTTACACTGGTATGTACTGTAGCATCTCACAGAGAAAGCTCATACCCTGTGCCTGAACTGAATTATATAAGCCGAGTCTCTACACTGCCTTGACAACCTCTAAGGAGGTTCAGCACTGGGACACTCTAATATAGGGTTACTATATCTATAATGAGGAAGCAGAAGCATTAAAACCTAACATAATTACAGCACCCCATCTAAAAAATTGAACAAAGTTGCCCTCACAAATACAGTGAAAAAAAAAAGCAAGTGTGAAAATGACTGGAAACAAGATGTAAAGGAAATTATTCATCTTATAGCAATGCTTACCTCTGGAACCTGGAGAGATCCAAAGCCAGAAATGTGAGGCCACACAACGATTTTCATAAGGTGGAAAGAGATTATAAATGTGTAAGTTAGGACAAAAGTGAAATAGATTGAGAACGCAAATAATAATTTGAGGACAGCATAGACGACAAGCAGAATGACGGCATCTTATTTACATAAAAAGTCCACATTCCTGTTACTGACAAGAACGGCCATGATGAATGAAGTTTTCGTTTCTAGAAAGACCTGAAATGAAACCCTCTTGCGCAATATAAGATTCAAGTTGGTTTCTTATGGCAAATATGCTCTAATTTAACGTATGGAAAAATTCTGTCCTTTTAAAGGCTTCTGGAAATTCCATATTAATTTGCCAAGTTCTGTAGATTATTCACAGAAAGGAAATACAAGATGAATCATAGTAGTTCTCCATCGTGTTGTTCTGTGGTCCATCAAAAAGCAGTACAATTTTCTTACTATTTGGACTAGAGTGCTAATTTAAGAGATTGCAAAATATTCAGAACTGATAGCACACTGTAGTATTGACTTAGGATCCTGAAAGATATGACTTCTGCCAATCTCAGGTACACACGTGTGCCCTTCCAACTCTTCCTTGGCTTCTTTTGACTTTCTGATGAAAACCTGTTGTCTATAGAGCTGAAAAATCAAATAGCCTTTCATCTTCATAGAAACTAATGTACTTGACAAGAAACATTAAAATAAAATCGCTAGAAAAATTAATGGTAGGGAATTCGGAAACAAGAATTAAATATACAATGTTCACATATAACAATCAAGTCTGTCTTTGGATCTTGTGTGAAGGAACAAGGGTTTATTTATCTTAGAAATAGTGTATGTAAAACCAACTCCTAACTTTCAAACTCACTTGTTCTAATTATAGGTAAGCTTTCCAAACCTGAGACTCTGTCATGCAGCTTGAGATAAACATAATCTTTATAAAAAAGGGCTTGAAAGTGAAAGTGAAAGTGAAGTCGCTCAGTCGTGTCCGACTCCTAGCGACCCCATGGACTGCAGCCTACCAGGCCCCTCCATACATGGGATTTTCCAGGCAAGAGTACTGGAGTGGGTTGCCATTGGCTTAACTTACTAGAATTTGCTGATAATTTCAGAATAATTACTTTCTGAAAGATGACCCTCATAGTAAATTTTTTTTTTTTTTACTTTACAATATTGTATTGGTTTTGCCATATATCAACATGCATCCGCCACGGGTATACATGTATAAATATTTTTAAAAAAACACTCCATGTCGGTTAGGTGGAGATGATTAGGCATTAGAAGCTTACCTGGAGGACCCAAAGGCCCTCGTCTGCCTGGAGGTCCAGGTAAACCTTTGTCTCCAGGTGGCCCAGGACTTCCAGGTGGCCCCTGCGGCCCCGGGAATCCCATTGGTCCTAAAAGGAACATGAAAAGGAGGGCGCTAGAATGAAGCATTATAAAGACAACAACAGCTTGATGGACTGAATTCAGAGGTTCATGCCAGCAAAATGCAGGGCAAAGTCAGCCTCGGATTGGAGAATAGCTCCCTCTTTCCTCTGGAAGGCTGAGAAGAGTTGCCTCTGTCTAAAGGAAACACAACAATCCAAAGGAAACAAAGGGAAATCGTTCCATGACCAAAACAAAACTAAGTGAGGATGAAAACCCAGTAACCCTGAACTTTCTCTGGAGACAGTCAAAGGACTGCCACAGAAAGGGAAACTTAGGAAAGATGCTCCACTATCTGGGAACACCCACCCTGACCCTGAGATTCCACCCTTCTCCTTCCCACTCTCTCAAGTTCAGCCAGACCAGCCACTCAGTGCCTCCTACACACTGTTCCTTCTCTCCTCCTCATCCAGGAAGTCCTCCACATTCTGTAGGTGCAGATCACATCAAGGAGGCCCTCCCTGGAATCCCAACCCAAGTCCAGTTGCTTTGCAATAAGCACTCAGAGAAGCGTGCCTCGCCACCCAAAGCATGTCTCTCATTTAGTACTGATCTTGTTGTTCAGTTGCTTGGTCGTGTCAGACTCTGCGACCCCATGGACTGCAGCACGCCAGGCTTCCCTGTCCATCACCATCTCCCAGAGCTTGCTCAAACTCATGTCCATTGAGTTAGTGATGCCATCCAACCATCTTGTCCTCTGTCGTCCCCTTCTCCTCCTGCCTTCAATCCTTCCCAGCATCAGGGTCTTTTCCATTGAGTCAATTCTTTGCATCAAGTGGCCAAAGTACTGGAGCTTCAGCTTTAGCATCAGCCCTTCCAATAAATAGTCAGGGCTGATTTCCTTTAGGATTGACTGGTTTGATCTCCCTGCAGTCCAGGGGACTCTCAAGAGTCTTCTCTAGCATCAAAATTCGAAACAATCAATTCTTCAGTGCTCAGACTTTTTTTGGAGTAGGAAATGGCAATCCACTCCTGTATTTCTTAAATGCCTGGAAAATTCCATGGATAGAGGAGTCTGGAGGGCCATAGTCCATGGGGTCTCAAAGAGTCAGACACGACTGAGTGACTAACACTTCAGCCTTCTTTATGGTCCAACTCAGTTAATATAGATGGATACTTTAATGTATCTTCCCTTATGAAACCATATATTTAACTTAATTAGTGGGTACTCCTTTTGAATTTGTTCACTACTATATTTCTGTGGATTCCTAATAGTAATTTATGGAACAGATCAAATATTTCCCACTGGGTAAGTCTAAAAAAGGTAAGCTGAAGAAATTCCCTCATCCTTTTAACAGTTAAACACTCTTTGGCCCTAGGCTCACTGGAATGGGACTTAAGAAGCATGATTAGAGGGTCTACCAATATTTCCAGCTCTTGGTATATCCTTTTGTAGCTTGCTATTATTTATATGTCTTGCTATTTCCCTAATCCTTCCAGTATATCTCCAGGTGAAAGCTAATTCTCTAGGGAAGCCACTGGGGAGGAGGATTGACTTATTAGGCAGAGGAACAAAGCTGTATAGCCAGTCCCTTCCTCCTCTCTCTTGGTGACTTGAATGCTAGGTATATCTGTCCAATCCGGGAGTTTAATAATTAGAAGCCAAAATGCCTGCAGATATAAGCCACAATTTCTAAAATTGATTTTACCGCTAATAAAGGTGAATAGGACTGCTGAGTACTGTTGTAGAGGTTATGCACGGCACCATTTCAGGGATGCAATTTCTGTTCTAGTAATAGCAGCCTCATGGTGATTCTGACCTTCCCTCTGCTCTAATCGTTTACTTATTTCACATTTGTTTCAGAAATCAGACAGAGTGCTAGTTACTGGGCTCCTGCAAAGTTCAATATTTGCATCTCGGTATCAAGTTTCCTTATTTATGACATAAGAGAGGTAAAATGGACAATCTTTATTGGTCTTTTCTCAACAAAATGTCCTATGAACCTTATAATTGTCTAAAATTGTTACAGCCAAAACCTAAGGTCCCCAGATATTCAGTTCAGTTGCTCAGCCGTGTCCAACTCTTTGCTACCCCATGGATTATAGCACTCCAGGTCTCCCTGTCTATCACCAACTCCCGAAGTTTGCTCAAACTCATGTCCTCAAATTGGCGATGCCATCCAACCATCTCATCCTCTGTCATCCCCTTCTCCTCCTGCCCTCAATCTTTCCCAGCATCAGGGTCTTTTCTAATGAGTCAGTTCTTCGCATCAGGTGGCCAAAGTATTGCAGTTTCAGCTTCAACATCAGTCCTTCCAATGAATATTCAGGACTGATTTCCTTCAGGATTGAATGGTTTGATCTCCTTGCAGTCCAAGGGACTCTCAAGAGTCTTCTCCAACAGCACAGTTCAAAAGCATCAATTCTTTGGTGGTCAACTTTCTTTATGGTCCAACTCTCACATCCATGACTACTGGAAAAACAATAGCTTTGACTAGATGGACCTTTGTTGGCAAAATAATGTTTCTGCTTTTTAATATGCTATCTAGGGTGGTCATAGCTTTTCTCCCAAGGAGCAAGTGTCTTAATTTCATGGCTGCAGTCACCATCTGCAGTGATTTTGGAGCCCAAAAAAATAAAGTCTCTCACTGTTTTCATTGTTTCCCCATCTATTTGCCATGAAGTGATGGGACCAGATGCCATGATCTTTATTTTCTGAATGTTGAGCTTTAAGCCAACTTTTTCACTCTCCTCTTTCACTTTCATCAAGAGGCTTTTTAGTTCCTCTTCACTTTCTGCCATAAGGGTGGTGTCATCTGCATATCTGAGGTTATTGATATTTCTTCTTGCAATCTTGATTCTAGCTTGTGCTTCATCCAGCCCAGCATTTTGCATGATGTACTCTGCAAAAAAGTTAAATAAGCAGGGTGACAATATTCAAGCTTGACATATTCCTTTCCCTATCTGGAACCAGTCTGTTGTTCCATGTCCAGTTCTAACTGTTGCTTCTTGACCTATATACAGGTTTCTCAGGAGGCAGGTAAGAATTTAACAATTTTCCACAGTTTGTTGTGATCCACACGTCAAAGGCTTTGGCGTGGTTGATAAAGCAGAAGTAGATGTTTTTCTGGAACTCTTGCTTTCTTGATGATCCAATGGATGTTGGCAATTTGATCTCTGGTTCCTCTGCCTTTTCTAAATCCAGCTTGAACATCTGGAAGTTCACAGTTCATGTACTGTTGAAGCCTGGCTTGGAGAATTTTGAGCATTACCTTGCTAGCGTGTGCGATGAGTGCAATTGTGCGGTAGTTTGAACATTCTTTGGCATTGCCTTTCTTTGGGATTGGAATGAAAACTGACCTTGTCCAGTCCTGTGGCCACTGCTGAGTTTTCCAAATGTGCTGGCATATTGAGTTCAGCACTTTCACAGCATCATCTTTTAGTATTTGAAATAGCTCAACTGGGATCTTATCACTTCCACTAGCTTTGTTCACAGTGATGCTTCCTAAGGCCCACTTGACTTCGCATTCCCCAAATACTAGCAGTTAAGTAAAACTTAATTAAAATAAATATTTTAGTCTTAAATAGTGGGAGAATTCAGTAGTGGAGACATTTTTGTGAATATAAAAAGGCAAAGTCAGCAGTCTAAAACTGAACTGTCCAATACAGAAGCCACTAACGTGGCTATTAAACAGTTGAAATTGGCAAGGCCGAACTGCGTTATGCTATAAGTTTAAAATACACACCATATTTCACCATCAAAGAGGAGCATCTTATTTGGGAAAGAAACTAGGTTTGTACAACCAGCCCTAATTATCCCTTTGATAAATTATATTTGTTTTATGTTAAAATGTAATAATATTTGAGTATATTATGTCAAACTAGGAAAATCTGTTTCTTTTTACTTTCTAAAATGTGGCTATTACATCTTTTAATTACATATGTAGCTTGCATTAAATTTCTATTGTATAGTTCTTGTCTAGAAGATTATCAAGCATGTCATTAGGGACTAAAGATGAACTTGTGTTTCTTCTTCTTACTTGTCCAACTGTCACCCTCATTTTAGGGTTCTTGGCAAGTTAGGACATTTCGGAAATGTAGTCATTATTGCCATAGGAAATGAGAATCACCTCACAGTGGTGCATACCCCAGACCTGCAAGCCAGATAGGGAAAGTCATCTAGTGCTACTTAAAAGAACTATCACATTCATACCTTTCTGGCCATGTTTTCCATCACATCCTGGGAAGCCCTTGTGTCCTGGAGGGCCTGGTGGGCCCGGGAGACCTGGAGGCCCTGGCAGACCACAGTCTCCTGGTTCTCCTTTCAGAAGGTCGACACTCCCAGGTGGTCCTGGAGGCCCGGGTACTCCTGACCACATGAGTAGGCAAAAAGATTCTTTCAGTCAAAAACAAATGTGCATGCTGGCTGCCTAAGAGCTTCTTAAGGAAAGGAATTTAATTGTTTACAAGCAATGGATGCAAGGAATTAGAATAAGAAGGTCAATAGTATCAGAGGTGAAGCAGTATGTCTCTTGAAGCCCAAGTTGAGAAATGTAAATAGTCTGTTAGTAACTATTAGGACAAAATGAGCTATGCAAAACCTTCCTTCCCTTCAGAGCCATTCCTTTTGGAAGCATCAGTTTGTGACTTTTCTTTGCATCGCCTTCCCGTTGCTTTCATGTGATAGATGGATGGATGGATAGATAGATAATAGATGGATGGGTAAATGGATGGATGGGTAAATGGATGGATGGATAAATGAATGGGTGGATGGATAGCTGGATACATGGATGGATAGATGAATGGATGGGTGGATAAATGTATGGATGGGTAAATGGATGGATGGATGGGTAGATGGACGAATGGGTGGATAGATAGATGGATACATGGATGGATGGATAGATGAATAGTTGGATGGATGGTAAATGGATGAATGGATAGATGGATGGGTGGGTGGACAGAGAGACAATAGATTTTTAAGAAAGTCTGACTAGGCTCCTTGGTGGTCCAATGGTTAAGAATCTACCTGTCAGTGCAGGGGACATGGGTTTGATCCCTGGTGAGGGAAGACCCCACATGTCTGTACACCACAACCAAGCCCATGTGTCACAACTAGTGAAGCCCACACACCCTAGAACCGTGCTCTGCAACAAGAGTAGCCCCTGCTCACCGCTACTAGAGAAAGCTCATGCAGCAGCAAAGATGCAGTGCAACCAAGAATAAATAAACCAAAAAAACAGAGAGAGAGAGAGAAAATCTGGCTGATGAGAAAGGAATATCCACTCAATTAAATTTAAAATCCTATTTGAAAACCATTGTCTACACATGGTATTTGAGCCCAAGTTCTATTCCTATTTCTAACCTTAGCATATTTTGGGGCATTTCAGTTTTTCATACTGTAAAGCAAAATTACATATTTTTAATCCCACCCCCACTAAAACCTAAAGATTTAAAGGTTTCTGTCTCTCTGGAAGAGTTCTATGAGCTTGTAGGAATATGATTGCCTGCATTTGGCAGAAGGCTGCACTGAGCCACACTCTTGTTCCAACTCCCCAGTCAGCTCTGGTTCAATCTTACTTTGTTAAATATTGACTAGCTAGAGTTCATCCCAGTGAAGTGATAACAGGAACAAAACGTACTGTGAGCAGCACATGAAGAGACTCTGTGTGTGGGTGTGGGTGTGTGTGTGAGAGAGAGAGAGAGAGAGAGAGAGAGAGAGAGGCAGGGGTCCTGTTATCTCCGGGCTGAAAGAAGTGCTTTATGTGCTGATACTGAGACCAACAGGGATGACGAGACTGCCTCCTGCTGTTCCCTTCTGCACCCTCAAGCTCCGCATCAAGCCAGCGATGGGAAAGACTTGCTCTGTGTCAGAGGTGGTCTGATGGAGTTGAAATAGAAGACTGAGGGGTCTAAATGCTGGTCCTGGGTATGCTCCCCACTGCCCACCCTCCCCCTTTTCCATCTGCCAAGTTGATGGGGCTGCTAACGTGCTTCTACTTGACCATCCTCTCCGCTCCTCCAGCCCAACAGAGCTGGCAAGTGTCTAAGGAAAGCAGCACCACCACCCTTTGCCATGACTGTCCCATACCTCTTGGACCATCGGGGCCAGGAGGCCCCTGATCTCCAGGCAGACCCGGGTCTGGAATGTCACCCTTAAGAGCTTTTCCTGGGGCACCTGGAGGACCAGGCGGTCCAGCTCTCCCTGAAGAGGAACGTGTTCAGCTGTTAGTCTCACGACATCTGGGAGGTTTGGATTCAGTTATCGAGGGAAGGGCAAAGCATGCTGCTTTCTTACCTGGGGGTCCTGGGGGACCCAGGGGACCTCTTTCTCCAAAAAGTCCCGGAGGAGAAATTCCTGGGTTCCCGGGGTCTCCTGTCTCCCCTTTAGGGCCGGGCATTCCCACTGGACCTGGGGGGCCCATTTCATGCGAACCTTAATGAGGAAAACAGCATTAGCACTGCATCTTCTCCTGGTGTGTCCCTGGCATGGAGGCTGGAAAGGAACTGCTTCCCAATGGGCACAGGACAGGAAAGGAGCGCATTCTGCTGAGACCAACATTGTCCACAAGAGCGATCCGAGTGGCTGCAGTCTTCCGGGGGTCACTGTCCCCTCTCTTACGACCCATCACACCTGTCCAGCGTAGCTCTGATTTATTTTTATAACTGTTTCCCAGATTTAAAAACACAACCGCTTAGTGACAATACCAACCCTTCAACCTCTACAATGGTTAAGAGTGAAACGAATGAGATGGAACAGTAAGTGATTGTGAATAAACTGGCTTGACATTTAAGATGGACACTGGAAAATAAACAGAACCATCATGCAGTTTCACGTTGAAAAGGCAGAACTGCACTGGTTTCTTGGAGAGGGCACACATTTTACCAGACGATTTGGAAGAGCCAATAAAAATCCTAAGTGACCTAAATGACGTCTTGATCTTCCAAACCGTATAAACGTATATACGTATAAACGTATAAACGTATATATATATAAACCCATTTATATATATAAATCCCCAACCACAGATCCAAACCCAGCCACACAACAATTCGGTCCTTTTCTCACTATCTCACACATATGCAAGTCTCATTCCAGCTACCTGGTCTGATTGCAAGCTCTTTTTCTGAGAAACGAATGCAACCAACGTGAATTCTATTCAAATAACAGAACAAGCTAAGATGTTGATGATTAGCCTATTTGTGGCATCAAAAATAACAGCAATTTGTTCAGGTAATTTGTGTTCACAGCAGGCCACTGAAGGATGCTGAAGTACTAATTAGACCCACGTGGTTGTACTTGGCATGACAACACATAAAACAATACTCCAGTATCCTGACTATTTACTTGTTATTCATAACATTTTGAAACCTAGCTCCACCTAAGTGATTATGCAGAATATTTTTAATAGGTAGTCACAAGCAGTATCAACAATAGGCACCGTTAACCCACCATTCCTGCTTAAATTGGGCTTTCTCAAGTGCCTGTTTGATAAGTCATCATCAAAACTAGAAACAGTTCCAACACGGTGAATCGAAGCTAAACCAGTGTCTCAGTTTCGCACCTGTATCTTGTGAAGGGAGGAAACATGAGTGGACTCTCATGGTTCATTAATGGCTGTTCAGCCTCTTGCAAAGGTTCTCTCTTACCTGAAGCGCCTTTGCTGCCTTTCTGACCCTTCAAACCATGCAGGCCGTTCAGGCCGGGCGACCCAGAGGGACCTGAAACACATCACACGTCTGTGACCCACAGGGGAAGACCGTCCATTCACATTCTCTGACTGTACCTCGCACGCACGGTCCAGGGGAAGGTTAACTGACGGGGACCCACAAATTCTTTAGGTGGGAACCATGAGACCTCACCATCTAAACATCACTAGGAAGGCAGAATCCACGCCAGTGGTCATCGCTAAACACGGTCATGTGATGGATGTTTTCTGTTAACATAGACTGCTTAATATATACCTTTATATATTATATATTTAAATATTCTTTCCCATTATGGCAGACTTCTCTGGTGGCTCAGACGATAAAGCATCTGTCTACCATGTGGGAGACCTGGGTTCGATCCCTGGGTCGGGAAGTTCCCTGGAGAAGGAAATGGCAACCCACTCCAGTACTCTTGCCTGGAAAATTCCATGGACCATGGACGGAGGAGCCTGGTGTCCATGCGGTCGCAAAGAGTCGGACACGACTGAGTGACTTCACTTTCTTTCTTCCCCATTATGGTTTATTATAGTGAAAGTGAAAGTGTTAGTGGCTCAGTCATGTCCGACTCTTTGCGACCCCATGGACTATATAGCCTGCCAGGCTCCTCTGTCCATGGAATTCTGCAGGCAAGAATACTGGAGTGGGTAGCCATTCCCTTCTCCAGGGGATCTTCCTGGCCCAGGGATCAAACCACGGTCTCTTGTACTGCAGGCAGATTCATTACCATTAGAGCCATCAGGGAAGTATATATATATAGTAAATTTTTTCCCATTATTCTTTATCATAGGATATTTAGTATAGCTCTCTGTGCTATAGAGTAGGACCTTGTTGTTTGTCCATTCTATATATAACATCTTGCATCTGCTAACCCAACCTCCCACTCCATCCTTAACTTGGCATATATCCTAACACATAACTTTATTTTTTCATAATGTGTTTTTTTTTTTAATGTGGACCATTTTTAAAGTCTTTATTGAATTTGTTACAATATTTCTTGTGTGTTATGTTTTTGGCTGCGAGGGATGTGGGATCTTAGCTCTCCGACTGGGGCCTGGACTTGCACCCACTGCAATGGATGGTGAGGTCTTAACCACTGGACCGCCAGGGAACGAAGGCTCCCTTTCTTGGGTTTTAGCACAGTTCTGTTAGTTTCTGACCATATCATGAATCTCTCTTTCTCTCTTTCTAGACAGATACAATCTAGAATTACTGAATCTTGGCATAGGAAATGACCTCCAACTTTACAACAAAAAAGTCATTCTAGATAAGGAAGAGATTGGGTGGGAGTAAACCCCTGCTTCCCTCCTCCCATGCCCACAATCTTCCCTCTCCACCACAGTCTGCATATTTGAATTTCATCACAATCTACCTGGATAAATGTAGTAAGACAGCAAGGGCAGGTCTGAGGCACGCTGAGGAATACATGTCCTGCTGATGTTTTGAGCACCGTGCCATTCAGAGAGAAGAGGCCTGCAGCTCAAACGTGGCTGCCGCCATTTCTCTGCCACCAATTCTGTCAAAGAGAACCTCTCTGATGCCTCTTTACAGAAACAAATTTATTTCATGATGATCACTGAGAACTCCATTCTCTGTAACTGGATAGATCTCACTGATGCCTGCATCTCCTTCCAGAACTTTCTGTCAGATGTCACTAAGGAGCCATCTACTAATCTGATGCGTGCACTTGGTCACTCAGTTGTGTCTAACTCTTTGCAACCCCGTGAACTGGAACCTGACAGGCTCCTCTGCCTGTGGAATTTTCAGGCAAGAATACTGGAGTGGGTTCCCATTTCTACTCCAGGGGATCTTCTCAACCCAGGGATCGAGCCTGGGTCTCTTGTGTCTCCTGCATTGGCAGGTGGATTCTTTACCTAGCACCACTTCAGTTCAGTTCAGTTCAGTCGCTCAGTCATGTCTGACTCTTTGTGACCCCATGAATCGCAGCACTCCAGGCCTCCCTGTCCATCACCAACTCCCGGAGTTCACTCAGACTCACGTCCATCGAGTCAGTGATGCCATCCAGCCATCTCATCCTCTGTCGTCCCCTTCTCCTCCTGCCCCCGAGCCCTCCCAGCATCAGAGTCTTTTCCAATGAGTCAACTCTTCGCATGAGGTGGCCAAAGTACTGGAGTTTCAGCTTCAACATCATTCCTTCCAAAGAAATCCCAGGGCTGATCTCCTTCAGAATGGACTGGTTGGATCTCCTTGCAGTCCAAGGGACTCTCAAGAGTCTTCTCCAACACCACAGTTCAAAAGCATCAATTCTTCGGTGCTCAGCTTTCTTCACAGTCCAACTCTCACATCCATACATGACCACAGGAAAAACCATAGCCTTGACTAGACGAACCTTTGTTGGCAAAGTAATGTCTCTGCTTTTGAATATGCTATCTAGGTTGGTCATAACTTTCCTTCCAAGGAGTAAGCGTTTTTTAATTTCATGGCTGCAGTCACCATCTGTAGTGATTTTGGAGCCCAAAAAAATAAAGTCTGACACTGTTTCCACTGTTTCCCCATCTATTTCCCATGAAGTGGTGGGACTGGATGCCATGATCTTCGTTTTCTGAATGTTGAGCTTTAAGCCAACTTTTTCACTCTCCACTTTCACTTTCATCAAGAGGTTTTTTAGTTCCTCTTCACTTTCTGCCATAAGGGTGGTGTCATCTGCATATCTGAGGTTATTGATATTTCTCCAGGCAATCTTGATTCCAGCTTGTGCTTCTTCCAGTCCAGCGTTTCTCATGATGTACTCTGCATATAAGTTAAATAAACAGGGTGACAATATACAGCCTTGACGAACTCCTTTTCCTATTTGGAACCAGTCTGTTGTTCCATGTCCCGTTCTAACTGTTGCTTCCTGACCTGCATACAAATTTCTCAAGAGGCAGATCAGGTGGTCTGGTATTCCCATCTCTTTCAGAATTTTCCACAGTTTATTGTGATCCACACAGTCAAGGGCTTTGGCATAGTCAACAAAGCAGAAATAAATGTTTTTCTGGAACTCTCTTGCTTTTTCCATGATCCAGCGGATGTTGGCAATTTGATCTCTGGTTCCTCTGCCTTTTCTAAATCCAGCTTGAGCATCAGGAAGTTCACGGTTCACATATTGCTGAAGCCTGGCTTGGAGAATTTTGAGCATTACTTTACTAGCATGTGAGATGAGTGCAATTGTGTGGTAGTTTGAGCAGTCTTTGGCATTGCCTTTCTTTGGGATTGGAATGAAAACTGGCCTTTTCCAGTCCTGTGGCCACTGCTGAGTTTTCCAAATGTGCTGGCATATTGAGTGCAGCACTTTCACAGCATCATCTTTCAGGATTTGGAATAGCTCAACTGGAATTCCATCACCTCCACTAGCTTTGTTCGTAATGATGCTTTCTAAGGCCCACTTGACTTCACATTCCAGGATGTCTGGCTCTAGGTCAGTGTATGTGTTATATGACATAAATATATAGATTTGTAGGAAGGAAGTAAAGGGAAGCAGGGACAGAGGGAGGGAACAGACAGGTTACTAATCTGTACAGAACATCCCTGGCTGCTGAGTCTTCTGCCCAGAGCTCCACACACATCCCACTGATGGATGTGGGAGAAGAATCTTCTCAGCCCCTGGCCAAGCCTGGTAACCTTCCCACTACATTAGTGGATTTCCCATCCAGAAGCTGTTCTTTCTCACCTAAGGCTAAAAGCCCCTCAGAGCACAGTCAGGCATTCATTCAGTTTAGGTCATAGCCCTTAAAATTGTGATAATCGCATCTTTGCTTATGACCTACACAGAGAAGTGCCCTCAGCAACTCCCATGACACTTACAGAGCACCCTCTAGGCCCTTCGGCCCAACCTATCCCACTCTGTATAGCAGTCCTGTCTGTGGTGACTGGTTGGCTTTGGGTAAATTAATTGAGTGCAAGATCAGATCTTATTACTCCTTCTATTCCTGCACTTAGCATATATCCTGACACACAGTAGGTGCTCAATAAATGTTTGTTGAGTGAGTGAGTGAATGAATGAGGAAATGACCAAGTCTAGAACAAGGAGGGTGAGGGACTGAACAGGGGGAGTTGTTGTTTATTGCTAAGTCATGTCCAACTCTTTGTGACCCTATGAACTGCAGCATGCCAGGCTTCCCCATCCTTGACTATCTCCCAGAGTTTGCTTTAACTGATGCCCATTAGGTTGATGATACAATCCAACCATTTCATCCTCTGCTGTCCCCATTCTCCTCCTGCCCTCAATCTTTCCCAGCATTGGGGTCTTTTCCAGTAAGTCAACTCTTCCCATCAGATGGCCAAAGTATTGGAACTTCGTCTTCAACATCAGTCCTTCTAATGAATATTCAGGGTTGATTTCCTTTAGGATTGACTGGTTTGACCTCCTTGCAGTCCAAGAGACTCTCAAGAGTCTTCTCCAGCAATTCAAAAGGATCTGTTCTTTGGCACTCAGCCTTTTTGATAGTCCAACTCTCACATCCATACATGACTACTGAAAAAACCACAGCTTTGACTATTCGGACCTTTGTTAGCAAAGTGATGTCTCTGCTTTTTAATATGCTGTCTAGGTTTGTCAGAGTTTTTCTTCCAAGGAGCAAGTGTCTTTTAATTTCACAGCTGCAGTCACCGTCCACAGTAATTTTAGAGCCCACAAATCTACCACTGTTTCCACTTTTTCCCCTTCTATTCGCCATGAAGTGATGGGACTGGATGCCATGATCTTAGTTTTTTGAATGTCGTGTTTTAAGACAGCTTTTTCATTCTCTTTTTTTACCTTCATCAAGAAGCTCTTTAGTTCCTGTTTGCTTTCTGTCATTAAAGTAGTATCATCTGCATATCTAAGGCTGTTGATATTTCTCCTAGCGAACTTGATTCCAGCCCAGCATTTCACATGATGTGCTCTGCATATAAGTGAAATAATCAATATACAGTGTTGACATATTCCTTTCCCAGTTTGGAACCAGTCCATTGTTCCATGTCTTGACCTGCATACAGTTTTCTCAGGAGACAGGTGAGGTGGTCTGGTATTCCCATCCCTTTAAGAATTTTCCAGTTTGTTGTGATCCACACAGTCAAAGGCTTTAATGTAGACAATGAAACAGAAGCAGATGTTTTTCTGGAATTCCCTTGTTTTCTCTATGATCTAGCAAATGTTGTCCCTTTGATCTCTGGTTCCTCTGCCCTTTCTAAGTCGAGCCTGTACATCTGGAATTTCTCAGATCACATGACTGAAGCCCAGCTTGAAGGATTTTGAGCATTACCTTACTAGTATGCAAAATGAGCGCAATTGTACAGTAGTTGGAACATTGTTTGGCACTGCACACAATTTGGCATTCCAGATTTCTTTGGAATTGGAATGAAAACTAACCTTTTCCAGTGTTGTGGACACTGCTGAGTTTTCTAAATTTGCTGACATATTGAGTGCAGCACTTTGACAGCATCATCTTTTAGGATTGTAATCAAGGAGGGTGAGGGATTGAACGGGGTGAGAGAAAGCTATAAAAAAGAGTGAACTCCAATCTCTGTTTGCATGTAACATTTTTCATTGATAGATTTATAGGATGAGTCAGATTGGGGGAAGTTAATGTGTATATAAATAATTCAAGCACTCATTATTATTTCTTCATTAAGGTAAGTCCTCTGTAGACTTCTTATTGGAAGATGGAACAGTTCGTTGGTTCCACTTTATTTATTTATTTATTTATTTTTTATCAATACTGCAAACAGTTATTCTATTTTAAAATCTAAACATTACATTGGTACAAATGAGCCATATTCTCTCAGAACCAGAAAGGGGGGAGTGCACCCCCATTTTCCCCAAAGCTCTTATTTCCTAACCACTTTTATCAGGTCTAGCTGAGCTTATTTTTCAATTCCCTTTTCTACTTATGAGCAAATGTTTCAAGTTTGCACCAAAAGAACACACAGACCTTCTTCATCTGCCAAATCTGGATATTTATTGCCATCTATCTGAAACGATAATACATTTTTTGAGACTACTCTGCTATTTCAATGTGTTTTGATCTCCAGCTTAAGCCACTGAGATTGATGGCTTGGGGACTTGGCTGGGGGTGGAATGTCTCAACTCCTGCCAACTCTCTATTGTCACATCAACACGTCCAAATCCTGCTCTGTCACAGTTTCAGCCTCTCGCCATTGTTGAACTGGCCGACCCTTATCTGACCCAATGTTATCTTTCTAAATTGAATGCAGCTACATCTGGGTAGGGTTTTAAGGGCAATTTTTCCTTTTTTTACTGAAAGCTTTTTATCCATCCCATCTCTAAATCAGAAAGTTGTTCATGCATAAAATACATACAGGGCAGATGAGAGGCAATTAGGCTCACAAAACACAGTCCTCGGTAATGAGGCTTTTTTTAATTCACCTCTCTGGTCATCCTCCGGCTTAACAACCATCATTTAAGGCTGCATATCGCTGCACACACAGGCGAGGGCGTTCTCTGGTCGGAGAATCTGATCTCATCTCCCAACTGTAAGCACAGTTAAAGCTTCCATCTCTGTGAGCCAGCAGACTCGTGACTGGATGCCCACTCGGAGATTTTCTTCTGTTGTCAAACTGAAAATGCTTCCCTATCCCCAGGAACCTTTCACAGTTTATGCCATTAATAGGGTGACCAACTTGCCCTTGCCCGCTGGTGCCTTGCCTAGATCTAGCACGTGAATCCTGTGTTCTGAGCACCTGCCCTGGCCAAGACAAGGCGGGACAGCTGGTCACCCTAACTTGAAAGCTGCTGGGAAAGAGACCTTTGTTTGAGCCTCTAGGTAATAGATGAACAAAGTGGAAAACTTAGCAAAACAGATTCTGAAATCTCCTTTAATTCAGAAAATACATGAGTGCCTACTTAGGCAATGCACAAGAGCCTAAGATAGGGCCCCCTAACCTTGGAGCTTCAGACCCCAAATGTGCTTGGTGACAGGCACTGAGGAGACACGGGACTGAGAAAGAAACCATCCCTGACTTGACAGAACAATCAGGCAGTTGCCTCAAGAGTGGTAAATGCTGCGGGGCAGGGTCAAGGAGGGGGCGCTAGTTGTAAAAAGGGAGGATGTTTCTGATTTTCACAGCTGTGAGGTGCCGGCCTGTCTGTGCTGATAAAAGACATCTCTAGGTGCTTTGTTCTTATGAAACAGTTTACTTGCCATCAACCAAAATAACCCAGCCCACATTCTTCACATGCTCTCATGCCAAAGCTTATTATTTTAGGCTTCTATTATTACAGTCTCCTATGGGGCTTCCCAGGTGGCTCCGTGGTAAAGAATCTGCCTACAATGCCACAGATGCAGGCTGGATCCCTAGGTCAGGAAGATCCCCTAGAGAAGGAAATGGCAACACATTCCAATATTCTTGCCTGGGAAATCCCATGGACAGAAGAGCCTGGTGGGCTACAGTCCATGGGATGGCAAAGAGTTGGACACAACTTAACAATTAAACAACAGCAATGATGAATGCCTATCTAGGAATTGAGCATATATAGATACTGGAAGTCTGAGCACCAAGCTATTTTTACCTATGTTGAAGTGAAAGTTTAAATCTGATGGAATATAAGCAGGACTCAGAATCCATATGGCCTGTTCTAGTAGAGCAAACAACTTGGAGTTAGCAGCTGGTTTGTTCAAACAAGATAATCAGTCCCCTTGACTTATTTAGAACATACTTCAAATATTTAGTTTCTCAGTTCAAAGCATTTCTGCCAGAGTGTGTTTCATTTTTCTATCAGCATGATAAATGACAGCAATGGATTTATATTGTAGACGTTTTCATTCCTAAGAATGTATTTCACTGTTTTGTGGATTTTAAAAAAAAAGACTGGTTGTTCACTGGGCTGTTTGCAGGGAAACAGTGTCCCCGCGTGGCCAGGAAACATCACTGCAGCGTCCATCTGTACACTGTGGTGTACATTTGGCTCAGTTCACTCATTTCCTCACTCCTCCTCTTAGCAAACTTGTTTCATAGCACCGAATTATGATGTCATTGGAGATAATTTTGTTATTTGATCAAACTCACTAGCTATCAAGTTTTTGAATAACCTATCATACTGAAATGGACTGGAATGGGTGAATTTAACTCAGATGACCATTATATCTACCACTGCAGGCAGGAATACCTTAGAAGAAATGGAGTAGCCATCATGGTCAACACAAGAGTCCGAAATGCAGTACTTGGATGCAATCTCAAAAACGACAGAATGATCTCTGTTCATTTCCAAGGCAAACCATTCAATATCACAGTAATCCAAGTCTATGCCCCAACCAGTAACACTGAAGAAGTTGAACGGTTCTATGAAGACCTACAAGACCTTTTAGAACTAACACCCCCCAAAAAAGTCCCTTTCATTATAGGGGACTGGAATGCAAAAGTAGGAAGTCAAGAAACACCTGGAGTAACAGGCAAATTTGGCCTTGGAATATGGAATGAAGCTGGGCAAAGACTAATAGAGTTTTGCCAAGAAAATGCACTGATCATAACAAACACCCTCTTCCAACAACACAAGAGAAGACTCTACACATGGACATCACCAGATGATCAACACTGAAATCAGACTGATTATATTCTTTGCAGCCATAGATGGAGAAGCCCTATACAGTCAGCTAAAACAAGACCAGGAGCTGACTGTGGCTCAGATCATGAACTCCTTATTGCCAAATTTAGACTTAAATTGAAGAAAGTAGGGAAAACCATTCAGGTATGACCTAAATCAAATCCCTTATGATTATACAGTGGAAGTGAGAAATAGATTTAAGGGACTAGATCTGATAGATAGAGTGCCTGATGAACTATGGACGGAGGTTCATGACATGGTACAGGAGACAGGGATCAAGACCATCCGCATGGAAAAGAAATGCAAAAAAGCAAAATGGCTGTCTGAGGAGGCCTTACAAATAGCTGTGAAAAGAAGAGAAGTGAAAAGCAAAGGAGAAAAGGAAAGATATAAACATCTGAATGCAGAGTTCCAAAGAATAGCAAGAAGAGATAAGAAAGCCTTCTTCAGCGATCAATGCAAAGGAATAGAGGAAAACAACAGAATGGGAAAGACTAGGGATCTCTTCAAGAAAATCAGAGATACCAAAGGAACATTTCATGCAAAGATGAGCTCGATAAAGGACAGAAATGGTATGGACCTAACAGAAGTAGAAGATATTAAGAAGAGGTGGCAAGAATACACAGAAGAACTATACAAAAAAGATCTTCATGACCAAGATAATCATGATGGTGTGATCACTCACCTAGAGCCAGACATTCTGGAACGTGAAGTCAAGTGGGCCTTAGAAAGCATCACTACGAACAAAGCTAGTGGAGGTGATGGAATTCCAGTTGAGCTATTTCAAATCCTGGAAGATGATGCTGTGAAAGTGCTGCACTCAATATGCCAGCACATTTGGAAAACTCAGCAGTGGCCACAAGACTGGAAAAGGTCAGTTTTCATTCCAATCCCAAAGAAAGGCAATGCCAAAGACTGCTCAAACTACCACACAATTGCACTCATCTCACACACTGGTAAAGTAATGCTCAAAATTCCCCAAGCCAGGCTTCAGCAATATGTGAACCGTGAACTTCCAGATGTTCAAGCTGGTTTTAGAAAAGGCAGAGGAACCAGAGATCAAGTTGCCAACATCCACTGGATCATCGAGAAAGCAAGAGAGTTCCAGAAAAACATCTATTTCTGCTTTATTGACTATGCCAAAGCCTTTGACTGTGTGGATCACACAGATCACAATAAACTGTGGAAAATTCTGAAAGAGATGGGAATACCAGACCACCTGATTTGCCTCTTGAGAAACCTATATGCAGGTCAGGAAGCAACAGTTAGAACTGGACATGGAACAACAGACTGGTTCCAAATAGGAAAAGGAGTTCCTCAAGGCTGTATATTGTCACCCTGCTTATTCAACTTCTATGCAGAGTACATCATGAGAAACGCTGGGCTGGAAGAAGCACAAGCTGGAATCAAGATTGCCAGGAGAAATATCAATAACCTCAGATATGCAGATGATACCACCTTTATGGCAGAAAGTGAAGAGGAACTAAAAAGCCTCTTGAAAGTGAAAGTAGAGAGTGAAAAAGTTGGCTTAAAGCTCAACATTCAGAAAACGAAGATCATGGCATCTGGTCCCATCACTTCATGGGAAACAGATGGGGAAACAGTGGAAATAGTGTCAGCCTTTATTTTTGGGGGCTCCAAAATCACTGCAGATGGTAACTGTAGCCATGAAATTAAAAGACGCTTACTCCTTGGAAGGAAAGTTATGACCAACCTAGATAGCATATTGAAAAGCAGAGACATTACTTTGCCAACAAAGGTCCATCTAGTCAAGGCTATGGTTTTTCCAGTGGTCATGTATGGATGTGAGAGTTGGACTGTGAAGAAAGCTGAGCACCGAAGAATTGATGCTTTTGAACTGTGGTGTTGGAGAAGACTCCTGAGAGTCCCTTGGACTGCAAGGAGATCCAACCAGTCCATTCTGAAGGAGATCAGCCCTGGGATTTCTTTGGAAGGAATGATGCTAAAGCTGATACTCCAGTACTTTGGCCACCTCATGCGAAGAGTTGACTCATTGGAAAAGACTCTGACGCTGGGAGGGATCGGGGGCAGGAGAAGGGGACGACAGAGGATGAGATGGCTGGATGGCATCACTGACTCGATGGACGTGAGTCTGAGTGAATTCCAGGAGTTGGTGATGGACAGGGAGGCCTGGCGTGCTGCAATTTATGGGGTCACAAAGAGTCGGACACGACTGAGCGACTGAACTGAACTGAACTGAATCATACTGAAGCTATGTGGTAAGTGCAAATGAATTCAAGGAAAGGAAGAATCAACAATCACAACATGAGCCTTGTCATTTTAGTCAAGCTGAGTGTATAAAATGGCACCAGGGCTTCCCTGGTGGCTCAGATGGTAAAGAATCTGCCTGCAATGCAGTCTACCTGGGTTTGATCCCTGGGTCGGGAAGATCTCCTGGAGAAGGGAATGGCAAACCACTCCAGTATTCTGGCCTGGAGAAATCCATGGACAGAGGAGCCTGGTGAGCTACAGTCTATGGAGTTGCAAAGAGTCAGACACTACTTAGCAACTGACATTTTCGATTTTCAGGACACTTGAAAATCCTTGCCATTTTACTATAGTAGGAGGGTAGGAAGAAGTGGAGATTCCATAGAAGTAAAACAATGGAAATATTTTCTTCTGGTTCTTTACCAACTTAGTCTTTTAAACACTCAAAAAGGCATCAGAGAATACCCCAACAGAGTTGTAGGGTTTGTCAGTGACAGGAAACAGCCACAGTAATCAGAGAAACTCTTAAAATAACAAAATTATTTTGCTTGGAATCCTAAATTTACCACCAGTCACTGCATTTCACATTACTAAAAAGGCCATTGAAGAGGAAGAAGAACAGTGCAAAGATATCTTATCTCTGTACTGGTGATGTGAGCTTGCCCTGCTCTAGTTATTTGGCTGCATAGAAATACATAAGTGTATACCAGATCCTCAAAATAAACAACTTCCCTCTATCTATCTGACAAATGAAGAGGTGAGAGTGTAGAAAAATGTTACTTAGATTTTCAAAACAATAAACTCAGTGAGCCCAAAAGAAGGGATTTCCAGTTCTTCTAGGAGGAAGTACTCTTTATTTTACCAAAATTTACTGTACTTATGAGACAACTAAGGATTTCTCAGGTGCTACTGGTAAAGAACCTGCCTACCAAAGCAGGAGACCCAAGTTCCATCCCTGGGTCGGGAAGATCCCCTGGAGGAGGGTAGGGAAACCCACTCCAGTGTTCTTGCCTGGAGAGTCCCATGGACAGAGGAGCCTGGTGGGCTACAGTCTATGGGGTCGCAAAGAGACATAACTGAAGTGCCTAAGCACACACACACACATATAAGCCAACAAACAGAAGTGGAAAGAAAAGGGAGGAAGGAGATAGAGGGGTCTTGGTTACAGAGATCTACCAAGTAAGGCTTGACCCTTCAACTGTTGACGGAGGTGAAGACAGACTCTCAACTTCATAGCTACTCATTCAGTTGTTCATTCTTCCACTTCTCCATTAATTAAATAATTAATTGTATTTATTCACAAAAATAAATTTATAAATTGTAATTTTAATTTATATATATATTTACATTTTATTTATTTTTATAAATAAACACAATAAACCAACCAACAGACTTACTAGGAATCTGCTTGTACCAAGGATATAAAAAATAATTCTTAAAATTAAAAAGCTACTATATGATTCTGCAATCCCACTCCTGAGCATATACCTGGAGAAAACCATAATTTGAAAAGATACATGCATCCCAGTGTTCACTGAAGCACTATTTACAATAGCCAAGACATGGAAGCAGCCAAATGTCCACCAACAGATAAATGGATAAAGAAGATGTGTATACATATATACAGTGAAATATTACTCAGCCATTAAAAAAGAATGAAATAATGCCATTGGCAGCAACATAGATCAACCTAGAGAATATCATATTAAGTGAAGTAAGCCAGACAGTGAAAGACAAATATTATATGATAATGCTTATATGTAGTAATCAAAAAAAAATGATACAAATGAACTTATATACAAAACAGAAATAGAGGAGGGGACATATGTACACCTATGGCTGATTCATGTTGATGTATGGAAGAAACCAACACAATATTGGAAAGCAATTGTCCTCCAATTAAAAATAAATAAATTATATTTTTTAAAAATAGAAATAGAATATAGAAAACAAACTTATGGTTATAGAAAACAAATTAATGGTTTCCAAAGGAGAAATGGGGGGAGGGATAAATTAGGAGTTTGGGATTAACATATACACAATACTATATATAATATAATCAACAAGGACCTATGTATAGCACAGGAAGCTAATATCAATATTTTGTAATAACCTATATGGGAAAAGAATATGAAAAAATAGATATACATGTATATATGATTGAATCACCTAAAACTAAGACAACACTGTAAATGAACTATAGTTCAATTCTTAAAAATGATTCTTGGTTTTTAAAAAAGCTTATATTCTGGGATTTCCCTGGCAGTACACTGGTTAGGACTCCACGCGTCCAGTGCAAGGGGCAAGAGGTTGATCCCTGGTTGGGGAACTAGGACCCCACATGCCTCGTGGTGTGGGCAAAAAGTTTAAAAACTTTTTAAAATAAAAAAAAACTAAACATTACATTCTGCTTGGTGAGAAAGACCTCTAAACAAAAACAAATGTGGTACAATGTAAGTATTTTGCTAGAGGTATACAAAAAGTACCACGGAAAAAAATATTTTTTCTACAGTGAAAGAAAAGGACTGAAAAGGAATTAGTGCCATGGATGAATGGAGGGGTATGAGACTTTTTTATATATATTCTATTCTACTCTATTCCACAAGACCTATATTATAACCAATCTACTACACTTTTAAAGGGATAAAAACTTAACCAGGACAAAAACATTTCTTCATCAAAGATAATGAACACGGGTTCCTCCTTCACCATAGCATCTTATTCTTTTCTCTTCCTTCTACTTTTCACAGTTGGCAAATACACATTTAATACCTATATCCCCTTCTAAACTGTGAACTCCATGAAGGCAGGAACTATGTCCGTCTTCATCAACATTATGTGCCTAGTGTCTAACAGAGAAACCTAGGACACAAGAGCTTGATTCTCTGGGGTGAGCATAAATGCAAAGGCTCAAAAATTATGGAAAACAATGGGAGAAATGTCCTAAAAAATGAGCATCATTTTGGTAGAGCCGGTCAGGAGACCAGGCCAGTGCTGCCTGAGTAAGAAAGAAAAGGAGGTGTCCACAGGCATCCCGGAAAAAAGGGGGACCCCAGAGCATGTCCCTGGGGTGCAAGAGAGGCACTCTGAACTTGTGGGAGCATCATTGGCTAGAACTTTCTGAGGGGTCAGGGTTCCTTCTGACTTACCTTTTATTCCTGGAAGACCTGGTGCTCCTGGGTCCCCCAGGACGCCTCTTGGTCCAGGATCCCCCACTTCTCCTGGGGGTCCCTGCAGCCCAGGCCCCCCTGGACTACCTGAGGACAACAGAGAGGTTTTGCAGGCATCCAGGTGATATACAAGTTTCATTAACTTGGGAGACAATCTATATTTTTAATATATGGGTCCCTGGGATATTGTTTTATTACTTTTTCTTCCTTAACCTCCTAGTTTTAATCTCAAGAGGAGAAAATACATTTCAGATTAAAGTTGCCAATTTTGATTTGAAATTTTCACTTGGTTCTGAATTGGCAGGAGGAGGAGCCATTGAAATGTGGTGTTGAATGGGTGAGGTTTGTCTGAAGGCTAAAGAAGAGGAAACCAGCTTCCTGAATGGAAGAGGCCTCAGGGAAGGCTGGAGAGGAGCTTTTATCTGTCAGCCCATCACTTTGCACCTGGCATCCTCCTTGGATGGAGACAGGTCTGTCTTCATCTGTTCCCAGACCAACCCAGGGAGATCAGTCTATCTCCAACTTAGGGGTCAGGGATAGGTATGTTTAAGTGACTTGTCCAGAGTCACAGGTCTGGGAAATGGCAGAGCCAGCTCTGGACCAGTCTAAAAGACAAGAGCTAGATGAGTGCCCGGGAAGTCTCCAGGAGCCTTTCAAGTTACCTGGACATCCTGTTGGTCCAGACAAGCCAGGAGGTCCTGGCCTTCCGGGTGGTCCTCCAGGACCTTGAGCACCGGGCAAGCCCTGCTCTCCAGATGCTCCCAAACGTCCTAAAGAAAGAAGGATCGAACATCTGAGTAGTGGCAGTTGCTCTCCAAAGCAGTGAATCTATGAAACCTCCAGTTTCAGCTCTTTCTTTTCTACTCTTACTTTTACATACATACAATTTTTCTATTGAAAAGATAACATATAGGAAAAATGGAAAACAAAACACCTATAATCCCACCAACTTAACACAGTATTTCATATGTATAACACTGTGCAAATAAGGCCTCCAATTTTATATTCTGATTTTTAATTAGCATTGTATCATAAGTAATCTTCCAAGCTTCATATCATTTTCCTAATTATTGTTTTGAAACAACGGGCTGATAGCTTATTGAGTTAACCCTAGTTAAATTAATTAATTTTCTCTACTATTGGCCATCTGAGTTATTTCTAACTCTTACTGTTATGCATAATGATCTTTATATATTTTCAATCAGTTTTTTTTCTCCTATTAAATTGTTTCCTTAAGAAAAATTCCTCGGAGTAGAATTTTTAGGTAAGAGAGTCTGATATTTTGGTTGTTTTTAATGCATTTTTAAGGGCTGAAGTATTTTAAAGTAAATCACAGACATCATGGAATTTCATCCCTAAATATCTCAGGAGGTATGTCTGAAAACATAAGAACATTTTCCTATGTGGCCAAAATAACATCATCACAGCCAAGAAAATTAATCATGTTCAATACTCATTCCATGCTTGAGTTGCCTCAATTGTCCTCTTAATGTCCTTCACAGCTGCTTTGTCCTCACTGGGTCCCCTTCCAGAACCACATATTACATCTGGTGGATACATCTACTAGGTTAAAAAAAAAAAAAATCGACCATGGTCCTCTTCTCAGGACGTGACATGCTAAAGAGAAAGGCTCAGCTGCTTTTAGTGTTCAAGAACAGACCCCTCAGCATTTGGTTCTTGAAAGAGGTTGCCTAGTGGTTTTGGATAAAGTCTCCATCAACTCACATCACCACACGTAACCCACCCACAGCCCCACAACTCCGAGAGCATAGCATGTGCTCACTGAAGACTTTTCAGTTTTTGGATTTGTTTTCTTGCTAATCTAGTAAGAATGAAATGATACTTCAGACTCTAAGTCATATTTGATTACTAGAGAAGTTGACTTTGCCATGTATTTATTCATTATCTATGCCTGTAATACAATTTATATTTATAGGACAAACCAATAGTCTGTGCCAAAATTCATCAGTTGAATCTGCAAATAAATTACATGGTATTGTATTTACAAACCCACGGAGGTCATAGTCACTATTCTAAAACACAAGAAACAAGCCTGTGTTAGTCTATACTTGTTCCTGATCAAATTTTAGATCTATGAGCTTCACTGTGTATTGCTTTATTTATCCTGAAAATATCCCTGCAGTAAAGGTGTTCATTGAATTAGTCGCTCAGTCGTGTCCAACTCTCTGCGACTGTAGCCTGCCAGGCTTCTCTCATGGAATTCTCCAGGCAAGAATATTGGAGTGGGTTGCTATTTCCTTCTCCAGGGGATCTTTCTGACCCAGGTATCAAACCCAGGTCTTCTGCATTGTGGGGAGATTCTTTACCATCTGAGGGCAGCATTTTCCTATTTGCAAATGAAAGTTGTTTAGTCACTAAGTCACGTCCGACTCTTTTGCGACCCCATGAACTGTAGCCTGCCACGGTTCCTCTGTCCATGGGATTTCCCAGGCAAGAATACTGGAGTGGGTTACCATTTCCTTCTCCAGGGGAATATTCCCTGCCCAGGAATCGAACCCAGTCTCCTGCACTGGCGAGCAGATTCTTTACCACTGAGCCACCAGGGAAGCCCTTTTGCAAATGAAAAAACTGAACTATTAAAGGCTTGCCTCTCCAATCACAGTTGTATTAAGAACAGAACTTCTGAGTTAATCTCTACTGTATTTGCTCTCTGAAACAAAGGAAGGGGAAGTAGAACAGAACCCAGTACAATCATATAAAGTCCCCTGAGACAGGCTGCAGGTCCATGCCTTCCTGTTAGGCTTGTTCAAATTCAATCCAGCTTTTTTCCCAGTCAATGAAAATTGCATGTTTAGGTAAACTCTGTGCTGGTACATAAAGTATGATGTAACTTTAAAAATTTAAGCAAAAGCTATGGCATTTGGGAAAGGGAATGATTTAAATGGTGATAACCACAGGAGACCAGGGAAATAACACCAAGGCAAATTTTCTTGAAAAAGTGAGCCTATGCATAAAATAACTCAGCTTTATGATTTTTAACTTAAAATATTAGGTAATATAAAAGGTCTCCATTTTGGACTATTTTCAGCTCATGAAATCTTACTCTCTTAAAGGTTTTACATAAAAATAGCAGTAAGTGTGGAAATATTTCTTCATGTTTTGCTGACGATGACAATGATGAATCACACATTACATTTGTGTAGCACTTTTCAGTTTACAAATCGCTTTCAAGGAATCTCATTTGATCTTCAGAACAACCTGTAATCTGCTGAAGGCCAGTTTACAGATGAGCAAACAGCTCAGAGATGATAAGCAACTGGCTCAAGACCACATGTTCAGTGGTAATGGAGGTTGACTTTGTTGAACCAGTGACTTTCCTTTCTGAGACCTCATTCTGGTACTTCTTATGAACCCCTACAATGCTAACCTCAAAGCTATTTTCCCCTCCAAATGTACACACATAAGCTATACATCTCAGTTAAAATTATATTATCTAAATCTATTTGACATGCCAGAGGGAAAATACCCAAAGGGAAGGGAATGGAAAAGGAAGTTTTTGCCAGGGTAATGGCTTGTTCTTTTGTTAGATTTCCATTTTAGCAATTTATGGAATAAAAACAAAATTTAATTCATTGTTATTATAAATATGGCTTCCCTGTACCTATAATTTATTGAATTGCGGAGACGGACTGAGGAGCCTGGTGGGCTGCTGTCCACAGGGTCGCACAGAGTTGGACACAACTGAAGCAACTTAGCATGCATGCATGCATTTGAGAAGGAAATGGCAACCCACTTCAGTTTTCTTGCCTGGGGAATCCCAGAGACAGGGGAGCCTGGTGGGCTGCCATCTATGGGGTCGCACAGAGTCGGACACAACTGAAGCAACTTAGCAGCAGCAGCAGCAGCACAGAGTGTAAATGGCTTCCCTTGTGGCTCAGATGGTAAAGAATCTATCTGCAATGCAGGAGATGTGGGTGTGATCCTTGGGTCAGAAAGACACCCTGGAGAAGGGAATGGCTACCCAGTCCAGTATTCTTGCCTGGAAAAACTCCATGGACAAAGGAGCCTGGTGGGCTATATAAGTACATGGGGTCAGAAAGGGTCAGACACGATTGAGCAACTAACACACACACATAGCGTGTAAAGACGACTGAAATTCTATAAAATGTCTAAAGTTAAAAAAACAATTTTTTATTTATTCTTTAAAATAAATAAATACGTAAACAAATGAAATAAAAATTCCCATAATAGGTCTGCTCAGATAGTCTGTCATATGGAATGAAACATGACCATCACCAAAGAGAATTTGAAGATAAAGCATGAAACCATTAATACGAGATATTTAATTTACAAGTGCATGCTCAGTCACATCCGACTCTTTGTGACCACACGGACTGTAGGCCACCAGGCTCCTCTGTCCACAGGATTCTCCAGGCAAGAATACTGGAGTGGGCTGCTATTTCCTCTTCCAGGGGATCTTTCCAACCCAGGGATTGAACCAGTGTTTCCTGTGTCTCCCGCATTGGCAGGCGAATTCTTTACCACCGAGCCACCTGGGAAGCCCTTCATTTACAAGGTGCTCATCTAAATGTAAACCTGGTCTCTAACCTGTCCACTACAGCTTAACAGCTCTGGGCATCACTGATTGAACCAATTACCTGTGGAGAAACAAATATTCTTTCCTGGTAGTGGATATCCCTGTGTACACACCTTTGTACATCTGTCTGATTATTGACTTCAGGTATATTCCAACAGGCGGAATTAGTAAAAGGCTATGTGTATTTTGTCAGCTGTGGTCATCTACTGTAGGCAACCATAGCCTCTATGGAGAGCAAGCACTCACTGGAACACCGTCATCTGTTCTGAGGGGATTACCCATCAACTGTTGCTGATAAACAGAGTACTGTTTCCAAAGACTTGTGGATGATGGAGCTTTACCTTTTTTTTTTTTTTTTTGGTTTGCTAAGTCACTTCAGTCGTGTCCAACTCTGTGCGACCCCGTAGACGGCAGCCCACCAGGCTCCCCCGTCCCTGGGATTCTCCAGGCAAGAATACTGGAGTGGTTTGCCATTTCCTTCTCCAATGTGTGAAAGTGAAAAGTGAAAGGGAAGTCGCTCAGTCGTGTCCGACTCCTAGCGACCCCATGGACTGCAGCCTACCAGGCTCCTCCATCCATTGGATTTTCCAGGCAAGAGTACTGGAGTGGGGTGCCATTGCCTTCTCCTTTTTTGGTTTGGTTTTTAGTAAACTAGATCCACAGGAAATGCAGTATTCTATAATATTATATCTCAGCAACAGCAGCCCTCAGGGCATTCACCTATGCTTTTCTGAGTAGAAAAGAAAGGGTTGGAATGAAAACCTGCCACTGTAGTCAGCTGAGTGGTTCTTGCTTAATTATCATTTTTAATTACAGAGATTGCAAAAGGGTCCAAATTTTCATTTTTGACCCTGGGAAGTGTGTTGTTAACATCCCAGGTCATGGGACCCATGATGGCAAGAAGATGAAGAGTCTCTGGTATTCTCCTAGACCAGTGGTTATACACAAGTTTTCTGTTTCTTTATTTTTTTTTAAGTTTTATTTATTTATTTGGCTATGTCAGGCCTTTGTTGTACTGTACAGGCGTCTCTAGTTGTGGCACATGGATATACTCGCCCCATGGCATCTGTGATCTTAGTTCCCAGACCTGGGATTGAACCCTTAAAAGGCAGATTCCTAACCACTGGACCACCAGGGAAGTCCCTATACATAGTCTTCTGATACGTATGTTAATGAGTAAAGGGGGAAGAAAATACTGATATAATCATTCCCGGCTAGGAGGATGAAGTAATTGTTCTATTTTTCAAAACACACTTACTCTTTTTTGTTTGAATAAAAATGATGGGTCTGTACCTGGATATCCAGGGCCACCCGGCTCACCCTTTGGACCAGGCAGGCCAAACTGACTTGCAGATTCCCCTTTGTCTCCTGTAAGTGATAAAATACACACATCATTTAAGGGAGTTTATATTTTTTCTTTCAAGTGACATAATAACATTCACTTATTTGTGTCTTTATAGTCTATCTTTAATGTTCCAGAAAAGAATTTTTTTGAAAAATGCTTTTTCCCCCCTACATAAGAACATAGGGAATCCAAAGTGAGATTTAAGAATACACGTAAGAACACAGATGCAAAGTGTGATTTAAACACACACACACACACGTTTATAGTTCATGACAGTCATAAGAAACAAGATTGTTTATTCTTAAGCTTATTCTTAATAAGCTTAAAATTTTAATTTTCTAAAGGAGTTTCAAATTTAGATGTCTATTTAAGAAATTACTTGGCATTGAGTAACTATATCTTCATACTGTTTTTCAGGAAAAGAAAGCCGAAACTGTTACTGTTTCGGCTACTGCAATCACATTTCAAGCTCTCTGCAAGGAAGCTCAATTCAGTGTCCTTGTAAAAAAAAATCACAAAAAGTCATCTTACTGATGACTTCACAAGGCACATTCAAAGGCCATTGTAGGCAGTGATTCCCATAGTCCCACAGAGCTGTTCCACACTGCTGCTGTGTCCTTTCAGACACAAAGATTCATTAATACATTATAGCTGAGAGTCAATTAAAAGACACTTACTTCTTGGAAGGAAAGTTATGACCAACCTAGATAGCATATTAAAAAGCAGAGACATTCCTTTGTCAACAAAGGTCCATCTAGTCAAGGCTATGGTTTTTCCAGTAGTCATGTATGGATATGAGAGTTGAACTATAAAGAAAGTTGAGCATGGAAGAATTGATGCTTTTGAACTGTGGTGTTGGAGAAGACTCTTGAGAGTCCCTTGGACTGCAAGGAGATCCAACCAGTCCATCCTAAAGGAGATCAGTCCTGGGTGTTCATTGGAAGGACTGATGCTGAAGCTGAAACTCCAATACTTTGGCCACCTGATGCAAAGAGCTGATTCATTTGAAAACACCCTGATGCTGGGAAAGATTGAGGGCAGGAGGAGAAGAGGATGACAGAAGATGAGATGATTGGATGGTATCACTGACTCAATGGACATGACTTTGAGTAAATTCCAGGAGTTGGTGATGGACAGGGAGGCCTGGCATGCTGTGGTTCATGGGGTCACAAAGAGTCGGACACGACTGAGTGACTGAACTGAACTGAGAGCCAATTATAAACAGAGGATTCAAAATGGTGTAGTAGGGAAGGGCAAAATAATTGATGAGGTTGTAAGAGAAGAAGAGAGCTAATTAGGCATATGTTGTAGCACCCGCCCACCAACACCCCTTTAAAGGGGTCCCACCCACACCTTAGAGAAGGTTCTCTTCTACCTGACCCTACTTATAATTGGGGTTAGTCATTTGAAGGGTACAAATCTGGTCCATCCCAGGTCAGCCAGTCTTTGAGAAATTATAATAAAAAGTAAAAATTTGAGGTCCTTGTCTATTGAGGCAGAAATCAAAAGCATTTTCATGATGGAGGTTGGTTATCACAATGTCCTGATACAGATCATGTTCAAGTGCATTCCAAACAAATCCAGAGAGATCCAGAAAGGACACTGAATACAGAGTGATAAAGCCAGTTGTAGGCAGATAAGTGAAAATCAGACAATGGAGACAAGTCTCAAGAGAAAAACTATGGATTTCCCAAGGGGTAGGTTCCATCAGACTGTGGTCCAGCAGAACTATAGCTCATATTGGTGGGCTCCATGAGACAGCTCTTACTTCAGTACCTTCATTGTACTTCATTTTCTGGAAAAGATGACCAAATGCAAGGAGGAGGGAAATGAGAAGAAATAGGTTTGTTCTTTGAGAGAGGCGAAACATCTATAATAAATGCATAGATGAGTAGAAGAAGAGACAAGGAGTGTGTTCTGAGCACTGAACCTATACAATGTCAAAATCAAACATGAAAATTTTCCTATATGTAAGTATTTCTGAAGAGGAGATCTAAATTAGTCTTTCTGAATAAGTAAGGGTGCACAGTTCATGTTTTTCATATAACAATTATGCCATTATTTATGGAGTGTCTCTCAAAGTAAAAAGCATGCTTCACTGGTAGTAAGGGAGAAGATTTTTAGGCAGCTTCTAATTACTGTTTCATATTTTAGAGTTATTTATTTTAACTTATATTAAAATAAAACATAACTGTACATCAAGCCTATAAATTCACAGATAGTGAGGGTAAGGCTAAGGTTTAAAAGGTGAATCATTTTAAAGTAGATTTAAAGAAAAATATTAACCCAATGGTACGCAAAAATAGGAAAAATATTAAAGCTTGTGTGTAAACATTGCAATTTAAGATAGCCTGATTTTTGTTTGTTTGTTTAATCTGCATAACGAGTTAATGAAACCTCTTTTTCTAAGGACATTTTTAACCTGGGGTTAACATTTTATTCCTGTTTTCCTGGAAACCTGATAAAGGTAGAATGTACGTTGACATGATAAAGGTAGAATGACAAGGCAACGTTGCCCCTGGCATAAATTAAACTAAGTCCTGTGAGGCCAAATGCAGCCTGCAGACTTTTGTAAATAAAGTTTTATTGGAACACAGATATACCCCTTTGTTTTCATGCTGCTTTCATGCATGCTGTGTTTTCATGTACTGCTGTTGCAGCAGAGCTCACACAGCTAAAGATATTTATGATCCGGCCCTCTGTAAAAAATACATTTACTGACCTTTAGCTTATGGCAAAAAAATCCCAATTTTAAATAACACTTGGCCCAGGAATTCTTAGTGCACTATTAACACTTGGTGAGAAGCCATGGCTTTGGCTTTCTCTATCTACCATGACTCTTGTAACCGAGCCCCTAAAAGCTATACCTATGCGTTTTTAGAAGAGATACTGGTTCCTCTGGGGCATGGGACATGGGCCACCAATGTGGCCCTGTCTCCTTGCACCTGAGCTGTCACTTACAGAGCTGCAGTCACTACAACAGGTGTGAGGACTCCTACCAAGCACGCAGACATGTTTTCTACACAGTACCATTGGGCCTGAATGACATATACAGATGATTTAGGTCTTATCTGACTAGCTAGTAGAGTCTGTGAAGAACTCTTTAAATGCTGCTTGATAGACTTTGCTTTTCATGCCAAAGGTACTTGCTCACAATCTTACAAACATCCAGGACTATGAGCTTGGTGGATGGCTACTGTATTTCCAAGCCATACCTTTAGGTCCTCTTGTACCATCCATTCCTGAAGGTCCCGGGCACCCTGGAGAACCTGGCTCACCCTGATAGTTTAATGAAACAGAAGTAAGACTTTAACCGAATTTCAAATACAAATGACACACTCTTGACATGACCCAGTTATCATTTTCTATAACAAAGTTGGCTTTTATAATTTGCTGTGGTAAAGAAAATTGGAAATGGATTGCAAGCATATCACTGCATACATCTAGTTTGTAAAAAGTTGGCAAAATGCTTCCAGAAGTAGTGATACCAACAGGAGGTATCCAATTCTCTATATTTGATTGTAAAACAGTAATTGCATCACATCATTTGAACTTTAAGTTTTGAATGAATGAACTGATACCAAATAAAATATTATAAAGCTTTAAAAATCTATTTTACTCCAAAAAATGAGTAGCAGAGTATGCTATACATTTTTCCAGAAGTTGTAAATTAGGCTCCTACAGCTGTACTTCCTGGGGTATTCGGCTCATGATTGTAAAGATAAAAAATATTTACAACAAAATCTATGATATCTGCCATCAGATAGGAAGGCTTTGAAAGCAGAAATTGGGTCATTTTTTCACATGACTCTTTAATCTGGTGAACCAGCAGTCCTGAGGCAAGTCTTTCTGAAGCTGTTTAAACAAAGGAGGGGTAGTATGCGGAGTAAGTGACTTGATCATCTATCACGCCTGGAACCAGGCATGAGCACTGGTCAGAAATTAGTTACATCATGGCCTTCCAGAGTCTCCATTCTTCTCTTGACCAACTTCTTATATTCTAAAAGCTGTTGAAAGGACCCTGACATACACTGGCAAAGTAAGATGCCTAACGGGCATCCCCAGGACAGAAAGGTTTTATTATTTCTTTCCTTCCAAAACAGCAGCTGCTTACCTGGTCACCCGGAAATCCTGGAAAACCAATGTTTCCTCTCAGCCCAGGTGAGCCTGGAGGGCCTGGGGGTCCAGGAAGCCCTGGCTGTCCATTTCTTCCGGGCTCCCCAGGGTGAAATCCAGGTGGTCCATGGCTTCCTGGCTCTCCTCTCCTTCCTTGCATCCCAGGATGACCTTTATCACCTGATGGAGTTGGAAGAGTTACAGACCTCTCGGAGGAAATTTGGGGCTGGGCGATAGTTAGGCTATAGGTCTTTGGTCCTGCTTATAGGAGATGAGGGCTTCCCTGGTGGCTCAGATAATAAAGAATCTGGCTGCAGTGTGGGAGACCAGGGTTCGATCCCTGTGTTAGGAAGATCCCCTGGAGGAGGGCATGGCAACCCACTCCAGTATTCTTGCCTGGAGAATCCCCATGGATAGAGGAGCCTGGTAGGGTGCAGTCCATGGGGTGGCAAAGAGTCAGACACAATTGACTGACTAAGCATATAGGAGATGAAGCCATGTCCTAGGAATTAAGAATACTAATTCCTGCCCTAAACCACATCACAAAGGTTTCTGGCTTCTGTGATCTCACTGTAAAAAGGATTCCTCCATAAAGAGACCCAGGGCTATCCAAGAGAAGGATGCTTAATTTATTCCAGCATCACTTGCTTTATTATAACACGCTTATTTTACAGATGAGGAAGGACTCACCCAGAGAAGTTAAAACATTCATCCTCTAACAACTAAAGAAAGAACCCAGATCTCATGCAGATCAGGTCTAAACCAGGGAAGGGGAACACAAACTCGCCATCAAAACCCTTGTTATGCAGTGCATCTGAAGGCCAACAGCACAGGTATTGAGGAGCACGTTAGAAATCCAGACCTGCTGATTCAGTAACTGCATTTTAACAAGGGCTGCCCATTGAAGGCTGAGTAACACCTTTTGTACTTGAAATTCTGGATAGTCACTGTGCTGCTCGTTTTAATGAAAGTGTTAGTCACTCAGTTCTGTCTGCCTCTTTGCAACCCCATGGAGTGTAGCCCACCAGGCTCCTCTGTCCATGGGATTCTCCATGCAAGAATACTGGAGTGGGTTGCCATTCCCTTCTCCAGGGTATCTTCCTGACCCAGGGATTGAATCTGGGTCTCCTGCATTGCAGGCAGATTCTTTACTGTCTGAGCCACCAGGGAAGCCCAAACCCAGGAATACTGTAAACCTGGAACCAGTATTTCAAGTATCTGTCTGGATTGATTCTAGTTGGGAATATCCGAATCTATTTCTCTTTTATTCTGCTTAACTGTTTCACAGTAGATGGGATCTTCCCAGATCAGGGATTGAACCCGTGTCTCCTGCACTGGAAGGCTGATTCTTTATCACTGAGCCACCAGGGAAGCCCCTAAACACATATGAACTATAACTAAGTTCTAACATGGGAAAAAAAGGACCATGAGGGAGATTCCTAAGCATGTATTTTTATTTTTATCTAAAGAATGACCTTTCCTAAACTCTGTATTACAGTTTCCTTGCCAAAGTGGTCTAATATACATGCTTGTTTGAATGACCTATAAAGAAGTTAATTTACTTGGTATGGTTAAAAAACAAAAGCATTTACCATTTTCTCCTGGGAATCCACCATCCCCAGAAGGTCCAGGTTCTCCAGTTTCCCCCTTCTTGGAAATAATATCCGTTTCTCCTTCATATCCCGGGGATCCTCTTGCTCCTTTAGATATTAATTATATAAGAGCAAAACAAATTATGACTGTATAAGAAGCATCAGACATGTGATTATTCCTTTGTGGCTCTTCACATCCAGTTTGCAAATTCTCATTCAACCTAAACTGTATTTATGTTCATAGACTGCACGGTATCAACATTGTTGATTGACTTCATAAAGGAAGGTCTATGCCTTTTACACTCCTTTCCCACCCTGTCCAGCAACGGTGTCTGATATATAGTAAGTCCCTACCTATGAACGGGTTATGTTCCTAGAGTGCGTCTGTAAATCCAATTTGTTTGTAAGTCCAACAAAGTTAGCCTAGGTTCCCAACTAACATAGTTGGCTTATATAGTACTATACTGTAATAGGTTTATAATATTTTTTACACAAATAATATATAAAAGCAAATACACACACACAAATTTTAATCTTATAATAGAAGATCTTGAAAAATAAGAAAGTGAAAGTGAAGTCGCTCAGTCATGTCTGACTCTTTGCGACCCTGTGGAGCCTACCAGGCTCCTCTGTCCATGGGATTTTCCAGGCAATAGTACTGGAGTGGATTGCCATTTCCTTCTCCAGTGGATCTTTCCGACCAGGCTCCTCTCCATGGGATTTTCCAGGTAATAGTACTGGAATGGATTGCCATTTCCTTCTGCAGCAGATCTTCCCGACCCAGGGATCAAACCCAGGTCTCCCACATTGTAGACAGACGCTTTACCGTCTGAGCCAATAGCTGCATAGAGGGGCTGGCATGGAGTGAACAAGCAAGAAGAGTTACTAACTGGAGGAGGGACAGGAGGTGGGAGATGGCAGAGCTGAAGGATCGTCAGCAATAGGAGACAGAGGGCGAAAGGCAGTTTCACTCATGCCTGACATTGATGGAACGCACGTTTGCATCTTTGGAAGTTCACAACTTGAAGATTCATGTGTGGGGGACTTACTGTACACTGAGTGCTCAGGGAATGTTTGCTAAATTCAAGCAAACTGGTCTCAGTGAAAAAAGGCTTGAAAAGTTCCAGGTCTAAAATACATCTCTTTATCCCGTAAATTTTAAATTGTCCATCTCATATTTTCCAGTTCCTCATTTTTCCCCTTGCTAACTACCCACCAATTGTCTCTTACATTAAAAGAATGGACAATTAATTTGGTTTTCCACATAGAGAATTCTAAAAGGTAGGAGGAGTGGACAATATTTCTCCTTGTTTGGGCAAGCACTTTCCAGTGGTAGATGTGGGATGGAGTGGGCTCATCCCAGCTTGGCGAGAGCCACTTACTAACAAGTCAAGAATTTTGTAAACTAGTTGCTAAACCACTGGTTGTTTTAAATCAGCCATGGTGGGAGTAGTTGCAAACACTACAGATCTGGGCATTTTTTAAAAAATTTATTTGAGAGTCAGCCTACCGGCACATCACTGACATTAACCCAATTTTAAATATTTTTAGTGAGATAATTATATAGTAGCATAATAGCACAGCAAACATCACTTATCTAAGCTAGCAGAGAATGACTCTTTCATTCCTTGATTCTACATAAATAATTTGCAGGCTAGTAAAACAAAAAATAATAGTACAATCAATCAACTAAAAGAAATTTGAATAAAGTATGAGGCTATTTGCCCAAAGGGTTTTAAAGATAAAAACTTTGTTTTTAGAAATTGTCAAGCCTTCATTCTTAACAATGGAAATGAATTTGTACCTTCACTCTCTGCAGCCTCTTTGGCCAAGAGAGCAAAGTAAATATTTAACAAGAATGGGCACAGAACACTGACACCAGTGGTCTTGAAACTTTTTTTTAATGAAAACTCTTTTTTTAAATGAAGCCTGGGAGAGATGCAACTCACAGCCCAGATGAAAGCATACTCAAACAGCTGAGTGGTCGGCAGGCTACAGCCCAAGGGCCAAATCCTGCTTGCTATCAGTTTTTACAGAATCTGTGAGCTCTGAATGATTTCACAATGTTAATCACTGGGGGAGGGGACTCAAAATAAGAAGAATAGAATGACATGTGAAATTAAATGAAGCTCCAATTTCAGTGTCCATAAATAAATTTTACTGGAACATGGCTATGTTTTTTTGTTTACTTGTCCCAGGCTGCTTTTGCGCTCTAAATGCCGAGTTGTGTAATTTCGACAGAGACTGTAGGGTCTGCAAAGGCTGAAATATTTATATCTGGCTTAAAAAAAAAAACTGGTTTGTTTGTTTTTTTCATTAAAAATGTTGAAGCAGGATTTGGGGGTCAGGAGCCCTGCTTGGATCCCATTCTCAAAAGATGAGAACGTTTTCTGAAACCCCAAAGCTACCCATCAAGGCCCTTGTTATTTTTTTTCTGTTAATAGAACAGTCCATTACCACAGTCATATGTGATAAGACTGAGAGGTAGGGAAAACAAATTTTGTTTAAAACCCTAAAACAAACACCACAGATTCAGAAGGAGCAGAAGGATCCATTTTATTTTTCAGGGATTGTACTTACAGTTTCTGTCCAAAGACTAAAAACAAGCTGTGTTGCATCACGGTGCTGTCAGCTGCATTTACCTTTGACACCTTTCAATCCTCGGTCTCCCAGGAAGCCAGGCCAACCCTTCTCTCCATGTTCTCCCTTTCTGCCAGGGTGTCCATCCTGACCAGGTTTTCCTCTCTCTCCTGGAAAACCCAGGAAGCCAGGCAGCCCCTGGGGTCCTGATGAATGAGAATATGAAAATTTAGGGAAAGTTTTATAGGCTAGTATGGTTCCTGGATCTGTGTTTCTTTCTTTTTTTTAAGATTTTTGATGAGCATTTTTTGTTTTTTATTTATTTCGGCTGTGATGGGTCTTCACTGCGGCATGGGCTTTTCTCTAGTTGCGAAGAACGGGGGCTACTCTTTGTTGTGGAGCTCGGGCTTCTCATTGCGAAGCGCAGGCTCTAGGGTGCTAGGGCTTCTGTAGTTGCAGCACATGAGTTCAGTAGTTGTGGCTCCCGGACTCTAGAGCTCATGCTCAGTTAGTTGCAGGGCACAGGCTTAGCTGCTCCACGGCATGTGGGATCTTCTCCAATCAGAGATCAAACCTGTGTTTCCTGCATTGGCAGGTGGATTCACCACTGAGCCACCAAGGAAGCCGGATGGGGACCATTTCTAAAGTCTTTATTGAATTTGTTACAACGTTGCTTCTGTTTTATGTCTTTTTTTTTTTTTTTTTTTTGGCCACAAGGCATGTGAGATCCTAGCTTCCCCACCAGGGATCAGATCTCCACTCCTGCATTGTAAAGCGAAGTGCGAACCACTGGACCCCCAGGGAAGTCCCTATCTGTGATTCTTGCCATCCATGTAGAGATGCAGACTTGCCCCAGCTCTGAGCTTATGCTCAAGCGCTATCAACCTCACACCTGTAATAGCCAGGCTGTCCCACTCAAGCTTCAGTTTTCCACCCTACAGATTTCAACTGCAGGCCCTTATGCTTCTGAGTCCCAACTCCATAAACTTCAAGAGAACTGGGCCTCGGGGAGGTGGGGTGAAGTGTGGGGGCCCATCCCGGGTGGAAGCACACCTGCCCTGACCCCACTCTCTATCAGGACCCCCAGTCCTTTGGGCAGAAGTGTTTATGGGTTCTGTACACCTAACTCCATCACACCCTTTTTTCCCATTAACTTAAACCAAAACATTCTGCCCGCGAAAATCATAATACAGAGGACACGAAGAAGGGAGTCCCATAGGAAATGATAAAGTCAGGCTAATAGGCCAGTCAGGCCAATTCCTGGGCCGGGAAGATCCGCTGGAGAAGGGATAGGCTACCCACTCCAGTATTCTTGGGCTTCCCTGGTGGCTCAGCTGGTAAAGCATCTACCTGCAATGCAGGAGACCTGGGTTCGATCCCTGGGTTGGGAAGATCCCCTGGAGAAAGGAAAGGCTACCCATGCCAGTATTCTGGCCTGGAGAACTCATTCCATGGACTGTATAATCCATGGGGTCGCAAAGAGTCCAACATGACTGAGTGACTTGCTCCTTCCGTTTCAATAGACCAGGTACATCCTACAGTAAGGTCACATGTACAAGAGTAGTTTTCACCAGGCAGTGGATTTTACGTTTATAAACTGAGGGACATATTGGAAAAATGATACACACCCTTTGGGCCTGGAAGACCAGGTAGCCCATCGTCTCCAGTGGGGCCTGGGACCCCTGGAAGACCTGGGGTTCCATCTGCCCCCGGCCATCCCGGGACTCCAGGAAGGCCCTTCATTCCAGCAGGTCCCAGAGGTCCCATGTCCCCTCGCTGTCCTTTCCAACCTGGGGCACCTGTGATGTGACAAACAGCAGTGACAACAAGGCATGAAGACTGAGAACTGGCTTCACACATGAGCAGGAAAAAAAATCCATAGTAGTTTCAATTGTGTATCTATGGCCAAGTAAATAATTTTTATCAGCTAAAATAACAGTAGCGACTTTCCATCAGTTTAAGGTTACGTTTTTCTGGCTGCTATAAAAAGAAAGGCAGATTATTTAAGTAAATATTTCCCCGTTGAGATGCATTATAAAGAGTCTTTTAAAATGGAAAACGGATAAGGGTAAAGAATTTGTATTTACTCTAGGGTGAGGAGAGGGTGGGAACTAACAGAAGAAAACATTCCAGGTGCTTTTTGAAGCTATCGCCAAGTGAATTTTGGTCAAGCTGTTTACTGCAATGAGAGAACCACAGGAAACAGCAGTGTCATCTGGCATTACGGTGGTAAAAATAAAGCTCTAGTGGCCCAGTTTGCTCTCATCTCATTCGGCTCCTTCAAGAAGGCATATTCCTGGATTTGGATAAATGCCGTTAGGATCTAAACAATAGATGACAATCTGAATGATGAAATAAAGAGCCCGTTGGAAATAGCCCCCTGGCACCCTGAGTTGAGAGATAGTTTTTCATGGGTCTCTTTGAGCTCCTATGATGTCTTTCTGGGTGTGCCAAGAACACAGAGTCCAGACCCACCCTTATCTGGAATATTCTCAAGGTTGCATTGGCAGTGAGCAGCCTTGACATGATTTAGGACCTCCCCTGGGAAGGAAACTGGGGCTTCCTTGGTGGCTCAGTGGCAATCAAACTGCCTGCAGTGCAGGAGACACAGGAGATGTGGGTTTGATTCCTGGGTCAGGTAGATCCCCAAAGGAAGCCATGGCAACCCACTCCAGTATTCTTGTCAGGAAAATCCCATGGACACAGGAGCCTGGTGGGATACAGTCCATGGGGTCGCAAAGAGTCAAACACAACTGAGCCACTAACACTTTAACACTTTTACTTTCTTTCCGGTAAGAAAAGTAAGCTATCATGCAGGTTACCTCATTATTAACCAGAGGATTTTTACAGAAACTAACGCCTGTGGCCAGTGATTTTTATCTTGTCTGGCCAAAAATTAATTCTGTTTTTTCACTAACTCTTTGCTGGCTATTTCATTCAGTGTGTGCTTAGTTACTCAGTCGTGTCCAGCTCTTCGACCCTATGGACTGTAGCCCACCAGGCTCCTCTGTCCATGGGATTTCCTAGGCAAGAATGCTGGAGTGGATTGCCATGCCCTCCTCCGGGGAGACCCAGGAATCAAACCCAGGTGTCTCCTGTGTCTCCTACGTTGCAGGTGGATTCTTTACCCGCTGAACCATTGGAGAAGCCCCAGTTACATCTGACACACCTGTAATACCCTGTACCATGTATTGGTACCATGAGTTTTAGTTTCACTTGCCATGTCAGAGTCAATCACTACGGTTTTTTGTCTTTTTGTTGGCCTAATATTCGTATTGTCTGAATCAGAACTATATTCTGAACAACTATCATCTCCTGAGAAAATACTATATATTTAACATGGACAATCAGAGAAAGTATCTGTATAAAATCCACCAAAAAATTCTTCTTCAGTCAAAATTTTTGCAATGCATTAATTTTTAAAATTTTATGGTAATAAACTTGGGTTTATAATATACACTGCTGCTGCTGCTGCTGCTGCGTCGCTTCAGTCGTGTCCGACTCTGTGCAACCCCATAGACAGCAGCCCACTGGGCTCCCCCGTGCCTAGAACAAAAACCTAACACAAGATAATGTGAATGATAATGACAATAAGTTGTATAATGAACTCTTGATCAATTTTAAGCTCTAGCAACTTCACATGGTGATGTTAATTGTAATCACTCTCTAAAAATGTATTAATACATCTCCGATCAATAATGTATTACTACACAGCCATGGTAGCCCAGGCTCTTACATCACACCAGAGAGACTTGGGTGACATGGGGGAATGTCACCAACAAGAAGCTCATGCTACTTGCTGTGCTGTGAATAACAATGTCTTGACCCAAGAGTCTTGCTCCTGTCAGCACCCACAAAAGAACAAGTGAGGTTATTCCTTTGTAAGTAGATACATCCCATACCTGTCGCAGTTCTTGATACCTGCCAATGCTTACCTGGACTGCCTGGAGCCCCAGGGAGCCCTGGTTGCCCTGGTATCCCTGGAGCACCTCTTTCACAGGAGTGACCAGGTGGGCCTGGGATCCCTGGAAACCCAGCATTTCCCTCTCGGCCTTTGGGACCTTGGAGACCCGGAAATCCGGGCATGCCAGCTGGCCCTGAAATGACACAGTTCATTTGACACTCAGGGCATAAACTATACAGATGGCCTACGATGGTGTTCGTGTGGGTCAGTACTGGAGGTAAAAAATTTGATCCTGGCTCAGGGCTCCAATGAGTTACGCCTCTGAATGGATTTTCTTGTCATAGATTGTAGTGAGCTCCGAGTGCACCTAAAAACCATGCTTGTCTATGAGAATTACTTGGTAAGGTTATGCAGACAATACAGACGTTGTTTATGCAAATAAAAAAAAAAGTAGCTCTTCCTGATTTTAATTAACCTCTAAAATTGCAGCAGTCCTTCCAACAAATATCCACACTGCTTACACACCCTGTGTGCATTGTCTGAATTTGCATTTTGTAAGTGATTTCATCCCTGGAACTCTCAAATTTTTATATATTGAGAAGACAATACCATACTTTTCAGGAGGGGGAAAAAGTCTTCCATAATTCTGTATTCTAACCTAAAAACCTATTTTACTGTTTCTTGTTTTCATTGTATTTTGGTTCATGTGTTTGCATTTTTTAAATAGCAATCACAGAGCACTTTCAGTTGTTGCATTATTTTACATTGCAAGTTAATATGCAAATATTTTCCATTTGATTACAATCAAATTTTCCATTTGATTGTAATCTTTACAGATATAATTTTAATTGTTAATGCTGTTCAGTTGCTAAGTCGTGTCGGACTCTTTTGCAACCGCACAGACTGTAGCCTTGCAAGGTCCCTCTGTCTCTGGGATTCTCTAGGCAAGAACACTGGAATGGGTTGCCATTTCCTTCTCCAAGGGATCTTCCCAACTCAGGAATCGAACCCATGTCTCCTGCATCTCCTGCTTGGCAGGCAGATGCTTTATTACTGAGCCACCCGAGAAACATTAATTGTGATAGCTGAATAGTATACCTTTGAGCGTGGTATGTGAGCATTGTGCATGTATATATATTACTTTACTGTTTTCAATTGTTCCCCTACTGTGGATAATACTACAACAGTATTTTAATATTAACTTTCACATTCTGTTGAACACTTGCCTTAAATACATCTCATAAGTGAGATAGTGGGATTACTGGGTCAAAATTATTTTCATTGACTCACATAATGTATTATCTTGTTCTGTTCCAATTAAATGGGTTTCTGTTTATGAATGTTTCTGGTTTATATACAAACTATTGAATAAGCTCCCCGAGGACAAAGAATGTAACTTACTCCCTGGCCCTCCATCTTCCCTGTACTATTGTATAGTACTATCCTGGGTACCTATTAAATACAGGCCCGTCCATTGTTATAAAAAAACTAGAAGAGTGTTTGTGAAAGTCTGGCCTGGGGTCCACTTTTGGTCATCATCCTTCAGGGGCTAAAGTTCAGACTGGAGTGCTGGGTTCCACGCAATTCTGATGCAATGAATCACTATTTCTGAGACTGGGCCCCAGAAGACAATGATGTTAATGACCCCTACCCCCACCTTATTTTTAAGTACATTAAAATCTGAAAGCCTCTGCTGGGGATCCTGAAGAATCCAAAGTGATTTCAGAACAGAATGTGAATCAGTGCCAGGGGCCATCTCCCTGTCTTCTGTTCCTCTGCCCTGCCCGGTAGCCCTGCTGGAATGAAAGTTCCTCCAGCCTGTCACCTGTCCACGTAATACAGCTTCTGCTGGCATTCTGTCCTGCCCTCTCTCAGCGGGGCAAGGGCAGTGGGCGGGTCACAGGGTCCCTACTCCTCAGCACGCACGTACTGTCCTGAGTCCAAAGCAGGAGGACATCTGGTAGCCACTGGATCAGACTGAACTGACTGAGCCACAGTAAGACGGGCTCAAAACCAACCAATAAAATGCAGAGGCAACCCTGGGGATGCAGGTTATTAGAAATGAGCCACTGCCCATAGATGAGGGAAGATGCTCGAGTGAGCATTTTACATGCTAGATTTTTAAGGCGAAACAGTCTAGACATTCTTCAGGGACCTGTTCAGGGACTTGGCTTGGACCTAGGACAGTGCAGCCCTCATACCTGCGGTCCCTGGACGCCCGGCATCGCCTCTGAGTCCTTTGGACCCTGGTGCTCCTGGAAGACCGCTCTTTCCCGGGAGTCCTGGGTAGCCGATAGCAGGATCTCCTGGGGGTCCTTTCTGACCATACACTCCAGGTGAACCTGGAGTGCCTGGGGGCCCAACAGGCGAGGACCCCTTTTCACCTCCCAAACCTGGTTCTCCTATATCACCACGAAAACCTATCCAACAGAAAAGTGTTTAAATTTTTACACGTACAAATATAAAATCAACACATGTGTAAGAATACCACTTTAATTAAAAACACATTATTTTAAAATACAGGGGTACTTACTAAAATTAAAGGGTAACTTAATAGGCAATATTGGGGGTTTTTTTGTTGTTGAAAAATAAATCATAACTGTGTTTCCTATAAGCCAATGATGTTTCCATATTGTTTTCATTTACTGGCAAACTGTCTAGACTGAGCAGTTTCTAACAACATAGACCAATAACAGCCTGTAACTCATGCTCCAGGCCTGAGGAGCCCTGAAAAGTCACAAAAGTATCATAACCCAGAAGTTACCAAAACAGCTAAGTGCTTAATGTATCAAAAACAAAACAAAACAAAAAAACCATTCCCCACTCAGGTAGGGATCCCTGGGCCATTTGCTGACTATGATCCAGTTTAGAGGTATCCAGACGTTTCTAAATGAAAAGCTCTTATTTACCAGGTGGACCGGGTCTTTCTGAGATTCCTGGTTTGCCACGTTGACCCTTCTGTCCATCCAAACACCTCAGCCCAGGAGCACCCCGATGACCTGGAAGTCCCTTTGGACCTAAACAATAACAACAAACACAGACTCAGTAAAACACAAAGCAAATGAGAACAAAATAAGATGACTTAAAAAAAAAAAACCCAAAACTATGTTAAATCTTTCTTAGGATATTTTTACTTTATGGAAGTAAAAGTGTTGCCTGCATGCGCCTGATCAGTTGCTCAGCTGAGTCTGACTCTGTGACCCTGTGGACTGTAGCCCCCAGGCTCCTCCTGTCCATGGGATTTTCCCAGCAAGAACACTGGAGTGGGTTACCATGCCCTCCCCCAGGGGATCTTCTCGACCCAGGAATCGAACCCACATCTCCTGTGTCTCCTGCACTGCAGGCAGGCTGATTACCACTGAGCCACCAGGGAAGACTTAGCCATATTTATATAATCATTTTATGTCATGTGCTCCAAACTGTATTTCACAGAGATGTGTATTCAGTTACTTTCTCAGAAGCCATACAGTAAAGAATTTACACCACTATTCAGATGAACCCTTTGGTACCTTCCTGCGCTGAGTCTCAAACACAAATACATGAGTACAACCTTCCTTCTAAGAGGATAGAGGTGGTGGCCAGTGGGTAGCTTGATGAGAAAACACCAGAATAAAGACCCAATCTATTTCCCTGCATTTACTTCATTTGCCCTTATATGAAGTACAGGGAAAAAGTACCTGCAAAAAGAATTGAGTTTTTTTAAACTTCCTGTGATTTCTTACTAGGAGCTATCTCAGCTAAAATAACTTATAAATTATGGATTTCAAAGGAGTTAACAACTGTTAACTGAAACTCTGAGTGTTCACTTCCTTTGAGGGTGAAGCTGCTGAAAGTAATCATAAGCATTTTTTTATCCATCCTTAGGGGCTTCCCTGGTGGCTCAGAAGGTAAAGAATCTGCCTGCAATGTGGGAGACTCAGGTTCAATCCCCAGGTCAGGATGATGCCCTGGAGAAAGAACGGCTACCCACTCCAGTATTCTTGCCCTTGAGTATCCCATGGACAGAGGAGCCTGGCAGGCTACAGTTCATGGGATCACAAAGAGTTGGATACAACTGAGAGATATATCGGATATATCGGATAGTCAGATATATCTGAGTGACAGATATATCTATCCATGACAGTATCCATGACAATGCTCGATGTGAAAATGAGCATTCAGTGAATCAACCAACAATTCTTCACTACATAGATTCAAAATTACACCTCCACAAGCTACCATCTTGTTGTGGGTGGCCTGTATGTCCCATACTTTGATCTGGGGCTTGGTCATGTGACTTGCTTTGGCCAAAAGGATCCTAACACACACCATGAAGCAATGAGAGGTATGAGGTGTGCTGGTAAAGCTGGACCCCACCCTCTTGCATTTCTGCAGCCACAGGAGCAGGGCACACCCTGGCACCGCAGAGAGGTGCATGTTGCAGACCTGACCTGACCTGGAGCCAGGGACCAAGTCAATAGAGATCATCTGAGGTCAGCTGAACCCCAACCAACTACAGACCCATATGAGAGAAAATAAATATGATTTATTAAGCCTACTGCAATTTGCAGGTTGTTAAACAACATTATTGGGATGCAAGCTAGTGGTTATAGAGGGCAATAAAAGGTCATTCATCATTCAACCTTTCAATAATTTCTGTAGTGACACAGAACAAAAAGGTGACCTCTAGTGGCCATGCTAGTACTTAATGGATCAATTTAAGTGAACTCTGAATAAATATTGGGTTGGCCAAAAAGTTTGTTCAGGTTTTTCTATAAGATGTTATGAACTTTTGGGCCCACTCAGTATAAAAGAATTAGGAAAAAAATCCCTTATATAAATTTTGGGTTAAATTCAGCTATAAATAAGTGATTGAGTCAAGTGACATGATTGTATAAAAGTGTAGTCGGGATGTAGATGTGTGGGCATTTTTCAGAATGTCTCTATTCAGAAATCTGGGTCTTTTGGACAACAGAATAGAGTAAAATTTAAAATTAGTAAGCAATTTTTTCACTCTCTGGGCAGAGGTAAAGAAAAGATTCAGTTTTAAAATGTTTAGTTTTTGTGTTAAAAGGGCAGTCAGTTTTGCTGATATGTGATCAAATCAAGGTAAATTTTGTTGCACAGAAATATTATTCAGAGTGTGTTCGGTAGACTGGGGACTTAGGGGTAATGCCTACAAATCCTGTTTCTCCAGAGTCCCTCAAAACTTTATAATCAGGGTAGAAATAGCCTGAAGAACTCCCTGAGGATTTGCCATTGGTTTATCTGTCTTGCAGGTTCTTTTACTTTGAGAATGTGTATGACAGGAACTTCTCCTTGATAGTACCTGGAGGACCATCAAAACCTGGAGGGCCTGGCCTCCCAGGGTATGTTACGTTACAAGGAATTGTATCACCTGGAATGAAAAAAGAAAAGTGACATTCATACGATTGATAGATCAATGCACGTCTCAATAACAGCTTGATCAAAATGCCTTTTCATATAGAAAATGTGAAATTCAAAAGAAAACAAGACTTCTGGCCATCATTAGGTCACTTGAATTACTTTTATTTTGAATTTCCAGAAGATCTATCCTGAAATCTGAACTTCAGCTGTCAGAACAGTAATAAACAGAAGGGGAATAAGGAAAATGTTGATTCTAAGAAATAGTTTAATTAATAGCCTATAGAAAATAATAAATTTATAGGTCCATGGATACCTAATACAGTGGAGTCAGAAGCTCTGATAAACCATGAAACAGTAGTAAGCATCCAGCACTGAGATTCCAAGATTTGGCTCTGGATGCGGAGGAATTGTGCCCGAAGAAAAAGAGACTGGGAGAGAGAGTAATTTAAAAATGCCATTTATTGAAGGCCTGCAACGTTTCAAATATATTCTCTCTCTCTTGTTTTCCTAATGTCTCTGCAATGTGGTTTTTGTCATCCCTCATTTTATTTAGTGAAAAAAAAACTCCAAAGTTGTGCCTCTGAGTTCTCTTCTCCTTTAAAACTCAATGTTCCCCTTTTAATAGAAATGATATCTCCTAATGTGTTACACTAAATGCTGTCAAATAAAAAATGAACCACATGAATACAAATCATGCTAGAAGATTTTGATGGTCACCGACCATAATCTTAATCCATATCAAATTTTGAGGTATTTGTCTTTGTCGTCAAAACAAGAACCAAAGATATTATTATATTATAAAATTCCACAATTAACTATGTAACCCAAGATACATGGAGATATTACAAAAGAGAAAATCTTAAATAAATCTGTTTCCAAGTTTTTAAAAGTTTTCAGCTATAAAACTACAAATCATTTTCTTGCTTGGAATTCAAATAACTGTCAAATATATTTAAAAGACCATTTTTTTTCTCCCTAGAATGCTTACAAATGGGTTTTCATGGGCAATGCTGTATTTTAAAATGAAATGTTGGTGGTTTTTTATTAAAATACTACAAATTATCTCAAAAGACTGTAAAAAAGAGATTTTAAATATATACACGTATGTAATTTTAACACAGTCAGATTGTCCACAGTGATATGGAGAAATGAATGAAAGGCAAGTTGCCAAACCAATAAAACAGCAAAGACAGCTTAGCATTTTAAAGGCTTGTTTTAAATATTGATTGTGCTGTAACGTTTTTATTTGTTTGATAACATTCAAGGTTTGAACAGCAAGTTGTAGGAATTTTATTTTAGAGGTTCTGCCACAGCTATAATATCTCTGCTCAGAAGAGAGGCTCACTTTAGTTTCCATAATTGCACCTGACATTCTGCCACAAGAAAGTTCATTCAGTTACCTTTCCGACCCTTCCGACCATCAGGACCCCTGTTGCCTGGGTAGCCTGGAGCTCCTGGTTGCCCTCTGTCTCCTGGAGGGCCAGGAAATCCCAGGCCTGGGGGCCCCCTAGGTCCCGCTCTGCCAGGGGGCCCTGGCGGTCCAGGAGGCCCTTTATCACCTGGGGCTGCATCCTCGTGATCACCCTAGGAACATTTGCATCACAAGTCAATCATCAGTCTTTGAAAGGCCATGAACACAAAGCTCTCATTGTCATCGTAGGCTACAGAAACACATGCAGAAAGCCAGTGATTCCAGAAGTAATTAATAGCACGTGTAATTTAAAATGTTTAACCTAGATTTTTTACAGACATATACAGCATATGTTCTTCAGGCATGTGTGTTATGCCTCAAATACAGAAAGTTATGTGTGTTACATCTTTTATTTTTAAAGATTTTTTTGATGTGGGCCATTTTTAACGTCTTTATTGAATTTGTTACAACATTGCTTCTGTTTTCTGTTTTGGTTTTTTGGCCCCGAGGCATGTGGGATCTTAGTTCCCTGACAAGGGATCAAACCATATCCCCTACATTATGTCTCATAGTCTTTTCTTATGAATTTCATTAGCTACATGTAATCTCCATCCAAAACATGTTTGAAAAATGCAGAAATGTCATTTATTCGTGGGACCCTGCGTCAGCCAATATGTCTATCCAGTAGAGCTGCACTAGTTCCTCCCTTCTTGTTTGCTGCTTTGCCTCAAGTGCTTCTCCATCAGGGAACAGAACTGAAGGCAATTCTCAGAACCTGTGTGTATCCTCCACCCTACAGAGTCAACTGAACAGACCTGAAACCAGTGGGGGCTTCACAGAGACAAGCGTCCCAGAAGGAAATAAACACCGTGAAAATAATACAAAGACTAGAGACAGAACGCCTTGCCGTGATGAACCACCACTCAGGATTTTAGACTATCTGCAATATGCCATATCTTTACAGCAACCAACTTCTTATGGCAGTAAATCAAAGGTGACTCTGATTTGCAGCATGTTGATGCTTTACTGAGTTTAGCTTTTTAAACCGGGATGCTTTGTGACCGTATGAGTGAAACTCTACAGCAGGAGAATTATACATACAGGCGGCCCTGTGTCCCCCTTTTCTCCAGCATATCCATCTCGACCGTGTTGTCCCTGCTGCCCTGGAAGTCCAGGGGGCCCATCAGGCCCTCTTTCTCCTTTGTGTCCTGGGAACAAAGGCCAAAAGATTTAAGTCCCTCTCAGCAGTGAAGGCAATGGCACCCCACTCCAGTACTCTTGCCTGGAAAATCCCATGGGCAGAGGAGCCTGGTAGGCTGCAGTTCATGGGGTTGTGAAGAGTCAGACACGACTGAGCGACTTCACTTTCACTTTTCACTTTCATGCATTGGAGAAGGAAATGGCAACCCACTCCAGTGTTCTTGACTGGAGAATCCCAGGGACGGGGGAGCCTGGTGGGCTGCCGTCTCTGGGGTCGCACAGAGTCGGACACAACTGAAGTGACTTAGCAGCAGCAGCAGTGAGCAAAGGTGAAAGGAGACAAAGGACTAAAAATAAAGCAATGACCTTGACTCTGCATGGGCAGGTAGAGATTCCTCTGAGTGTCTCAGCTGACTAAAGTCACACAAAGATAATCACGCAAAAATCAGAGGGGAGATTGACAGTGGCCAAACCTGCTGATTCTCTTATTTGAGAAGTGTTTCTTTTCTCATTCTGACAAAGAGATTGTGTGTGGAGGTGCCAGTCTCTACAGCATCTTCCTCAGCTTGTGTGATGCCAAACTTTGTACCCAGCCCTTGGCCATAGTGAATGGGGAAACGGTCCATGGTTGGGCATGTGCCCCAGGCTAATCCAATCCTTCCTGGACTTTTTTCCCTAACTGGAGCAAAAAGAAGTAGAGCTCTCTTTCACCTCTGGTCATGAACTTGGAGCCGCCTGCGGGCACGTACCCATAGACCAGAGAAAACCAGATGGGGAGAAAATGCAGACGGCACAATGAAAGATACAAGAAGCCAAGACAGCTTCCCGATGCAGGCATCCCAGTGCAAATCATACATCTAACCTTTCAAATTTTTCTTAGGTAAGTCAATAAATTACTTCTTTAAAAACACTACTTCAAGCTGAGTTTCTGTCACTTACAACCAAAATATTCTTTTTAAAAAAATATTTATTTGACTTTGTTGGGTCATGTTTGTTGCAGCGTTCAGGCTCAGTTGCCCTGCAGTATGTGGGATCTTAGTTCCCCAACCAGGGATCAAACTGGCATCCCCTGCATTGGGAGGTGAAGTCTTAACCACTGGACCACCAGGGAAGTCCCCCCAAACTTTCTTGATTAATACAAGATATACAATGCAGTGAATAACCACTGGACAAGTCAAGCGAGGTCTTGTTTCAATCAAACCCAATTCACAACAAAGAGGATTTGAGTATGTGACTAAAGGAGTATTTGTGTTTTCAGATAAGATACAGAGGATTTAGGCTCAACATTCACAAGACTCTGAAGGGCAGGGAATATGTTTAAGCAATCTCAACAATCTCAAATCGAATTACAGAACTGATCTTAGGTCACAGGGAAAATTAATGCAAAAGAATGGTTCATACATCATTCATAAAATGGCAGGGAGCCAAGTGATTGATTATGCTCACCTTTCACTCTTGATACAACCATGTCACCTTTTTCTCCTTTGCTGCCAGGTAGTCCTGAGGCACCAGGTTTTCCCTTGGTGAAAAGAAGAACAAGTCAGTTTAATTGTGATGAGTCAAAAGTCATTCGAATACCTCCAACCTCTCTCCTCTTTCCTTCTAAATCACCTGCTCCAGATTCTAGTTTGGCACCATTGGTATCATTCTCTTTCCTCCCTGCCTTACAAAATTGAGGTTCTTGAACTGCATGTAAAACTGGTGGAGTCTGAAAAGTCTGCACTGGGTTCAATAGAAATCACTGTTAGTTTCTTGGTTTTGGCAATATACTCTGTTTAAATAAGATATCACTGGGGGCTTCTCTGGAGGCTCAGTGGTAAAGAATCTGCCTGCCAATGCAAGAGACAGAGGTTCGATCCTTGGGTCAAGAAGATTCCCTGGAGGAGGAAATGACAACCCACTCTAATAGTCTCGCCTGTGAAATACCGTAGACAGGAGCCCAAGCTGCAGTCCATGGGGTCACAAAAGAGTTAGACACTATGTAGCGACTAAACAACAACAAGATATCACTGGGGGAAGCTGGGTGAAGGATTCACGGGACCTCTCCGTATGATTGTGCAACTTTTTGGGAGCCATAAAATAAAAGCATCTCAAAATAATTTATAATAAAAAAATTTTACTATTTTGGGTGTTGTAATGGCACCCCACCCCAGTACTCTTGCCTGGAAAATCCCATGGATGGAGGAGCCTGGTAGGCTGCAGTCCATGTGGTTGCAAAGAGTCAGACACGACTGAGCGACTTCACTTTCACTTTTCACTTTCATGCATTGGAGAAGGAAATAGCAACCCACTCCAGTGTTCTTGCCTGGAGAATCCCAGGGCCGGGGGAGCCTGGTGGGCTGTCATCTATGGGGTCGCACAGAGTCGGACACGACTGAAGCGACTTAGCAGCAGCAGCAGCAGTGTAAAATTGGGAGGAAAGGGAGGGGCGGTAACCACAAAAGCTGCCACTAGAGGGACCTCCCTGGTGAAAGGGCAAGCGTCAGTCACTCAGTGGTCTCCAACCAACCCAAGGACCACACCCAGGTCTTCTGCATTGCAGGCAAATTCTTTACCATCTGAGCCACTAGGGACATCCCTAGTGGTCCAGTGGTTAAGACTCTGTGCTTCCAATGCAGAGGGTTCAATTCCTGGTCAGAGAACTAAGATCCCACATGCTGCAAGGTGCGGCCAAAAAATTTAACAATTAAAAAAAAGAGCTGCCACTAGAGTTGAATGCAGACGTGAGGGATGAAAATTCCTAGGGAGGAAAACAACTGTGATACTGATGAACACTGATGAACACGAGAAGGCAAAATAAGAACACCTTCTGTAATCGATGTATTTCCACTTTATGACAAGTAAACAACTAATTTTGGCCAATGGGTTTATCATCTTTTGATCTCAACGCTGCTCTGAGACTGGACTATTTGGGTCATGGTTTTGTAAGCATTACATATGATCAAATATTAAGCTATCTCAAAAATCTTTTAGCCTACTTTTGGTATATTAGAGCGACCAAGCATTACAGTAAATACAATTATAGAAACACACTGTACATAGCTTAAGGTCACTTATCTAGTGACTTCAATAATCAAGAAACATAGATAAGAATCTGGAAAGAAGTAAAAATGACTGGATGGAATATTTGCTTTGCTTATACAGATGCTACTTTGTCTTATCTTCATACAATCTAACAACATGTTCTAGCAGACTTCATTATCTTTTTGCCTGGTTTCTATCAGTTTGTGAGCGGTGAACTATGAAGGGGAGTAGAGCTACCAGTGGGAATAAGCACAATGGCAGCATCAGTGAGAGAAGAAACAGCCTAAAATGTATACAACAGATATCAAAATTAAAGTGGACCAAACAGTTGGGAGCCACTTAATGTAAAGAAAATATCACTTTGCACACACCACTCAATATTCCCCAAAATATCATTCTAGGACACCATCCTGTGTGCAATGATGTCCAGAAGGGAGAGTTGAAAAAATTTCTTTGTAGAAACAGACAAATGAGACAAGAGAAGAGCTTTAGAAATCATAAAGTGGAAGTATAGGTGAAGTGTTCGTTGTCTTAATTCTTACTTTTACTGTCTATGCTAACTCTTGAGTTAACAATGAGACTGGCCAAAGTATATGCCAGACAGCATCCAATCCAAGAGTTGGTTAATGAAAATGTCCTTCTAGTACCTGAACTATCAAGACAGAAAGCTATTGCCAGAGCACATGAACCAGTTTCTCTCCAGAAAGAGATTGACAGTGGCATGCTTAAATAAACAAGACCGGGGTATCCTAAAGATCAAACTCACCCTGGGAGTCTGAACAGTTTACTTTTGTGACCCCATGGACTCTTTGCAACCCCATGGACTGTAGACCATCACGCTCCTCTGTCCATGGGATTCTCCAGGCAAGAATATTGGAGTGGGTTGCCATTTCCTTCTCCAGGAAATCTTCCTGAGCCAGGAATCGAATCCAGGTCTCCTGCATTGCAGGCAGATTCTTTACTGTCTGAGCCACCAGGGAAGCCCTGCACTTTCACCCTGAAGATCAAATTGACCCTGGAGTCTAAGAAGTTTATTGGCCAGCACACTGGAGACTTAGGACAAACAGTTCTAATACTCTGCAGGTATAGAATTTTAAGTATTAGAGTTAGATCATAGACTTAGTTGAGCTAGTAAGGGGAAAAAACATTACCAGCACTGTGTTTGGATTTTGATAAAGAGATTTACTGAGAACCTACAAGTTGCCAGGCATTATTCTGGGTACAGAAGACACTATAGTTAACAAAACCATCTTGCCTTCACGGCCCTGGATTCCAGTGAAACAAATGTGGAACCTAAAAAACTTCCAGGGCAAAGGTTAACACAACAACAAAATCTCAGCAGCAACAAAGAAGACCTCTCTGCCAGGCATGTATCAGTTATTTTATATGAAGCCAAAGCAGGGACTTCAGCCATAGATGCCCATCAGGGGGCTGTGCCCTTCTGAGAAGCAGGCAAAAGGGCATAGTGGAGACTAGAGCACCCCAACCTCCTCTCATAGGCATGACCACCTCTCCGCTTGCGGCAGCAGTGGGAACACATTGACCTGTGTTAACGAACTTCCAGTTTCTCAAAGGCAGCCACAGATCTCATATGAAGAATACAAAAAGAAAGACCGTGAGGACAAAACCAAAACTGCCAGAGGTTGAGCCCTTGTCATTCTGTGACCTTTGGTTTGCCCTGCAGCTCCTCAGGGCCAGTGACCCTGGTCATCTGGTTCACTGCTGTGTGACAGCTCTCAATGCATGGCTGAACTGAATTCCTACTAACCCTGGAGGATAGTGATGTGATACAGATTTTCCAGGAAGGCCGCAGAGATCACCGGTGTCAGGGTTGGGGTGTAAAGCTTGGTCCACGTGCTCCTAAGCCCTATGCCTTGCACTAGAGCATCCTAGCGGGAAACTCCCTTCCTTGGAAGTGCTCTCAGGCTAAGGCAAGGAATATAAAGCTTTGGTCCAATCACAGAAAAAAATGGCTGAGAACATAAACCTATTTTTCTGTTTGGTACTTTGCCACCAACCTGTGGCTGCTGAGGCCAGGGATCAGCAGAAGAGAGATGTACGGAGGAGTGAGAGCACCCTGTCTGTGGGTCCTTTTGTTCATCCCTCACTCCCTCCTTTCCTTTCCTGTGCCCCATGGTGTGAACCTGGTCCCTAACTGTGATCCCAATTTGATGAATTTAATACAGAGAAGTCATATGGACAGAAGCATATACAGAACAAAGACATCAGAAATACGGCCAGTTTAATACAACATTGTAAATGAACTATACTTCAATATAAATTAAACATTTAAAAACACTAATGAGGTAAGCCCTGGAGCAACTGCATTACATAAACTTTTACCAGGATAACCCTGGATGAATCTGTAACTCACAATCCAAGATGCTAGCTCTGAGAAGCAACTCAGTGTGAAGGCAGGAAAAAGTTTAGAGTCAATAAAACCTTCACTAAGAAGAGTAAGTAACGACACAGAAAAATGACTATGAAAAAATGTTGAATTAAAAAAATCAGACTATAAAATGCAACATACTTAGTAATTACAACCACGTTCATTCAACATATGTGTATGAAGGATGCAGCTTCTCCTTGAGTTGACTTTGCTAATGTTACAAGTGGGGTGTGGGAAGAGTGAAACAAAAACCTTCACTTAAGGCTCTGAAACTGGGATCTTATTTTCCCAAGATTTCCTGAGGGAAATGGAAAAGAGTGCACTGGGGCTGATGGTTGGGCCCCAGGCCACCCCAGGATTAAGCCCCTGTAACAAAGGCTGTCTCCAGCCTCCAGAGGAGCGTGCCCTGGAGGGCACTGATCTTATTCAGAGGGACAGCCTCAGCCCAGGGCACTTGTAATGGTTCCTTGGAACAGTCAGCAAATGAGAGTCACAGCAAGATCTCACCCACCCTCTGGCACAAAACATCATGTAAACTCTGACAGAGCCAATATTTATAGCTCCAGGCCAATCAATCGCTCATCTGGATCCTTACTTGAATCATCTCAGCTTCTACCCAGCACTTTCACTTCTTTGTCTAATTGGTGCCTCAAACTTAAAATGTGCCCAATGGCTCTGCATCCTTTCTTACCCCATGCTTACTCTTCACGTTGCCCCTCCTCCCCCATCTTGGTTCCATCCTTTACTTCTCTGCTTTTCATATCTCATGTCTGGTCTCACAGCCAATCTGTTGGCTCTGTGGTCAAGATATATCTAGAATCCGACCACCTCCCGCCACACCCAACATTAATATGGAAACCTGTCCACCTTCATATTTCACCAGGATTACTGGAGCAATCGCTCAGCTAAATCTTCCTACTTCCTCCCTTATCCTCTCTGGTCTGTCCTTAACAAAGCTACAAGTGTGATACTGTTAAAACCAAGCTCAGATTTATCCCTCCTTAAGATTCTCCACCAGCTGCTCCATGACATTCAGAGCACAAGTTCTAAGCAGCCCTTCTACAAAACCCTATGCTCTCCAACCCCTCCTAACCTCCAGCCATTTCTATGACTTCATCTGCTACTCTGCCCCTCATTCTCTCCACTCAAACCACACTAGATGGCAATGGACTTTATTGCCGTCTGCCATAGTGCACATTCACTTGTCTATCTGTCATGAGGTGTGTATTCTCCCCACAGAGAAGGAGCCCCAGGAGGGCAGAGATTGTGCTCTGGTCCCTGCTGTATCTGGAATAGCACCTGGAGCATAGTAAGTCCTCAATAAACAATTGATTGAACAAATGAATGATGAATGGATGAATAAAAGGACAGAGACAATTTTTTGCCATTAATATACTTATAGATTCGAAACATATAATATATTGTAATTCAACTATACATCAATAAAAATAAATTTAAAAACTTAAAAACCATATATATCACATTATATATATTACAATATATACAATACATATATTAAAAACATATATATAGCACTATAAATTACAGAGGGGTACAACTGAATTATAACTCTGTTAAAAGATAAAAAAACTGGGAAGTTACTCACCGGTGGCCCTGGAGATCCTTTGGCACCAGGAGGGCCTGGGGAACCTTTTTCTCCAAGCCACCCAGGGAGCCCCAAGTCTCCCTTACTCCCTTGCCTCCCAGGAGGCCCTGGAGGGCCTGATGGGCCCATGGGACCAGGCTGGCAGGCACAGAGCCCTGAGCTCCCTAGACAGAGGATAAAAGGCAGCTTTGTTATATTTCCTGAATGAAATCCCAATAAAGTCCTTACTATACAAAACCAATAGTGTGAATAAGAACAAAAAGGGTCTGATGCACACAATTCTTATCGCAGACAACTGACAACATGTGATGGGGGAGGGGTACAGAGCATGATGTGGAGGTAGCTATGGTCTATGTGGCTGGACATATTGTTTCTAGACAATGGGGTGTTCTGTGTCTTAAAAAATTCACCCTGGTAAAATCAAGGGGAAAAGCTAATGCTGAATTCTATTGCAGAAACTTTGAAAATAAGAAAATTTCTTATCTTTAAAAGTTTAGATAGCTCTTATTTGGATCCTGCTTAGAAAAAAAAACTCTTAATTTGGTTCCTGCTGAAAAAACAACAATTAAAATTGGTTAGAGTATAAACTTTGAACATTTAAAGAATCCAAATAAAATATGTAAAGAGGATTATTGAATGCATATCACAGTTGATAATTCACTAAATGCATTTTCTACTCATCAGGATTTTTAGTCTAAAAAATACCATTAGGATAATCAAATTGCTCAGCTTTCATACCTGCCTGACTCTGTTAGCCAAAAACACACCAAACAATTTAGAGTGTAGAAACAGAGAGCTAGAGGCATTTGGTGAATCTAGGAAAGATGGGACCCACAGAGAGAAATTGAAATTGAAGATCAAAACTGTCCTATCTCTGCTTTTTTCAAGGAATTGAGAGGATCTCATGGAAAAGAGTCACCACTTTGAGACAAATCTCATGGCAGATAAATGTCTCCTTTATATTCTAAAATATGGATTTGACTTTTTGGCAAGGTCTAATCACGTCACAAGCACACAATGAGTTAGGTGGTCACAGGGTAACTAAAGGGAGTAAAAAAACCTAAATGAAAGGCCATACTGTACATATCACATAATGCCTCCCAACCCTCCACTGCTGTTTTTTTCTAGAAATTCTACTTGGAGGAATACTTGCCTTTTTCTCCTTTGGAGCCTCGTCTTCCTGGAGGACCCACTTTGCCTTTTGTTCCTTGTGGTCCGGGTTGCCCAACAGTACAATATACAGCTTCACAGTGGGATAGGGGAGTGCAGAGAGAATCACACGATTTTTGTGAATACCTACTAGCAAACAAGTAGAAGTGTCTCTCATACTTCAATCATCCCCTTACCCCTATTCTTTCTTCCACTCCTTTCTTAAGATTCTTTCTCTCTGATATAAGAATATGTACACAAATAGACCATACAGTTGTCTCAGCAAGCTTCTGGTACCATAACCATTGATTAAAACCATCCCTAATCTCAGCCCTAATTTAGTGGATTGTAGGGTAAGGTAGGGAATTAGAAAACAAACAAATATACCAAAACAAAACAAATAAAGTAAGAATCAGTGTATGGCACAGATCATTTTCCCCCATTCATTTATCAATAATTACCTAATAAAGAAAGCATAAAGCAGAGTTTGTAAAAGCAAAAATTCAGAGATATCTGACCAAAATGACAGATAAAGTACAAACAGTAAGTTCCTTGTTCTCTCCAAACAGACAGTAAAAGAATATTATAAAAAGACAGAATTCTTTAAGACAAAGAAACAACAAGAGAAAGGAAACAACAGCAAAAAAAAAAAAAAAAATGTAAAAAGATTTAGCAGATTTTTAAAAGCTGAACTCCAAGCAGGCTGTAGGGGAAGCAGAAAAAGAGCATAGCTAACTGAAAAATCTCTCCTAAAGTTCAGGCATTGGTACCTCTGAAGCAGAATGACAGTGAGGACCCACATAGGTTGACTGGTCAAAGAAACAGCTAAACAGTTAAGAAATCTTTCTTAAAAATTGCAGCAGGAAAAAACAAACTCCCTCAAATAAGAGAAAACAGACAATACAGTAAGAAGAAATCTTTAAAAAATAAACTATATAGTTTAAAAAACAGACAAAGGAAAGCATTTCATCCCTGAGACATGAACAAGCTGCTGCAAAAAGACACATTAAGAGAGAACAACACCAACAACAAAATTCTCAGAAATTAAAAAAAAAATGGTTATTAAAGCAGAAATTTCAAAATTCAGAAGCAGAGTTGGAATATGGAGTTGAGGAAGTGTATCAGAAAGTGTAAGGAAAAATAAAAAGATGAAGATAATAGGTGAAGATTTGAAAAAGAGAGGTATAGGATTGATTCTGAAACAGACAAATATATTGTGTCCAGAAATAGAAAGCAGAGGGAAAAATCACAGAATATTTTCAAAAAAATTACTTCAAGACATTTTTCCAGAAATGAGGGATTTGTGTTCAATTGAAACTGCTCTGAGTGCCTGCAAATTTACCCACACTGAGGTAAATCACTGTGAAATTTATGGACATTGAATACAAAGAAAAATTCCTAGAAGCTTTCAGAGAAAAAAGAGACTTTAAACAAAGGATCAACTATCTAAAGATTATTGAACTTCTTAGTAAAAACACTAAAAAAAAAAAAAAGAAAGAAAGAAAGGAAAATGCCTTCAAAAACCTGAAGGAAAAAATGATTGCAATCTACAATTTTATATTCAACCAAACTATCAATCAAATTTCACAGCAGAATAAATGTATTTCAAATATCCCAAATGTATACACTTTCTCACAAAGCATAATGAGAGAGTAAACCAACAGATGAGGCTGAAGAAAGAAGGGAAAACCACTAGACCATTCAAGTATGACCTAAATCAAATCCCTCACAATTATACAGTGGAAGTGACAAGTAGATTCAAGGGATTAGATCTAATAGACAGAGTGCCTGAAGAACTATGGATGGAGGTTTGTAATGTTGTACAGGAGGCTGTGATCAAAACCATCCCCAAGAAAAAGAAATTCAAAAAGGCAAAATGGTTGTCTGAGCAGGCCTTACAAATAGCTGAGAAAAGAAGAGAAGCGAAAGGCAAAGGAGAAAAGAAAAGATATATCCAATTGAATAGTTCCAAAGAATAGCAAGGGGAGATAAAAAAAAGCCTTCCTCGGTGATCAATCCAAAGAAATAGAGGAAAACAAAAGAATGGGAAAGACTAGAGATCTTTTCAAAAAAATTAGAGATACAAGGGAAACTTTTATGCAAAGATGGGCACCACAAAGGACAGAAATGGTATGGACCTAACAGAAGCAGAAGATATTAAGAAGAGGCAGCAAAAATACACAGAAGAACTATACAAAAAAGATCTTAATGACCCAAAAAACCAAGATGGTGTGGTCACTCACCTAGAGCCAGACAACCTAGAATGCAAAGTCAAGTGGGCCTTAGGAAGCATCACTATGAATAAAGTTATTGGAGGTGATGGAATTCCAGTTGAGCTATTTCAAATCTTAAAAGACGATGCTGTGAAAGTGCTGCACTCAATATGCCAGCAAATTTGGAAAACTCAGCAGTGGCCACAGGACTGGAAAAGGTCAGTTTTCATTCCAATCCCAAAGAAAGTAAATGCCAAAGAATGCTCAAACTACCAAACAATTGCATTCATCTCACATGCTAGCAAAGTAATGATCAAAATTCTCCAAGCAAGGCTTCAACAATACATGAACTGAGAACTTCCAGATGTTCAAGCTGGTTTTAGAAAAGGCAGAATAACCAGAGATCAAATTGCCAATATCTGTTGGATCATCAAAAAAGCAAGAGAGTTCCAGAGAAACATCTACTTCTGCTTTATTGACCACGCCAATGCCTTTGACTGTGTGGATAACAGCAAACTGTGAAAATGCTTCAAGAGGTGGGAATACCAGACTACCTTACCTGCCTCTTGAGAAATCTGTATGCAGGTCAAGAAGCAACAGTTAGAATTGGACATGGAACAATGGACTGGTTCCAAATTAGGAAAGGAGTACGTCAAGGCTGTATACTGTCACCCTGCTTTTTTAACTTATATGCAGAGTACATCATGAGAAATGTGAGACTGGATGAAGCACAAGCTGGAATCAAGATTGCTGGGAGAAATATCAATAACCTCATATATGCAGATGATATCACCCTTCTGCTTGAAAGCAAAAAGGAACAAGAGCCTCTTGATAAAGGTGAAAGAGGAGAGTGAAAATACTGGCTTAAAATTCAACATTCAGAAAATGAAGATCATGGCATCCAGCCCCATCACTTCATGGCAAATAGATGGGGAGACAGTGGAAACAGTGACATACTTTATTTTCCTGGGCTCCAAAATCACTACAGATGGTGACTGCATCCATGAAATTAAAAGATGCTTACTCCTTGGAAGAAAAGCTATGACCAACCTAGACAGTGTATTAAAAAGCAGAGACATTACTTTGCCCACAAAAATCCATCTAGTCAAAGCTATGGTTTTTCCAGTGGTCGTGTATGGATGTGAGAGTTGGACTATAAAGAAAGCTGAGTGCTGAAGAATTGATGCTTTTGAACTGTGGTGTTAGAGAAGACACTTGAGAGTCCCTTGGACTGTAAAGAATCAAACCAGTCAATCGTAAAGGAAATCAGTCCTAAATATTCATTAGAAGGATTGATGCTGAACCTGAAGCTCCAATACTTTGGCCACCTGATGTGAAGAACTGACTCATTGGAGAAGACCCTGATGCTGGGAAAGATTGAAGGCAGGAGGACAAAGGATGAGATGGTTGGATGGCATCACTGACTCAATGGACATGAGTTTGAGCAAGCTCTGGGAGCTGGTGATGGACAGGGAAGCCTGGTGTGCTGCAGTCCATGGGGTCACAAAGAGTCAAATACGACTGAGCAACTGAACTGAACTGAAAGCGACCAAAGAAATATATGAGTTGTGGGGAAAAAGGAACCCAAAGAAAGAGAGGCAGAGACAGACAGACAGGTAGAGATACAATATGTAGGATAACGATGAAGGAAGATCTCAGGCAGGATCTTAGCATCAGCTTTTGAAATTGTAACCTGACCTAACTTGAACAGTCATAAAGCTCCAGAAGAGACTTATTCAAAGAGATAACACTGGTAATGAGTTACAATGCATGATTAAGAGATTTATACAATTTTCGATGATTTGAGGTTGAATTAGCAATAAGTATATTGAAAACCAAGCAAACACACAAAAAAGAATGTTAAGACAATTATTAACTAAATGCCATGCTGGGAAAGCACAAGAGTAATATATATTATTATATGAATAAACCAATGAATAACATTTATATAATCTTTCAGTATAGATACTGAACATTTAACTAAAATAATGATGATAACTGTATTGATAGGTTGTAGAAATAGAAAACGTGCACGTGTGGCAAGGAAAGAGGGACGTTCATCTGTGGACAGGAAAGTCAAATAATACTGCTCAAACTGAAAAATTAAGAAATAGCGACACATGTTTGCTAAATGGTCATAAAAGACAAATAACAGAAGATTCAGCTAACTGTGTGGAAATAATTGCCCCTGGGGTGGACAGAATAGGAGACTCTGGGATGGTTATTTTTCACAAAAGGCTTTATAGAGCTGTTTGACTCTTAAGTCTGGTCTGCATATGACTCCTAAAAATTAAAACTATATTCAAAAAATAAAAACTGTGTTCATTTACAAAATTCTATCATCACACTAAAATTCTCAACCAAACATTTTCACATACTTTAATGGATGTGGTAGGTCAATATCAGTTGACGTTTTTGTATTGTTAATAACACTAACTTGGCTTATGAAATATTAGACAACCTTTAAAAAATTTGGAAAGTCACATTTTCTGTATGATACTGCAAATATCAAATGCAACGTAAATGTTATGAAATGTGAATGAAGAGCACTTTACCATCTGATCCCGGAGGTCCCGGCAGTCCCGGCACTCCAGGCAGCCCAGTTGGTCCCTGGTTGCCTGGTTTTCCTGGAGCAGAATCAGCTCTTCCAGGAACCCCAGCTGCCCCTGGAAATCCTGGGTGACCAGGAAATCCTCGTGGCCCAGGAGGTCCCGTCATGCCTCCAAGAGAAATCAAGAATGAAAACCACATATACTCAGATAATCTCACATTAATACTCTCAAAATTTTTTTCTGTGTAAGAAATAAAAATCAGTGCATCTTTCTTAGGCAGTGGAATTTTTTTAAGGAAAAAAAATTGTAGTTTAAAAATAACTGAGTATCCCAGCCATCAAAATGCCTCAACTCCTTTGAAACAAGAACACAAGTGGTAATAAGAAAGATTTGGGGAATTAAATTTTCTTTTTGTCCATTCTTTGGAATTAATGGGAAAGTAGTATATATTATTTAATTAAATTTACTTTTAAAATCTGTCCACCTTGATAATTTGATAGAACCTAACCTGAACAAACATATCAACACATTCAGTGAATTAAAACATGAGCTCACAGAAAAACAAATACTATATGATATCAGTTATACATGGGATCTAAAAAATACAGCAAACTACTGAATATAAAAAAAAGGGAAGCAGATTCAAAGACATAAAGAACAAATTAGTAGTTACTGGTGGGGAGAGGAGGGGGGCAATACTTGGGTATGGAGCAACAAACTATTATGTATAAAATAAGCTACAAAGATATATTGTACAAAATGGAGAATATAGCCAATATTTTATAATAACTATAACTGGAGCATAATCCTTAAAATTGTGAAGCACTATACTTGCTCCTTGGAAGAAAAGTTATGACCAACCTAGACAGCATGTTAAAAAACAGAGACATTACTTTGCCCACAAAGGTCCATCTAGTCAAAGCTATGGTTTTTCCAGTAGTCATGTATGGATGTGAGAGTTGAATAATAAAGAAAGCTGAGCATAGAAGAGTTGATGCTTTTGGACTGTGGTGCTGGAGAAGACTCTTGAGAGTCCCTTGGACTGCAAGGACATCCAACTAGTCCATCCTAAAGGAAATCAGTCCTGAATACTCATTGGAAGGATTGATGCTGAAACTGAAACTCCAATACTTCGGCCACCTGGTGCAAAGAACTAACTCATTTGAAAAGACCCTGATGCTGGGAAAGATTGAAGGCGGGAGGAGAAGGGGATGACAGAGGATGAGATGCCTGGATGGCATCACCAACTCAATGGACATGAGTTTGAGTAAACTCTAGGAGTTGGTGATGGAGAAGGAGGCCTGGCGTGCTGCGATTCATGGGGTTGCAAAGAGTCGGACACGACTGAGCAACTGAACTGACTGATACTGTACACCTATCAGATCAGATCAGATCAGTCACTCAGTCGTGTCCGACTCTTTGCGACCCCATGAATCGCAGCATGCCAGGCCTCCCTGTTCCTCACCAACTCCCGGAGTTCACTCAGACACCTATAACTTATAATATTGTACAGCAACTATACTTCACTAAAATTTTTAAATAAGGAGAAAATAAAGAGGTAATGCATTAAATCATACAGATAGGTGTCTGTGTGTGTGTGTTAGTCGCTCAGTCGTGTCTGACACTTTGCAATCCCAGGGACTATAGTCGGCCAGCTTCCTCTGTCCATGGGATTCTCCAGGCAAGAATACTGGAGTGGATTGCCATTTCCTTCTCCAGGGGATCTTCCTGACCCAGGGGTCGAACCCAGATATCTTGCATTGCAAGTGGATGCTCTACCATCTGAACTCTTAGGGTAGCCCTCAGATAGGTATCTAGCATATAATTTTAAAGTGAAAGTGGAGAGTGAAAAAGTTGGCTTAAAGCTCAACATTCAGAAAACGAAGATCATGGCATCTGGTCCCATCACTTCATGGGAAATAGATGGGGAAACAGTGGCAGACTTTATTTTTCTGGGCTCCAAAATCACCACAGATGGTGACTGCAGCCATGAAATTAAAAGACACTTACTCCTTGGAAGGAAAATTATGACCAACCTAGATATCATATTCAAAAGCAGAGACATTACTTTGCCAACAAAGGTCCGTCTAGTCAAGGTTTCCTGTGGTCATGTATGGATGTGAGAGTTGGACTGTGAAGAAGACTGAGCGCCGAAGAATTGATGCTTTTGAACTGTGGTGTTGGAGAAGACTCTTGAGAGTCCCTTGGACTGCAAGGAGATCCAACCAGTCCATTCTGAAGGAGATCAGCCCTGGGATTTCTTGGGAAGGAATGATGTTGAAGCTGAAACTCCAGTACTTTGGCCACCTCATGCAAAGAGTTGACTCATTGGAAAAGACTCTGATGCTGGGAGGGATTGGGGGCAGGAGGAGAAGGGGACAATAGAGGATAAGATGGCTGGATGGCATCACTGACTCGATGGACATGAGTCTGAGTGAACTCCGGGAGTTGGTGATGGACAGGGAGGCCTGGCATGCTGGGATTCATGGGGTCTCGAAGAGTTGGACACGGCTGAGTGACTGATCTGATCTGAGGAGAAGGCAATGGCAACCCACTCCAGTACCCTTGCCTGGAAAATCCCATGGACAGAGGAGCCTGGTAGGCTGCAGTTCATGGGGTTGTGAAGAGTCAGACACGACTGAGCGACTTCACTTTCACTTTTCACTTTCATGCATTGGAGAAGGAAACAGCAACCCACTCAAGTGTTCTTGAATGGAGAATCCCAGGGACGGGGGAGCCTGGTGGGCTGCCGTCTATGGGGTCGCACAGAGTCGGACACGACTGAAGCGACTTAGCAGCAGCAGCAGCAGGAGAATTTAATGAGAAAATTAGTGTTGCCTTTTAGGTACTAAAATGTGATATTTGGGCATGCTTGTAATATGCATAGAGAAAGCAATGGCACCCTACTCCAGTACTCTTGCCTGGAAAATCCCATGGACAGAGGAGCCTGGTAGGCTGCAGTCCATGGGGTCACTAAGAGTCGGACACGACTGATTGACTTCACTTTTACTTTTCACTTTCACACATTGGAGAAGGAAATGGCACCCAGTGTTCTTGCCTGGAGAATCCCAGGGACAGGGGAGCCTGATGGGCTTCCATCTATGGGGTCACACAGAGTCAGACATGACTGAAGTGACTTAGCAGCAGCAGCAGCAGCAATAATATGCTTATATGGAGATAGTCTTCTAATCTTTTATGATCAAATTAAGTGGGGAGCATACTTTATTAACACAGCCAAAAACTTGGACTCATATAATTATCTATATAGAGGTGATATACTATAACCATGTAGGTTGGTGGAAAGCATAGAGATGCTAGATTTGAACCTGGCCTCTGTCTCTCCAGCCACAGGTACCAAAGTAGGTTATGTAACTTATTTAATTCTCTACATCTTCCTCAGAGGCTTCTAATGAGGATGAAACAAAATAATCCACATAAGGACCTTAATGTATAGGGACTGGCTATAGGAAGTTCTCAGCAAAGGATTGGAAGTTCAGGGGAGGTCAAAGTAATATTCAGTATGTTCAGGGGAAGTCAAAGTAATGCAGGAGCAGCTGAATCCTGCCCCTCCTCGATACCCTACTCACCAACCCCATACTGACAGCTTTGGCTTCAAAACAGCCAGAAGCCCTCATATGATAGCAACCACTTCTATCTGCTTCGTCCTAAGCACACCTAGTACCAGAATCTCTCAGATGGAAGATGGTCATTATTAAAGTTGGTGTCCTGGTAGCTCTTGCTTCTCACGCCCTTGCAGAACCCTGACAGTCTCCTAGCAAGAAGTGGAGGTCCCTCTTCCCTGCAATGTGGCAGCCTTTGGTGACTGTTTGAACTAATCAAGTATGGTGGGAGTGACGCTGTATGGCTTCCCAGGCCAGATTATTAAAGACAATTCAGGTTCTGCCTTGTGAGCTGAAATGCTTGGGACTGGAGTCCTGAACCACCATGGAAGCAATATTATCACCCGGAAGCCACCATGCTGTAAGGAAGTCTAAGTTAAGTGCAGAGCCACATAGCAAGGCTTGAGACTATATGAGAGACAAATGAGAGAGATGTCTGGCCAGTCCTCATGTTTCTGTTCCAGCTAGTCTACAGCTATGAGTGAGTGAGTGAAGTTGCTCAGTCGTGTCTGACTCTTTGTGATCCCATGGACTGTAGCCTTCAAGGCTCCTCTGTCCATGGAATTTTCCAGGCAAGAGGACTGGAGTGGGTTGCCATTTCCTTCTCCAGGGGACCTTCCCAACCCAGGGATCAAACCCGGGTTTCCCGCATTGAGGGCAGATGCTTTACCATCTGAGCCATCAGGGAAGTCCCTAGTCTACAGCTATAACTAGATGAAAATCTTTGCTCTGGAATCACTTGGGTTAATGCCTCCTGAATTCCTGAACCATGGAAAGAGTGAAGGGTGTATGCTGAATGTTGGGGTTACTTGTTTAGCAACAGACAATTGGAACCCCATTTGTCATCAGTAATGTAGCACCCAAAGTAAATAGATGGCTTTCATTCTTGTGTGCATATGTGCTGAGGCTTTACATATATTTTCAGACATTAGCTTTACTCCTCAGCTCAGTTCAGTTCAGTTCAGTTGCTCAGTCGTGTCCAACTCTTTGTGACCCCATGAATCGCAGCACGCCAGGCCTCCCTGTCCATCACCAACTCCCGGAGTTCACTCAGACTCATGTCCATCGAGTTGGTGATGACATCCAGCCATCTCATCCTCTGTCATCCCCTTCTCCTCCTGCCCCCAATCCCTCCCAGCATCAGAGTCTTTTCCAATGAGTCAACTCTTCGCATGAGGTGGCCAAAGTACTGGAGTTTCAGCTTTACCATCATTCCTTCCAAAGCAATCCCAGGGCTGATCTCCTTCAGAATGGACTGGTTGGATCTCCTTGCAGTCCAAGGGACTCTCAAGAGTCTTCCCCAACACCACAGTTCAAAAGCATCAATTCTTCAGTGCTCAGCCTTCTTCACAGTCCAACTCTCACATCCATACATGACCACAGGATAAACCATAGCCTTGACTAGATGAAACTTTGTTGGAAAAGTAATGTCTCTGCTTTTGAATATGCTATCTAGGTTGGTCATAACTTTCCTTCCAAGGAGTAAGTGTCTTTTAATTTCATGGCTGCAGTCACCATCTGTAGTGATTTTGGAGCCCAGAAAAATAAAGTCTGACACTGTTTCCACTGTTTCCCCATCTATTTCCCATGAAGTGATGGGAGCAGATGCCATGATCTTCGTTTTCTGAATGTTGAGCTTTAAGCCAACTTTTTCACTCTCCACTTTCACTTTCATCAAGAGGCTTTTGAGTTCCTCTTCACTTTCTGCCATAAGGGTGGTGTCATCTGCATATCTGAGGTTATTGATATTTCTCCCAGCAATCTTGATTCCAGCTTGTGCTTCTTCCAGCCCAGCGTTTCTCAACAACTTCTAAAGGTTGAACCTTATAGATAAGGCACAGTAAATTTAGTCCCAGTATAAGAAATGCTAATAATAGCTAACATAGTGAGTCTGTATGCCAAGTTGTATTCTAAAAACTATACATATTACTTCTTTCAACTGTAACAAGAACTTAGTTTTCTAGATGGGAAAACTGAGGAGCAGAGAGGTTTAACAAGTGCCCAAGATTACACAGCTTGTAAGCACTAGCACATGAAACATCGTTCAGTTCAGTTCAGTGGCTCAGTCATGTCTGACTCTTTGCAACCCCATGAACCGCAGCACACCAGGCCTCCCTGTCCATCACTAATTCCTGGAGTCCACCCAAACCCATGTCCATTGAGTCGGTGATGCCATCCAACCATCTCATCCTCTGTCGTCCCCTTCTCCTCCTATCCGCAATCTTTCCCAGCATCCGAATCTTTTCAAATGAGTCAGCTCTTCGCATCAGCTGGCCAAAGAAATGTTGTTAGTTCACTGTATAAACACGTAACTTTTCCACCGCACTATGTTGATTGTAAACGCTGGGATTCAATCATAGGTGTTTGACTCCAAAACTTCATGGTAAATACTATAGATGATTATAAAACTGAATAGGTATAATAAAGGCTACATACATGGGTGTCCTTAAAACAAAATGAACATGTACTCCTATGGACTTGGTTGCCATCTTGTCTTTATAACATTCCTTAGACCCGACTTAGAATGAACCTGAATGCTGCCTGCTTGCTGTCTCACCCCAGGGCCAGGAAAAAAGCTCAACCAGCTTCCAACAGGGAGAATGGGTTACAGTGTACATAACACTGCAGCCTCAATCACCCACCGACAGGGCACAGTATCAATGAAGCTGTGGCCAGCATTAAAACCTTTTTTTTTTTTTTCCAAAAGAAAAGAATGGAATAGAAATGGGAATGTCTCATATACTCCACAGATATTATTTTGTGAGATTTGTGTTTCAACCATATGTATTTATGGATACATACATGTGCATGATGTAATGTAAATACTATACCATATAAAATTACAGCTTACTATGGGTTGAAGTCCAAATATGGGTTAATTCTTTTTTAAAAGATTTTTGGGCTAAAGAGGCTTCTTGTTATACTTGGTTTGAAATTCCCTAGAGACATGTGTTACTTAGTCCCACTGGGTTTTGATTTCAATCTGCTGGAAGCACTATTTTATTATAAACAAGCCTGAAAGGAGAAATGTAAGATGAGAGCCTAGTACCTCCTGACTGAGAGAGTAGTCTGTATGATTTATACAGTCCTGGGTCAATTAAACCATGGCTACAATGTCTAAAGAGTAAATGAACTAAACAAAGCTTTATTTACTGACTTTGTGGTCATCAGACTCTCCCAAGTGAAAGCCAGCTTCGTGGAAGATTAAACAAGAACTCTGTAGTTCACAGTTGAATATCTCAGAAAATTTTTTACTCCTCAGGAAATGTAACTTGAGACAGATTGAATAAAATTACATTTATTCCAGACTTTTCTCCTCACATGTTTAATCAATTCTCCTGGGTTCACAGAATGAAAATACCCTGTAAACTTTTCCTAATATCACTGAGACTATTAACTAAGATAGCACTTGAAGGAGTTGAAAGTCCTTGTGTCAATAGGATTGTTTCTCAGGCTTTTCATCAAATATGACCATGAACCATAGGGTTTTTCTGTGGGGGATGAGACTGTTGTTTTTTGGTGTGGAGGGAAGGGAGGAGAAAACTGTGGCTTTTTGTTATTATTATTATTATTCACTAAGTGTGAATCAAAATCCTACTTTTTAATTCACAATTTGTATTTCCACATTTCATACAGAATATTTAAGTTGGGGACTAGGTGGATAAAACTAAATTTTAACAACTATATATCCACAGGGAGAGCCTTCCAAGAAGGTGGTAAAAACCTGAAGACACACGCTAATCCTAGCAGTGGTTTCGAAATCTTATCTGCATGTGGTAATCTTGTGGGAGGGCTTCCCCAGTGGCCCTCATGGTAAAAAACTCTTGTGCCAATGCAGGAGACATAAGAGATGTGTGTTCAATCTGTGGGTCAGGAAGATCCCCTAGAGGAGGAAACGGCAACCCACTCCAGTATTCTTGCCTGGAGAATCCCAAGGACGGAGAAGCTTGTGGATTACTGTCCAAAGGGTCGCAATGAGTTGGACACCACTGAAGCTACTTAGCATGCATGCAATCTTGTGGGAAGCCCATTATACATAGATGCTTCTTATCATACCCCTGAGATAGTGACTGAATATTTCTGAGCAGCAGTCTAGGAACCTGGATTTTCTCCAATTAATTAGTCAATTTGTTTGAGTTCTGTGCTTCTTAATCCTAGCTGTGCATTAGAAGTAGGGGGATGATTTTATAACAGTAGATGCCTGGGTGCATCCATCCTCCCAGAGAGTCTGACATTCCTAGTCTGGGTAGGCTCAGCCATCGGTATTTTTGAAACAATCCTAAGATGAGTTGGGCTTTGCCAGTGGCACAGAAGTAAAAGAGTTTGCGTGCAATGCAGGAGACGCGGTAGGAGCCGCAGGTTCAATCCCTGGGTTGGGAAGATCCCCTGGAGAAGGAAATGGCAACCCACTCCAGTATTCTTGCCTGGAGAATCCCATGGACAGAGGAGCCCAGCAGGCTACAGTCCATGGGGTCACAGAGTCAGATACAGCTTCATGACTAAACAACAAGATGATTTTAGTATCAGCTAGAATGGAGAACCCCTGGTGTGGAGGAGGATGTAGCAAACCTGAGCTGTAAAAGCCAGGGGATTCATACCTGGACAGGCTTCCCCTGGTCTACCTGGGGCACCAGGAGGACCACGTGGTCCAACAGCCCCTGTTTCTCCATAGCGGCCGGGGCGCCCTGGATCCCCTGGAGGGCCTGCCAAAAATAATGACATCATGCATACAGCAAACATATGTATACATTAGAAAATTCATGCACAATTACTTTTTGGGAGGCTTGCTCAAGTACAACTGGGAGATGGTTTTGCAGTTTCTCATCACATTTAAAACGCAGTATTTTAGACCCTCCCCGACAGACATGTGAAGTTGAAGTAGTGCTGAATATGTCATTGGTCGAGGCTGCCTTCTTCCTGGAGGCAGCCTTGTGGCAGGGCTTAGTCAAATGGTTTTAAATTTGTTTAGCAATTAAAATACCTACTTTCTGAAAGGTAACATAATAAAAATCCCAGCAGGCAGTTTACACACTAACATAAAATTTGATGTCTTATGCTGATAGAGATGATCAAGATGTACATCTCTATTAGCACTTGTATAATTTATACATTTTGAAGCCAATACTTTGGCCACCTGATGCGAAGAGCTGACTCATTTGAAAAGACTCTGATGCTGGGAAAGACTGAAGGCAGGAGAAGGGGACGGCAGGGGATGAGATGTTCCATAGCATCACTGATTCAATGGACATGGACTTGGGCAAACTCCAGGAGATACTGAGGGGCAGGAAGGCCTGGCGTGCTGCAGTCCATGGGATTGCAAAGTGTCAGACACAACTTAGCGACTGAACAACAACAACAATTACGCATACATGGTAAAGTTCATAGATTTAGCCCACCTAGTGTATACAGTACAGAAAGAGTGGACCAAACTCTTCTTTCAGGACAACTTAAATCCCATTTCAGCATAATTGATAGAGAAGTCAAATGGAACACAAACCTTTGAGTGGAAGAGATGGAGTTACCAAAACCCCTGGTGGTCCTGGGTGCCCTCGGTCTCCAGGATCTCCCTGAAATCATTCATTCATTCACTTTTCTTAGAAATATTAATATTCTTCTCCTGTTTCCTGGCACTAAGTAAATATTAGAAGGGCCAAGAGTACATTTGTATAAGAAATAAAGCTTGTAGGCCTACCAGAGAAATAAATAACTCATGATGTTCTAAGAGGAACAAATTTAAGTAACCTCCTACCTATAAGCAGAAGTAAACAACCAGCTAACAAAGTTCTCCCTAAAGAAAAATATATCCGAATTCCAAAAATGATTCCATGCCCATAGATTAGATACCTCTGAAGCCATGGAATTTCTTTATCTATAATAAGCATTAATGTCTAATTTGGCACTCTAGGACAAATGGTTTCTTTGCCTATAGCATCTGAACCTACGCTTTTTTTTTGCAGCAAATTTTGTCCCTCCTTAATTGTGTCATCTCAATGCCACCATGGCTTGTCCCACACAAGTGCTGAAGGTGAGGCCAGAGGTTACAAAGGAAAGAATAACTGTAGTGACGGTCAAAGCAAAGTTCTCCACAGGTCCCTCTGTTGTGAATCATGATACTATATGATCCCTAAGGAATTTTTGAAACTTTCAGTACTTTTCATCTGCTTCAAAAAGATCAATTCACAAATGTAAAATATAATAATTACAACATGCATTAAAATAATATATGCAAAACAGACATTTAAAAAATGATATTTTGAAATACTTTAAAAAATAAATTAGATAGCATAAGGGATATAAGCTATTATTAGATTGTACTCAAATAGGCTCACTTTTTTACCTTTGGGCCAAGAAATCCAAATGACCCAGGATCTCCAAACAGTCCTGGTTCCCCCTACAAGTAACAAAAAGCATGCCCTTTTTAAAAAAAAAAATGTGATTATGACATTTTATCTCATTGACAAATTATCTCATTCTCATTTTATCTGAATGACACATGCTCCCTGAGATTCTATATAAAATCTTAACACTGTTTTAGGTTGCATCAGAGAGTTTTGTGCTCTAGTTTTTGCACCCACAGCAAAATTATATAATTTATAAAATAAATGTGTTTCCTCTACTGTGTATGAGTCTGTATGTCCTGGTGCAACTTTTGAATGATACTGAATTGCATCTACTAATGAAAATGTATTTATCATCTCTGTAATGGTATACATTTACCTTTAATCCTGGAAAACCTGGAGATCCATAGGAACCAGGGTCCCCCTAATAAATTCACAAAAATCAACGCAAGCAAAGTTAAATAAAAATACATAAACCAATTCAGTAAATCATTTTTCCCCTTATGAGATTGCTTTTGGGATTTTTAATCATGCCTACAAAGATAACTGAATAAAGGAAATAAACATAAAAGAGATTCCATTTCTTTACAACATTTGCTATTTTAATTACTCTTTAATATTATTAAAAAAAATCATGTCCTCTCCAGTGATATAAATTAAGAATATAGTTTTGTTGTTTGTATTGCTCTTCCACTTTAATTTATTTAATGTAATGCTTTCACTGAGCTAAATACCTTTGAATCATTGCAATATAATTTGTCTGGAGATTAATAGTTGCTCTATGCATTATCAGCAATAAAAATTACTATGGAAGTTAATATTGCCTCATTAAGTACTAAATCTGGAGTCAAATAAACTCAGTGTCCATGGCTGTTGGGGTCTGGCCTTCATCGTGACTCTGTGAATGGGGATCCCATTAGTGACAGGTATGGAGATGTTGAGGCCTGATGCTGTACTTTTTTTTTCTAGCTACTATCCATAGATCAGTACTTTCTTTTGTCAAATAGGCTTAACTGAACAATTCCAAGCTACAATCACACTGACACTGAGCCAGTGAGAAAATGTCATGATCCCATTTTTGTTATTGTTTAGCTCTAAGTTGTGTACAACTCTTTGCAACTCCATGGACTGCAGCTCGCCAGGCTTCCCTGTCCTTCACTACCTCCCAGAGTTTGCTCAAACTCATGTCCATTGAGTCAAGGATGCCATCCAACCATCTCATCCTCTGTCACTCCCTTCACGTTTGCCCTCAGTTTTTCCCAGCATCAGGGTCTTTTCCAATGAGTTGACTCTTCACATCAGGTGGTCAAAGTATTGGAGCTTTAGCTTCGTATCAGGCCTTCCGATGAATATTCAGAGTTGATTTTCTTTAGGATTGACTGATTTTCTTTAGGATTGACTACTATTGATCTCCCTGTAGTCTAAGGGACTCTCAAGAGTCTTCTCCAACACCACGGTTCAAACGCATCAATTCTTCAGTGCTCAGTCTTCTTTATGGTCCGTCACTCACATCTGCATATGACTACTGGAAAAATCAGAGCTTTGACCATGATCCCATTACTTCCTGCCAATTGTCCCATCTTTTGCTTGCCTGTTTTATCCAAATGATGTGCACAGAAGGGATGCTCTGGGACCTTTAGCTATCACACAATTCTTGCTGAGCAAGACAGTACTCCTCTTTGAGAAAATCTCCACTTTTGAGCTCTCAGAATTATTGATTGAATCTTATAAAAATGTGAAAGAGAAATGCCTCCAAACTCACTTAAGTTCAAGAGAGCAGGAAGGAGCCTTACCCGAGGTCCTGGAAACCCAGGAATCCCTTTCTCTCCTTTTCTCCCAATACCAGGCTCTCCCTTAAAGACATAACAACGTTTAGAGGGGTTTAAGCAACTATATTTCAGCAATATGGAATGCAAAAACAAAATAAGAAATAAAAATTACTGCCATCAACTTAAAGAAAATGAATATTTTGGAATAGTATTCCTACATGATTATGATAAAATAGTGAAAAATTCTAGTAACAGATCAGCATTTAAAGCAAGGATAATAACCAAGTAAAATTTTTAAAAATGAAGATAGTACATCATACAAATTTTTTTAACATTATTTGAATAAATTACCCTGGGTCCCGGTGGTCCAGGAAGTCCAGTCATTCCAGGCATTCCTTTAATACCCTAAAATTTACAAAGAATATAATCTGCTTACTCTTATTTAACATACTGAATTACACCTGTTTCAGAAATTACCTCTTTCAACAATTGTTCTCCTAACCTTTTAATAAAGGATTACCCTTCAACTGTTGCTAATTAACAACTAAGATCCAAGGGCACCTTTAAACCTGACACTCTTCAGGCTGGTTCTCTGTGAGAGTGTAGCCTCATGGGGCGTGGAGGAGGGGCGGTGGGGAGGGAGCCACCATGGAACCAGGGCAGGAGATGCAATATAACTGTTGAGAGGAGAGGCTCATTTTGAACAACATAGTGAAATTGAATCCAGTGACTGAAAACTGATAGGAGAATTTGCACGTGGCATCATAACATCAGTGCTGGAGGCTGACAAAGGAATTAACATTTGCCAAGAGTCTATTATGTATGCAGCTGTCACCTTTTCAATTACCCAAGCATCAGATCCATATGTAACATCTAAAGGACAACTGGATTTCCAGTGGTCTTTTCAGCCACCATATCAAAGACACGAATGGGGAACTAGATCCTGGAGGACATGTCACCATTTGCAGCCCAAGCTAGGTCTGCAACTCAACAGCTGGGTATACTTGAGAACACTGGTAAACCTTCCCAAGCCTCCTTTTTTCAGCTCTGTATAGTGGAGCTAATAATAGTAACAATCGGTGAAGTCTTGGGATGGAGGCAGTGTGGCACGTAGGTACTCAGCTCTTTGCTGGCATGGGAACGTGTTCAGAAAACGTCAGCTATCAAAGTATCATATGAGTTAAGAATTACCTTTTCTCCTTTATAGAGACCAGAATCAGGTGGCTGCACCAACAGAGTGGGCCCCGGAGAACCTTGTTGGCCAACCTCACCCTTTAAAAAAAAAAAATCAAGATAATAAGAATGCCATTTTTAACTTTATTTTGAACTGAAATTTGAAACAAAGAAGCTTTTCATAACTGTGATATAATGCTTATAATCCTGTGTAACATGTATCATGGATTTAAAATAAAAAACTTGGCAAATATGTCACTGAATTTTAAATGTTTATTGTTTTTCATAAATAATACGTACTTATTGTTAAAAATGAATTAAAAAAATAAAAGTGATCCATAATCCTACTATCCAGAGACAATATTTATGAAAACTTTGGTACAGTTCTTTTGGTGTGCGTGTGATTGTATATGTTTGTGTATATACACATGTATACATATACATATATGTGCATAATATGCATGTGCACACACGTGTATATGTGACTAAATGGTGTGTTAAACATATTAAAATATATTATAAAACTAGTAAAACTATATAATGTCATTTAAATATAGAATACAGTTTATATTTTTATATTTTATTAAAATGTTAAGTCATTTAATATATTTTACAACAATATTTTTTGTACATTTTCCTATTATACTAGAAATTCTTTTAAAAAAAACCTGATTTTCAACACCTATGCAATAATCTGTCATAATAATATATTATCACTTACTGAGTTATTCCACTTTGGTTTGACTTAGGTTATATCTAGTTCATTAATATATTTTACATCTCTTTGTAGGAAATCATGAATCAAAAGTTTTCATTTGGGTCATTAGAGATGTTCTCTACAAGAAAAAAATGTTCCTTGGATTGGTTTTGCCACAATACAACCAAAACACACCCTTAATTAGAAGATAGTTATTTCATACTTTTCTAAATATTTCTAATATTTTGCACCTGGAATTATCTTCCCTCTTGTGTTAAAAACAGGTGATAGGTCAGGTTGTCACCTGTGTGTAGAAATAGGCCCTTACTAGACTGGGATCCTTTAGGCAAGTTTCTTAAAATCTCCTTATCCTTAACTCCTCAAAATCTTTCTCTCTTTCTCTGTGAAATGGGGAATATAATACTGCCTGCCTCAAAGTATTCTTTTATTGAATAGATAATGCACATAAAATGCTTATTACTTTCTGCAAAGTAAATGAAAAAATATAACCAATAATTCAATTCCCACCCACACCTGGGAAACTATAGAGAACCAGGAGGTTAGGGATGTGGGTTCAGTTTGTTTCTCTTGATGTGCCCTAGTGCCTGACACAGTGAGGGTGTAGCAGCCATCCTAGTGGCGTCTGTTGCATGAATAAGTAATTGAACAAATGCATAAACACTGTGTATTTGCTTACTTAATAAATACATAATATGGATTGGTAAGATAACGATACTTATTCCTGTAACTGGAATAAAACTACAAAACCCATATAGGCTGGCAAGCAAGGAGCCTCTTCCAAATGTTGGTCATGCTACTGGTTCTTTTTTATAATGTTGTGACAGTACTGTATATTCATTTAAGTCAAAAGTACAGAAAGATAAATTATAAAGAACAAAATGTAAATGATCCATAATCATATCCCCTATGAAAACATGAGTAACAACCATTTAGGACAGTCTGCTCTAAAAATGGAGTGGGCAACATGGTCTTGGGCATTGTGAGAGCTCTGCACCAACATTTCAAAATTATGCCTTTATTTACTTAACAATCCAAAAGAAATTTTTAAAAGCGTATAGTGGATAATTTGAACAGCCACCTCACAGTCAAATATTTCCACGTTACCCCACTCCAGTACTCTTGCCTGGAAAATCCCCTGGACAGAGGAGCCTGGCAGGCTGCAGTCCATGGGGTCACTGAGGGTCAGACACGACTGAGCGACTGCACTTTCACTTTTCACTTTCGTGCATTGGAGTAGGAAATGGCAACCCACTCCAGTGTTCTTGCCTGGAGAATCCCAGGGACAGCGGAGCCTGGTGGGTTGCCGTCTATGGGGTCGCACAGAGTCGGACACGACTGAAACGACTTAGCAGCAGCAGCAGCAGCATAGGAATAATGGCCTGAGTTTGCAAACACATGCAACTGTGTTGGTGCTGACTTCTCTAACTTGGCAATGCTTCCTCACTGTGTGAGGTTTCTCAAAATGGGGTGCACAGGTTTAGGGGTTCTGACAAACATATTCCAAGTTTGGAAAACATTGTTTTCATCTATTTTTCACCCAGTCATTTCTCTAAGTTAGTGGTTCTCAAGATTGGGAGTGGGGGGGCATGGAGAGGGAGGGGAGAGTTTGGATGTGCTTCCCTTCAGGAACATTTGGCAAGAGCGTTTGACATATTTGGTTGTCACAATGAAGCGGAAGGAATCTTACCAACATCTAGTAGGTAGAGGCCAGGGATGCTGCTAAACATCCTACTTTGCACAGGACAGCCCCATGATAATACATTAGTATTGTGAAGGTTGAGAAATCCTACTCTACATGTAGATTTTAATAATTTTTGTTGTTGTTCTGGTTTTACAAAGTTGAGCTTAGCCCTTTGTCACCTGCACTTTCTGCTTAGCATTGCTCTTCCCCACATCATGATGTCTTCCAATATATTTTTGGCAAGTGTGTCCTTCTGTTAAATGGATGTACAGTAACTTACCCAACCATGCTGGGACCCCAAGAGAGGGGGGATCAGGTCTGTCGCACTAAAGCCCCACCCCCAGCACCAAACCTAGCCTGGCACAGGGTGGATGCTCAGTGTCTTTTTACGCAGAGTTGTTGAAAGAGCTGCTCACCAGAGACTACCCTGATGGTCCAGTGGTTAAGAATCTACTTTACAACCCAGGGGATACAGGTTCGATCCCTGGTTGGGGAACTAGCATCCCACATGCTGGAAGCAACTAAGCCTGCAATCTGCGACTACCGAGCTCGCAAGCCTCAGTCTGCAACTACTGAACCCATGAGCTGCAGTGAAAGATCCCACATGACAAAACCACAATCCCACATGCTGCAACTAAGACCCAACACAGCCAAATAAATAAATATTTTTTTAAAAGAGCCCTTCACCAACTCTTAAACACTGCAGATTGCTTCTAGATGAACAGCCACCATAAAGCACTTTGCTGAAGCTTGTCCTTATTTAGTGTCCTACTTCAGCAGAAAGGACTATAAGTATGAGGGGTGGAGGGAGTGGAAGAATGTGTGGCTAAATGCCTTGGATTGCAGCTGTTTATGTTTTTACTTATGTGTGAAGTTTCAGATTCTGATGAAATTTGTGAAATTAAGTCAAACAAATCTGTAATTAAACATAATTGTTACTCTGGATGCATTCCCAGAATCATTCCATCTCTTTAGCCTAGGAGGAAGTGTGTCATATAAATTAATTTGAATTTACTATTAGATTTTGTCAGAACTGTCACTCTATGGCCAAGGGTAAGGGTAACTTAATAAGTCAGTGAAGACAAATCCTTGGCCACAAAAGTGGGCAGTGATGAGAGGATGAACACAGGTTAAGTGATAATCAGAACAGCCTCCTAGACACGGGCAGTTCATGCATTTTAACACCTGCTCCTCCATGCAAAATGGGACTCTTACCGGGTCTCCCATTTGCCCCTTTACTCCCACGCCAGGATTACCCTGGAAAAGAAAACAAAACAGAAACTCATTGCCTTTGAATATTAAAGAATAACTACAAGCAAGTAAGACTTCTGGTTAGGTAATTTGTTGAAGTGTTAAATAGGGCTTCCCCAGTGGCTCAGTGGTAAAGAATCTGCCTGCAATGCAGGAGACCTGGGTTCGATCCTTGACTTGGGAAGATCCCCTAGAGAAGGAAATCACAACCCACTCCAACTCCAGTATTCTTGCCTGGGAAATCCCATGGACAGAGGAGCCTGGGGGGCTGCAGTCCATGGCATCGCAAAAGAGTCAGACGTGACTAAGTGACTAAACAACGATTTATTAAATACTCTGGGAATTTTAAAAAGAGGGAAGACATGATTCTGACAAACATCAGTGGTCAGTTGTCTTGTTGGACATGGACATTACTTGTGTATGTGACTCATGGCTGCCTACCTTTAAGCCTGGACTCCCAGAGGGGCCTGGAGGTCCCTAAATCAACAGCAAAAACACACAAATCACTCATCAGTCACAGAAATCTGAACGTGTCCTTGTTGGGTGTCCCAAGCTCTTCTTTAGGAAACCCTTAATTTTGAAACATGCACAATGGACTTCCTACCACAGCTGGGCTGCTTGTCCCCCACCCCAATGCCACCACCAGGGGGGATCTGTGCTTCAGAATGGACTCGCACTCATAATGGTGGGTGTGCGCTGATTCATCAGGTCTCACAAAGGACCCACCTCTGCCTGACCCAAGACTGCAATTCTGCTTTCTTCTGCTTTATTTAAACGTCAAGTCGGGGCTTCTAGAGGAACAGCATCAGCAATGCGGTACTTACTGCTAACCCGGGCTCTCCTGGGTACCCCACTGGGCCTGCTGGGCCTCTCACTCCCCTTGATCCCTAAACAAGAGAAAAATCAATGCCTTTGTTACTAAAAACTATAAGCACTGTTCTTGCAAGAGCTGCATGTAATCCCAGGTAGATAAAGACCTAGGAGAAGTCAGTTCTAGACACACCTGCCCTCCTGAGTGGTCCTGGACAGCAGCCCTGACACAGCTGGGAAAAAGGCACAGAGCAGGAAGGGAGCAGTGCTCAGGTGGGGGTGCCTGACCCCTACATTTGAGACTAAATTAAGACCCAGAGATCAAAGAAAACTTGTTCTACATATAACTTTAATAGACATCAAGATGCTTTTAATTGCCGGGAGAAATAATAAACTCGGATATGCAGATGACACCATGCTTATGGCAGAAAGTGAAGAACTAAAGAGACTCTTGATGAAAGTTAAAGAGGAGAGTGAAAAAGTTGACTTAAAACTCAACATTCAGAAAATAAAGATCATGGCACCCAGTCCCATCACTTCATGGCAAATAGATGGGGAAACAGTGGAAACAGTGAGAGACTTTATTTTGGGGGGCTCCAAAATCACTGCAGATGGTGACTGCAGCCATGAAATTAAAATACTCTTACTCCTTGGAAGAAAAATTATGACCAACCTAGACAGCATATTAAAAAGCAGAGACATTACTTTGCCAACAAAGGTCCATCTACTCAAAGCTATGTTTTTTCCAGTGGTCATGTATGGATGTGAGAGTTGGACTGTGAAGAAAGCTGAGGGCTGGAGAATTGATGCTTTTGAACTGTGTGTTAGAGAAGACTCTTGAGAGTCCCTTGGACTGCAAGGAGATACAACAAGCCCACCCTAAAGGAAATAGGTCCTGAATATTCATTGGAAAGACCGATGCTGAAGCTGAAACTCCAATCCTTTGGCCACCTGATGCAAAGAACTGACTCATTGGAAAAGACCCTCATGCTGAGAAAGATTGAAGGTGGGAGGAGAAGGGGACAACAGAAGATGAGATGGTTGGATGGCATCACCAACTCAGTGGACATGAGTCTGAGTAAACTCCGGGAGTTGGTGATAGACAGGGAGGCCTGGTGTGCTGCAGTCCATGGGGTCACAAAGAGTCGGACACGACTGACTGACTGAACTGAACATTAAATTAAAATATTAATGTACTTATACTCTATTCTTTCAACATGCCTAAAGGATCAACGTGAATAGGAATGTCCCCAATTCAAGATCAAGACAATTCAGCCTTAAACAATTTTCTGGAACATGTTAAGTTGTGGCATGATACACAAATTCACAAGGAAGGGTAATAGCGGGGCAGTTCTAGAAGTATGAACAGAGGCACTCTGTTCTCCAGCTCACCCTGCCCACATCCGATGATTTGTGAGCATGCAGTGGCATTCCTCTCTCCTAGAGGATGAACTGCTACTTATTTTAACATTGATACTGAGGTATCTCATTGAAAACATTGCAATGAGCTTCCGGAGTAGGAAGAGAACCAACCTGGGAAATAATCCCATCAACAGCCAGAAGTAACCAAATGAAATTACGGTGAACCATTAGGAGGCAAAATTGCTTTCCGCTTTAGTCTTGTGAACACTGATGAATTGGAACAAGTCTAATCACTGAATTACAAATTCCAGGAACATGAGGATGGTGAAAAATATTAAACACAATATACAATTACTGATTCAGCAGGCAAAAATTGCTTTCACTGGACATATATGATTTAGGTAGTTTCAAAGAGGTACATTTTCCTAAAAGTGACTGTGGCTACCTGAGCAATACCAAATGGTCACTGCAAGACAGAAGAGGCAGAGAAGCAGGAGCCAGCTGAGATTCAAGGATGGCCCCTTGAGCCTGTGATCAGTGCAGTCACAAAGGGCCTTGTGTTTGATTTAAAGCTCTGCTGTCATCATCTTGAAATTTGTAATAATTTTTGAACAAGAGACCTACATTTTCATTTTGCACCGAGCGGGCCCTGCAAATCTAGGTAACCTGTCTTGCTAGTGGGGACCTACTAACCTACTAGTGGGGACCATAGGTTATTTGAGGAGCAAACGGAAGCTCAGGGCCTGCCCCAAGGACTTACTGGTGAGCCGGGAGGTCCTGGGTCCCCTCTGTCGCCCTGCAACAGTAGTGGTACAACGCATTAGAAGAGCAACACTGTTCCCCTCAAACACACAGGACATGAAAGAAGAAACACACACACGCAGGAATTATCTGGACAGTCTGTGCAGTTTGCTCAGTTTGTCAGCACAGAACAGACAGCTGTGGATAGAGCTCTGTGGAGGCGCTTTCCTGGTTTTAGTCTTAAGCCCCGAACTGCACTTTTACTCATTCAAAACCAACCAACACCAGGGAAAGGTGTGAGGACGTGAAGGTGTGAGAATGTGGAACCATTTGCAGGGCGGGAATAGAGATGGCAGCGTACAGAACGGACACATGGACATGGGAGGGGAGGGTGGCACGAACTGGGAGATCAGGACTGAGATATATTCACTACCAGGCGTAAAAGAGATAGCTAGGGGGAAGCTGCCGTAACCACAGAGGCTCGGCTTGGTGCTCTGTGATGACCTGGAGGGGAGGGATGGGAGGCGGGGTGGGAGGGTAGGCCCCCGAGGGAGGGAATATGTGTACATATGGCTGATTCCCTTTGTTGTACAGTGGAGGCTAACACAACATTGTAAGCAACTATACTCCAATAAAAATAAATTATGAATTTTTTAAAAGAGGATTTCATCTTTCATTTCTAAATCCTCACTTGAACGGTTCCATTTCATCAGCGTTTAACCATCTCTCCTGATTGGCAGAGCTTGGCTGCCTTAACGGACACTTTGTTATCACCCCAGAGCAGGTGTAAAGGGAATTTGTGTTGCAATTCTCTCACACCTGTTTTGTGCTCATCTACCGTTTCGTGACTCTGTCCTGAGACTTTACCTACTTTTAAAAAATCAAGGAGTGTATATTCTCTTGAATATGGGCTTCCCCCCCGCCCCCCCCCCCCCGCAAAATGTAAAATACATTGTAAAACATTCATACGGTAAAATTTAATATTTCAATCATTTTTAAGTGCACAGTTCTGTGGCATTAAATACATTCATCATGTTATATAACCATCACCAGCTTCCATTGTCAAAACTTTTCATTTCTTCAGTGGAAACTTTGTACCAACTAAATATGAGCTGCCTAATCCTCCTCCCTCCAGTCCCTGACAAGCACCATTCTGCTCCCCAACTTTATGAATCCAACTACTGTAAGAACCTCCTCTAAGTGGAAATCACCCCTTTTGTGTCCTTTTTTGACCGGTTTATTCCACTCAGCATAATGACCACAGGGTTCATCCATGTTGTAGCATTCCAAAGGAAATCTCAGGCCATGTGTTTTCTGCATGGGTTTACCTGTATGGAAAAAAATTCATTTGAAATCCACCCTGATCATAGCACTTACCTGCATACCTTTAGTGGCACCTAAAATGAACACTGAATTTCCTTTTTCTCCTTTTTCTCCAGGAAGGCCCTGAAAACAAAATATTCACTTGAGAGAGGAAAAGAGCATATTACTATTTCTGTATTTTCTTTAGCAACTGAAATATTACCAATAAAATTACTGTTATAATCATATTTCACTAGTGGAGATTATTTTATTCTCATTATTATTATCATCCTCAGTTACTCATATATACTTATTTAATATTTGCTTAAGATTAAGGAATCTCCTAAGATGGAATATCTACTAATATATTCATAAACATATTACAAATATTTATTATACATTATAAATACATTATATATTTATATAGGTTATACATAATGCTAATATATTTATAGCTATTTGCTTATTATTCAGCAGAAAAATTGCATTTTTCCTTACAACATAATGTATATAGTACTTGGATTATTCTTATAAGTAAATAACATTGAAGTTGTCAGTTAATAATTTATGCCCCAGAAATAGCAAAAAAATTATTTTATCCATTTAACTATTTGTATTCAAAACAGAGCTTAGGTACCCTTTAGATTAGCTTTTTTAAAAAAATAACCTGTTTCTTTTAGAAGGTTTTTGCATGTAGCTGCAAGTTTGTTTACTTAGAGTAATTTTTAAAAGTGATCAAAACACCTTAATGTACTTTCACCCCAAAGTTTCCCTATTTAATATCTTAATGTCCTGCTACTGCTACTGCTAAGTCACTTCAGTCATGTCCGACTCTGTGCGACCCCATAGATAGCAGCCCACCAGGCTCCCCCGTCCCTGGGATTCTCCAGGCAAGAACACTGGAGTGGGTTGCCATTTCCTTCTCCATCTTAATGTCCTACTTAATATCTTAATACATCATAAGTTGGTTGCTCAGTCACTCAGTCGTGTCTGACTCTTTGTGACCCCTTGGGCTATAGCCTGCCAGGCTCCTCTGTCTATGGAATTTTCCAGGCAAGAATATTGGAGTGAGGTGCCATTATATCAAATTTCTATGAAGCACATACAGGTTACAAAGTTAATCCCTGTTAGGAGAGTGTTTGACTTTGCTTCCAAAAGGAGATAACTAGAGTTTCGTGGTAAATTACACCATCAGTTTCCTTGAGACATCAGATTCGCTTATACAGACAAGTGTTGCTTCTCACAGTTCCAATATGTGTGTTTCAGTTCCACAAATAAGTTATATCACACCAGTCCTCCAACCAGTGGCTTCAAATTTCAGTTACCATTGTGTATTAACTGAGTCAACGCATAAAACACAAACATCACTGCTAGCTCAATGGTCCACAGATCGCTATATAAGTAACCGGTGAATCAAGATCACCAGCTGATCCTATCACTCCTCTCAAAGTCTACCAGTGCCCAGTCACTAACATCTGTTAGCTCACACAGAGACAGCGAAGTGTGTAGCTGTGTTGCCCCCTGCTTCCCTCCCAGTGACACACCCAAGTGACATTTCATGAAAATAAGTCATTGACAGAGAGGACTGGCCAACAAAGATGAAAAGGGAGTGAAAAACGCTAATACTGGAGGCGAAATTCAAACAGAATGTAAGTGGCGTTATGGGAAAAAGAGCCCTTGTGAGAGTGCTGTCACTACTGTCATTCAAGCCAGAGGAATTCAGCGAAGATAAACATATCCACGCAAAAGAAGGAAGCGGCTGTGACCAAAAGAATGAAGACGTACCAGAGGAAGTGACACAGACAGAAGAACCTCATGTTACAGAAACTCTTAGAGATATTTCACCACACTGGAAGCTGGTCCAAACTTGGAAAAGAGGGTGATATTCACCAAAGCACAGAAAACCCCTCCACTTCATGTCCTAAGTTACAGGACCAGGAGAAGGCAAGCCCAATTCAAACTGTCTTTGACAAGTTTTTACGAAGAAAGAAAACCCTTTAATTCTCAATGTTTCTAATGTTTTAGATTATAATGTGATAAATAAATATTAAGTTTTAAAATTACCCCTATATATTTATGATGTTTTAATGAGATATCTTAAAGGTCATGGAATAACAGTAATTTTCCCATTGGATGTTAAGGTTGCTTTGTGTGCCTTCGGATTGCATGCCATTATTAAAGTCTCAACTCCTGTGCAAAGTGAGGACCGCCCATGTATAAAATGGGTCAAGGGAAAAAAAAATCACTTTACAAAGAGACCATTATGACAAACTTCAGTACTGTGATCAGAAGAACCTGCTGTGTTAAAGCTAAAATTGAGAATCCTGCTCTCTTGAATGTTCATGGACGCTCAGTAGAATGCGGTGTGATCTAATTTGAAGATCTTAAGAAATGTGCATTCACCAGACTGCACTTGCATATTCAAGGGGTTGAGTTTGAAAATAAATGGTGGTTGAGAAGCTTAACCATGGAAGTCAGTTGTGTTACTTGATACCACAAGAAAAAGGTGACTATGGAAATTCTTTTTTAAGTTCTGTGTTCAGACCATTTCCACTAGCATCTGGAACAAAAGGAAAATGCATAGAAGAAAGTAAGATGACTGGTGGTGATGAAAAAACCTTTTATAAGGAATTGTGGGTGATGATATTTAATTAGGGAAGCAGAAAGGCTGAAAAACAGCCACAGAAAATCAGTTTTGAAAGGCCTAATCATCTCCAGTCTTTAAGTGAGAAAAGAGAGAAATGGGATATACGTGGTAGAGGAAAGAGTCATTCTTACTAAAGTTATATTTAAATAAAAGCGCAAACATTTGAAGGAAATAAAAACCACTAAGAGCAGTAAAGGCCTCTTAAGTGCTGGATATTGTCAACTATTTCTGAACCCCCACTCCAAACTCCTGTCATTTATTTATTTATTTTGCATAATGGGGGCTAGAAAGCTAAACACTACATTTCCCAGACTGCTTTGCAGCTGGCTGTGAAGTAGGGTCCACCTGGGAGATGTACTTCTGAGATTTGGGAGGCAGAAATGAACAAAACATCCTCTTCTGGTACTGTTGATGCTGCCAAGCAGGAAGGTAGAAACCTAAGTGTTTGTTGGTGTCTTGAAGTGGGGATAAGAGGTAGTGGTTGAGGTGCAGGAGCGGCTTCTAACTTCTGGATCTCAGCTATGTGTGAGCCCCTGAAATCTTGCAGTGACCCCAGAGTTTTAATCCTCCAACTGTTATATTAAGTGCCAAATTCCCTGTATTAAATTCCTTTCTGTTTGAAATACCTAGAGGGGTTTAAGTGGCTGCAGTGAACCCTGAAGGATAAACAACCTCAGTTTTGCTAACCGGCCTCCCTTCCCCTACTATCCATTCTCTATCCAGCAACCAGAAGCATCTTGGTAGAACATCAGTCAGATCAGATCACTTCCTTCCTTAAAACCATCCAGTGTCTTCCCATGTCATGGAAAAGAAAACCCAGCTTCCTTCCACAGTCTACAAGGCCCCATGTCAGCTACTGAGAGAGCTGTCATGTCAACTCTCTGTTCTTATCCTCCAGTCACCCCCATCTGTTCACCAGGCTCCTGGGATACTTGTAATAACTCTGTTTCTTGAACACATCAATTCTGTTCCCACTGGAGGCTCTTTTCACTTGATTCCCACTAAAATGAGCTGTGGATCTCTTACTGGGGGCCCTCGTGGGCCAAGAGCTCCTCTTTCTCCTGGAATCCCTGGATCACCTCTTGAGCCATTGTAGCCATCTATGCCAGGTCTGCCTCTGGATCCAGGAGGCCCTGGGTGCCCCTACAGAAAACAAAGTTATAGGTGAGTATTTTTGCAAGAATATAAAGATTGAAGGCAGGAGGAGAAAGGGACGACAGAGGATGAGATGGTTGGATGGCATCACCGACTCAATGGACATGAGTTTGAGTAAACTCCGGGAGTTGGTGATGGACAGGGAGGCCTGGCGTGCTGCAGTCCATGGGGTCACAAAGAGTCGGACATGACTGAGCGACTGAACTGAACTGATCATAACAAAACGGTTATGCAATATGGATACCCAGATTATGGCCTTTATGACTCACATGTTGTTCAGTTTTGTGAATCTTCCTTTCCCACCCACAAATACTATGTAGTACAGTGCATATGTGCATGCTGAGTCACATCAGTCATGTCCGACTCTTGGGACTCCTTGCGACCTCATGGACTGAACCCTGCCAGGCTCCTCTGTCCATTGGATTCTCCAGGCAAGAACACTGGAGTGGGTTGCCATGCCTTCCTCCAGGAGATCCTGACCCAGGGATCAAACCCATGTCTCTTATGTCTCCTGCACTGGCAGATGGGTTCTTTACCCCTGGCACCACCTGGGAAGACATAAATTTATTTTCATACACTCTAATTTAAATTCATTTAGTTTGGAGTATTTTCAGAGATTTGGGAGGAAATCTTCCTTGAAATCCTCAGAAAGACTCTAATGAATTATAACTGTCGCCAAATACCTTTCTCTTCTTTCCTTTGATTTTCACATTAGAAATGAGAGCTTTAAGCCCACTCCCACCATTAGGACTCACAGCTAATAAAAAATTTCATAATGAGAATAAATTTATTTCCAGAAAATTATACTTGAGCTGACAAGTATATCTAGCTCATGTTCTAAAATGTTTTTCTCCAATCTGCTTGAAAACCTTGTTCTTCAAGTAAAGTGTTTTGGTCTCAGAGTTATTACACAAAATTGAAATGCATATACCCTGCCATTTATGAAAATAAGAAAATAAAGTTCGCCATTTGCTGTTGCTTTTGTTCAGTTACTATATATCATATAAATAATTAGATCATGTGACTTTAAGGCTTTGATGAGTCTCTTCCCCCCCAAAATGGAGAAAACTTAAGGATACTTACAGGTATCCCATCCAGACCTGGAAATCCAGGAACTCCGGTTGGACCCTAAAATCCCAGAAAATAAAACAAAGATATAAAAGTTACTAAATTATTAGATTAACCAGTTGATTTACTTAAAAGCATTAGTAATTAATGGCTTGCTTTAAAAAAAAACAACCCTTAATGGGCACTGTCATCTACTTTTACATTAAGGAGCTCAAATGCCAACATTTAGAAATCAGCATTGTGTTTCCTTCTTTTTGTACTTGGGAAGCCAACATGGCAGTATCAGTTCAAAGCATACAATACTGGATACTTAGAAATTCAACTTCCTGGAATCTCTTTATCCCAGAGAAACAAAACCTTAAATGTAAACATGGGTAATTGACAGGACTGTTTTTGCACACTTGCACTACAATAAGATCTCAAATTCTCAGCAGAGAATAAAGAATAGTTTTATCTCCGTATTATAGCATATTATACAAAGTTTCTAAAGGAATAAGTTCAATCTACATCAATTGATATGGAGTGATTTCCAAGCCATGTGATTGAGTGGAAAAAGAAAAGACTCAGCATGATACACATAATATCATTTAGGTTTTTGAAAAAGTCATAAAGAAAACCACTCCTCACTGGATACATTCATGCTTTTTCATATCATTTTATTTATTTATTTTATCTGGGATTGTGCTGGGTCTTTGTGCTGCACAGCCTCTTCTCCAGCTGTGGCGAGTGGGGATAACTTTCTAGTTGTCATGCTCGGGCTTCTCATTGCGGTGGTTTCTCTTGCTGTGGAGCATGGACTCCCCGGATTGTGGTCTTCAGCAGATGCGGCTCCTGGACTCTAGGGCACAGGCTCAGTGGTGCACGGGCTTAGTAGCTCTGTGGCATGTGGGATCTTCCCAGATCAGGGACCAAACCCGTGTCTCCTGCATTGCCAGGCGGATTCTTCACCACTGAGCCACTGGGGAAGCCTGACATGCTCTTCTCTTTAAGTATCTAGAAAACATCCAGAGAGGCATGCTCCTCTGGAAAGGGGGCTAGAAATAAGGGCTGATTATACAAGAGGGGTTCAGGCTTAATTTTTATAAGGTGCAAATAGGTACTACTTGTGATTATACCAAAAAAAAAAAAATGTGGTATAGCAACGCTGGTGAGTGGTTAATGAGCCTTTCACTTAGGAAGAGGCTTACCTTGTCACCTACGTCACCTGCTGCTCCAGGACGGCCACTTTCACCTTTCATCCCTTTCTCCCCTGGGATCCCAGTGGGTCCCGGTGGTCCCAGGGGTCCAATAGGACCCTGTGGCCCTGCTGGTCCCGGTTGACCCTAAGAAGAAAGATTAAAAAGGTAAGGGGAGTGGTGGGTGAGCCTTAAGTAGAGTTTTCTAACACAAATATACAGTGACTTGGGTTTACAGAAGACTGCAAAATTAAAGATGGAGCAAATTTTAATAACAGAAGGACAAATGATGAATTAATTGCCAAAAAAGAAAGGAATGTTGTCTTTTTCAATCTGAATCAAAGCTTTACAGTAAATTTGAATCACCGCATGTGCATACACACACATCTATATACTGATTATAGTCCTCTTATTCTTTTCATTCTGTCATTGAAAATTAAAAATTTATTTGGCTGCATTTGCCATGCATGGACTCTCCAGCCGTGGCACAGGAGCTCAGTAGTTGTGGCATGTGGGATCCTAGTTCCCTGACCAGGGATCGAACCCACGTCCCCGGCATCACAAGGAGACCACCAGGGAAGTCCCCTGAAGTAAGTAATTTTTAAATGAAGTCTCATTAACATTATGTTAGTGACACAAGAGTGAGGAAAAACTGCCAGATCTTTCATTTCCTTCAAATGGCTAATGATTTGTCTGCCTTTTTAGAGAGAAACATTTCTTTTTTAGCTGATTTTATCTGCTCTCTTATCCCTAATTTGGAAGCTGGCTCTCCTCGTCACATTATTTTTATGCAATCTAACTTCCTTTCCATGAATGAAAATATCACCTTTTATTTTAGGCAAAGAAGTTTCAGGAACTCAGCTCTCCCCCTGAACACACAGTGGGAATATCTCTGGGGCAAAGATGAGGAAAGCTCTCTCTTTAAGCCTGTTCCCCTTTGCATTTAGATGCACTGATGCCATGAATGCATGTTCAGCTACCACAGCAAATCTCACAACTCTTTCTATTCTGAAGTAGGCAGGCTGATGTATCTCAGCGTTAGTTTCTCTGATCAGTTTCCAGATGATCATATCTAGCTTCCTCCTTGACATCTCCTTGAATACAATGGTTGTTGTTGCTGGTCGTTCAGTTGTGTCTTTGCGGCCCCCCGGACTGTAACCCTCCAGGCTCCTCTGTCCATGGAATTCTCCAGGCAAGAATCCTGGAGTGGGTAGCCATTCCCTTCTTCAGGGGGATCTTCCTGACCCAGGGATCAAACCCAGGTCTCCTGCATTGCAGGCAGATTCTTTACCGTCTGAGCCACCAGGGAAGCCCCAAATACAATGATACCTCTAGCTTAAAAAAAAAATGCAAAATAGAACTTCTAATTTTTCTCCCCAGATCTGATCTTCCATTCACCTTCTCCAGCTCCAGAAAATTAGGGATCACCCTTGCTATTCCTCTTTCTCCCACTCTACATTTGACCCATGCTCAGTTCCTAGCCATTTCACTTCTAAAAGAGATCTGAAGCCTCCCCACCTCACTGTCTGCTGCCTTGCTGCCACACTGGTCCAGCCAGCATCAGTGAGACCTGCACTCTAGGCTCCCAGGTGGTTCTCCAGCTTCCTTTTACCCACTCCTGGCCTTTCTCCAAGTGGCATTAAAGCAGAAATCAGATCATGGCATGGCCCTGCTTTTCAAGTTCTCCTTGCCTTCCCACTGCAAGCAAAATAAACCCCGTGCTCCTCATCTTCCAGGCCTCACAGAGTGTGGCCTCAGATTCCCTTGCGCCCTGTGCTGTGCCCACCCCACACTCACTGCATCCAGCACGCTGCTCTTATCTGTCCCAGGGCCTCGGTGCAAGCACTTCCTCGAAGGCTCTTTCCCTAGATCTGCACATGACATGAGTCTCTCCTGAACCGCCACCAGTGAAGGAGGATTCTCAGTTCATCCACATCCCCATTAGTCTCCAGCAGGGCACTCGGTCTACTTCCTTCTTAAGATCTTAGCATTTCACATTTTTTTTAACTTTTGGCCCTTCCTCACAGCCTGTGGGATCTTAGTTCCCCAACCAGGGATCGAACATCTCCCCCCTGCATTACAGTCTTAACCACTGGACTACCAGGGAAGTCCCTCACAGTTTTACAATTATGTATTTGCTCATCAGTTCACTGTCTGCTCTCCAATGAGATACTAGTACCATGAGGGTGGGGACATCTGCTCACCATATAAGTCTTCTATCTACCACCTGCCATGGCCTTTGGCTCAGGAATGAATGAATGAATGAAGGGTTCGTGTGGCAGTAACTATGCTCTCAGGCTTGGTGGTCCAGCCTGACCATCCATCCACTCCAGAAACACCCTACCTCGACCCTGGAAAGTGATTTTTGAACTTTGCAAAAAGGAATGCTATCAAATGCAATGTTTATGACATATTCCTTGATTTTATACTTCAAATTTATTTTTATAAAATAACCCATGTATGGGAATTATGAGGCTCTTTGAATGAACTTTAGAATCTAAAGTCAGGGTTTCTAAATGATACTTCCAGCCTCCGCATTCAATCTCTGTCTATAATTTGATGTGAGCAGAGAGTATCTTAGATTCAAATGTTTTTTAAAATAACTCACTTTGCAGTCTTAAGATAACACCTCTAGATGAGGTGAAGAGAAGCTTTTCAATGAGAAGTTTATAACAGTGAATTCGCCAGTGCAGGGTGATCTGGCCACATGACACCGTGTGCTATGCACACCATGTCCAGCTGTGTTGTCTAATTCAGATTCAATCCCTGGATTGGGAAGATCCCCTGGAGAAGGGAAGAATACCTGTTCCAGTATTCTTGCCTGGAGAATCCTACACAGAGGAGCCTGGGGGGCTACAGTCTATGGGATCGCGAAGAGTCAGACATGACTTAGTGACTGAATAACAAAAACCACCAGTGTGCACAGGACCCTGCCCAAGAATGTAGAGCCAGCCTTTGAGTGTGTGGGGCCCAGGGGAAAAAGATTTTTTGAAGAATCCCATCTACATAAAAATTTGAATCATCTGAAATCAATGTGTAAGCACCGTTCTGGTGACCCAATATCAGGAATCCTATGAAAGAAATCCCACAAGGGGGCGAGTGAGACTGTTCTGTTAGGCGGCCATCCTCTTGACACCAGGGCCAGTCATGGGCCCCAGCCCTGAGCATGAGCCCCAGAGCTCCTCATGTGCTCAACCCCCAAAGGATAAACAGAAACTACTTAAAGCCCAAGCTGGAGCTGCCACTGCCTGGGTACCACTTAAGCGAACTTCCATAACTTTTCTGTCCCTGTGGATGATCCACAGGACTGAAAATGGGCTCTGTCCACTCAGCCAATCCCCTAACACCAAGCTGACCCTGGACTCTATGCTTTCTTCCTCATTCCTTTTTTCATTATTGACAACCTTTAACATCTGCTTACATTTTGTAAGTCAAAATCATACTTTATTCGTACTTTCCCTTCTCTTCATGCGTTTTCATTATCATTAGAATAGCTGCTATTCCTTGAGCACCCATAAAAATACTATAAGCTTAGAATTTTCAAGGAAGCTTAAATGTATACATAAGTGTTACAAAAAAGACAACAATAAAATATAAAATCTAATCATATGGGCCCCATCCATTTAGGGGCACTTTGAGGGCGTATCTATTTACTCTAGATATTATACAGTTTCTAAACTACAACCTAAATGTCAGCATAAATAATGACTTCAGCTGACCTTTTCTACGTGTTAATTAATCTCAGTTGGTTTTGGTTAATTACCATAAGGCTCAGGAAATAACTGCTTTTTCACTAAGTTTGGAAATTATCTGTCTTACATATCATTTATACAAAAAGTTCTAAATTATCTATTGTGGACACTGTACTTCACAAAACCTATGATCTAAAAACAACAAAATGCATGTCTGGACAGAAAAGGGGAACAGAAAGGACAGCCAACTCACTGGCTATAATTCTCTTTAATGTATTTCGCTTTAGACACGCGATGCCGAGTCCAAGCCTAATGGAACTTTGGAGAGAAAAAGAAAAGGGGTGGAAATACTGAGCACAGTGGCAAGAATGATAAAACTGCCTTCAGTATAGAAATGTGTCCTGATTGAGAACACGCCAGCTAAAACACCCTTAAACAGAAATACATCGAGCGATGGTAATTTGTATTATTAAATTCTCCGTCCCTCCTTTTGCCACCTCCCCAGCCCTGATCAGTCACACTGACATCCCTGAACGAGGGATGTCAAGCTCCGTTCTTTCACAGACTTCTGTGTCCTGTCCCTGAAGTGCCCCTGCCATGCCCCCCAAGTAATCTCTCACTCCTCCCCTGGAAAAACCCCGCTGTCTGCTACCCTCACCCCACACCCTTCAGAATGAGATGCTTGTCCAAGATGCCTGCGTAATGACACTTCCCATCCACTCCTGTGATCACCTCTTTGTCTCTGTGTCCCCAGCCCCACACCCACCAGACCAGAGCTCCTGGCGGAAAGAGTCTAGGTGCCCAAGGCCATGATGCAAGAAAGGCAGAGAACAACATTTAACAAAATCACGTGGTCAGATCGCCCACCCAACCCGAGGGAAGACTGTCCAGGATCTGCTTTCTCCTGGCTCTGAACTGCTGTCCCTGGAAGTGGCTGAGAGTAGGGATGAGGACCTGAGATGACTCCACCCGGGCTGAGCCCTGAACGCTGCCCTGTTGGTGTCTGTGGTTGCTGAGATCTGACATAGGGGTCTTCCTTCAACCACACTAAACTGCACATACAACCCCTACCGTGTAAGTGAAAAATCTAACAGAGAGCATTAAAGGCCTCCCCTCTACGGGATAGACTTTGCGTTTTGTTCTACATGCAGTGCTGTTTTTTTCCTCTTAATCATTATCTTATTACAGAATACATCTTAAAAAATACTCTAAAACCTTGTATACCAGTATTAACTATGTCAGAAAGCTGTTCACAAAAACTTTCCGAGCACCAATATTTGAAATAGTCATTGTGAGTTTATCTAATCTGAGTAAATCATTTATCCACAGTGATGGAATGATTCCACTTTCATTAAATCACTTCATATAAAAGAAGGGATCACTAAAAGAAAACATGTTTAAAAGAGTTGAGCTTACTAATTTATCAGGCAACACTAAAAGTAACTTCACAATGAATAGACATAAATAAGGGGATGACAGAGGATGAGATGGTTAGACAGCATCACTGACTCAGTGGACGTGAATTTGAGCAAACTCTAGGAGATAGTGAAGGACAGTGCTGCCGTCCACGGGGTTGCAAAGAGTTGGAGGCAACTTAGCAACTGAACAAGACAAGACACTTCCGTAACTACAGAACCATTAAATAATCACAAGAATTTTGCATCTTTAAAAAAAGGTGTTTTTTTTTGTTTTTTTTTTAAAGAACTATTCCACTCCTACCCTTGCACTTTTCACCCATGCTAGGCAATGGAGCGTTGCATTTCAGTCACTAGCAAAAAGAAAAAAATGCCCAAGGGAATGAATGGCTGGCTGTCAGAGGTAGGGTCTCTGAATTTTTTCTTTTTTTTTTTCTTTCTTTTTTTGCTACTGTGGGTCTGGAATTGCCTCTGTGGTTTATGACCTTCGGTGAGAGACAGTGAAGTCAGAAAAAGGATTCACTGAATCCAGAAAGGACAATCGGCCTGACAGCCGAGGAAGCTCTGGCATGCCATGGGAAGCTGCCAGGCCATGGCTTTCTACCCAAAGGCCAGCCGGACGCCGAGTCATCAGACCCATTCACGCGCCTCCCCACTGTGGCTGCAGCCGCACCGGGCTCTCGGGCCAGCTGAACAAATAAAGGCTGAAGGCGATCGGAGTGGACACTGGCTCCCACGCCTGCCTGGCTCTCGGAGGCCAGAGCATTCCTTTAGGATTCCCCCTCATTAACCGTCCGTGTCAGATGCGTCTCTTGAGCTGGGCTAGGAACAAACTATCTTTATTTCACGACATTTAGTAGACGAGACCAACAGAGAAGACGATATGTACATTTTTAACACCTAAATATTCAAATCAGCCTTTTGGGCTGCCACTGGTCTGCTTGCTCCCAGGAAGCAAACCCTAAGAGGAACGGAGGGACATAGGTGCACCTGTGGCTGATTCATGTTGATGTATGGCAAGAACCACCACAATATTGGAAAGTCATTTTACTTAAAATAAATTAAAAAAAAAAAGAAATCCTTCATCTATTGAGCAGTGTGAAGACTGGGAGAAATAGCTACAGAAAGACAATGGCAGATGCACATACAATCACACTCTTTCTGCCACTACTTCTTGCTCTTTTAGAATCGGAGAATCAGTGCCAGAAGTCTGAGTGAATGAAATGAATGAACAAACAAGAAAGATGTCTTTATTATACTGTTGTTGTTTAGTCACTAAAGTGAAAGTGAAGTCACTCAGTCGTGTCCGACTCTTGCAACCCCATGGACTGTAGCCCACCAGGCTCCTCTGTCCATGGGATTTTCCAGGCGAGAATATGGGAGTGGGTTGCCATCTCCTTCTCCAGGATATCTACCCAACCCAGGGATTGAACCCAGGTGTCCCGTATTGTAGGCAGACATTTTACCGTCTGAGCCAGAAAGTAAAAATGAAAGTGAAGTCACTAAGCCATGTCCAACTCTTTTGCAACCCCGTGAACTGTAGCCTGCCAGGCTCCCCTGTTTTTGCTTGGAATTTTCCAGGCAAGAATACTGGAGCGGATTGTCAATTTCTTCAGGGGATCTTCTGGACTCAGGGATTGAACCCACATCTGCTGCATCTCCTGCATTGACAGGTAGATTCTTTACCACTGAGCCATCTGGAAAGCCTTTTATCACACTGTTTACACATAAATTTCCAAATCACTCTTGGCCAATAAGACCATGACATTGACTGTCAAAAGTGTCGCAGGAAGGGAAAGGTATTTATTTATTAAGCTGGGTTATACACCTGCGGTGTCCATATATTACTTCACTTAATCCAACCAGCAGCCCTGAGGACTGTGGATTATTATCCCTGTATAAATAAGGAAAGTCCACATACAACAGTGTTCATCAAATTAGTTAAAGACCTCTATTTTTGTTCTCAAATCTAATGTCCTAGTCCCATCCTGTATCTCTGACCGTTCTCTAGAAACTTCCGTGAACCTTCTTCCCTGTACATTCACACTCATCATGTCAGAAGCTGAGGTCAACACGCCCAGACTGGTTTTCCTGCCTTTTTCCTCCCTGACTCAGCAGACGGCAGCTTGGGTTTCTTCCACCAGCTAAGCTCACCACCCAGCTGTCAGCTTTGCCGACCTTCTATCCCTCCTTCTCCCAAGACCAAGTCTATCGCTTCTTTCTCTGAATTAATTCTCAGATGTCTGTCCCTCTGTCACCCCACTGTGGAGGCCCTGGGTCATGGTCTGGTCATCCACATGGGCGACCCACGCACCAGCCTCCCCCGCTTCCCTAAGTCCAGTCTCCCCCTCACTTGCACATACCAATGTCAACTAACCCTTAGTCTTCCCTTTGCTGTGTCCATGCTTCCATCAACACTGCAGTGAGCACAGCCCATCCTCCTCCACCCCAGCAAACCGTGGTCCCTAAGCGTCTGCACCCACACCCTCTCCTCCAGTCACATTTGTGTATTCTCTTTGCCTGAAGGAATAGCAGCCTTGGCCCATTTGCAGCTCAGATTCAACCTTCCCCCAACCCAAATTATGATGACAACAACAATGACGATGCTAGGACACCCTTCACTGAGCACTCACTCCATTCTGGTCCCTGGAAAAGTACTGTGCCTTCCTCGCATGGAATCCTCACATCCTTAGAGCACAAAGACATCCTCTGTCTACTTGTCCCAAATGACAAAGCCTAGGCTCAGAGAGATGAAGGCCACTTGGCCACCACCTGGAGAAGCAGGGCCACACCCGACTTCAAAGCCGCTGCTTCCCTTTTCACTACAGTCCTCATCAACTTCACTCTTGTATAAACTCTCATATCCACCGTCAATTAATACCCACATAAGCTTAGCACTTATTTCTCATTATTGTTTTATGCATGTTACTTTAATATCTACTTGGGGTGATGTTGTCCAGTAAGATTATTGGGACCAGGAATCTGTATAATAAAACCACCCCCAGCCCACTTTGGCCACTGCCTTCCACAGTATAGTTAAATATACACTCAAGCACTTATTTATAATTGAAATTAACAAAGAAGTGTTTGCACCCAACCCTGTCTTTTTAATTCTTGATTGTAATTCAACAATTATGCCACTAGGTGGCACTATAACATCACTTAAAGCTCAGTTCAGTTCAATTCAGTTCAGTCGCTCAGTCGTGTCCGACTCTTTGCGACCACATGAATCGCAGCAGGCCACCTCCCTGTCTATCACCATCTCCCGGAGTTCACTCAGACTCAGGTCCATCGAGTCGGTGATGCCATCCAGCCATTTCATCTCAAGGCAAGAATACTGAAGTGGTTTGCCATTCCCTTCTCCAGTGGACCACAGTCTGCCAGACCTCTCCACCATGACCCGCCCGTCTTGGGTGGCCCCACAGGGCATGGCTTAGTTTCATTGAGTTAGACAAGGCTGTGGCCCTAGTGTGATTAGATTGCACTTAAAGCTCAACTAGGCCTTAATGTGCAGCCTGAACCCTTTAGGGGTGCCTCCAAAGTCCTCCTCTATTGCAGAAACAACTGCTGGAGATATAGGAGGATCATAAAATAAATAACATAAAAGGTGTTACTCAAAGAGTGGACAGTCCAAGGAGACCAGACTGCAACGGCAAAGTGTTTTCTTGTGCCTTAAGTTCACCTCACTCAATGAAGGAACAAATTGGTCAGTTAAGTCTGTAACATCACTGACTCAGGATTTTCAGCTGTGTTTTAAAAAAAATCTTAATGGAGGTAAAATGAATATTATTTTTTTTCATTAATATAAGCAGGACAATAATGTGTTCTTCCAAATCATGTAAAATTCATTTATTAATGTCTTTTAATTTGATAAATAGGCTGTATTTTTGTATCATTTTTTTCCAGTTTTTTTTTTGGAGGGCCACACCTCAAAGTTTGTGGGATTTTAGTTCCCTTGGGCCCATGGCAGTGAAAGTGCAAAGCCCTAACCAGCGGACAGACAGGTTAATTCCCTATGGGATACATCTTAAACTTAACACAGTGCTGTATCAAGTGTATCATTAAAACTGGAAGAAAGGGAATTCCCAGGATCTCAGTTCCATTCCTGGTCAGGGAATTAAGATCCTGCATGCAGAGTGGCAGAGCCAAATTTTAAAAAAATAAAATAAAAAAGATGTACAGCATAATGATTCAACTCACATACATCATGAAATCACAATAAGGTTAGTGAACATTCCTCACCTCATATAATATAGATCAAAAATAAAAGAAAAAAGTTGTTTATTTAAGAAGAAGCTTGATGCAATGGGGAAAAATGCTGTACTGAGAAGTAGAAGACATGGCTTTGCTACTGAATGATAAATAAGGTCACCCACCTACTATACAGCATGGGAAACTATCTTCAATAGCCTGTTTGGAAAAGAATCTGAAAAAGAATGTGTGTGTGTGTGTGTGTGTGTGTGTGTGTGTGTGTGTGTGTGTAACTGAATTACTTTGCTATACACCTTAACACTGTAAATCAACTATAGTTCAATTAAAAAAAAATAATAAGGTCACCCCTTGATCATGGAACACTGGTTTTCCCATCTTCAGAAATGGTGTAACATCTGCCCACCCTCGTACCCCTCCATGTACAATGGTCTCCAGCCCAGACCTCCCACCAGGGTGACAGTAGCCTCCTGACAGGTTTTCCCTAATAATTCTCCCTGCCCCTCATCACCTTCACTATATTCTCCGAAGAGCAGCCAGCATGTTTTTATAACATAAATCCAACCTGTGTCTACTCCTCCAAACATCTTTCAAAGCCTTTCCTATTCTTCAGGATAACCCATATCTGGCTTTCCAGTTGCTATGGGAATGCAACAGGCAGCGCCGAGAGCTCCTGGAACGCCACTCGAGGAGCTAGAATCCAGGTGTCTCTCTTTCCCTCCTCTGCTCTCCTGGGGTCCCTGCCCCTGGCCATTCCCATCCTTCTCCCCCTCCTGAGTCTCCAGTGCTGGCCCCCCTTCCTCCTTCTGCAGCTCCGCTGGGCTGCCCTGACCACTTGCCACTTTCTCTTGGGCAGACTTGCCCATCTTCTTGGAGTCAGGCACCTCCAGCTCTGAGTATCCTCTGTTTCCCTCCCTAGCCCAGACTCTCTTCTGGGCCCTGGCCACATATCAGTATGCAAAGTGGACCCATGATCATTCCCTTATGTGCTCCTCGGCCACCCGCCTCTATTCACACAGCTGTTCATATCACCCCAGGGCATCCCGTGGGCTCCCCGCCCCACCTGGAGTCTCCTCCTTCCTACCCATCTGCCTCCCGAATATTCTCAACACCCACGCTCTTCCCCTCCACGCTCGCCCCTTTGCTGAGCCACCATGACCTCCCACCAGGGCGACTACAGTAGCCTCCTGACAGATTTTCCCTAAAATTCTCCTCACCCCTCATCACCTTCACTATATTCTCTGAAGAGCAGCCAGCATGTTCTTATAAATCCAACCTGTGTCTACTCCTCCGAACATCTTTCAAAGCCTTTCCTATCCTTCAGGATAACCCGTATCTGGTTTCTCAACTGCATCCTTTACCACTCACTCCCTCACCTACATGGTCAAACCTTGCTGGCCACCTCGTGGCCCATCCAACACACCTGCCCATCTCCTTCTCACTTCAGGGCCTAAGTAGGGGCTGTTGTCTCTGCCCAAACACTTACAGTGGTTTGAAGTGTGGCCACAAAAAGATACTTTTATGCCCTAAGCCTGGAACCTGTGGATATTGCCTTGGGTGGCAAAAGATGTAATAAACCTATGGATTTTGAGAGGATTATTTTTGTTCTGTGTTATCCAGGTGGGTCCTAGAGGCCATTACATGTATCCTTATAAGAGGGACATGGACGAAGATTTGGTCCAGACACACAGGGGAGAAGGTGATGTGATGATGGAGGCAGAGACTGAAGTGATGTAGCCACAGGCCGGGGCTGGAAGAGGCAGAGAATGGGTCTCCATCTTGCCTATGGGGAGAACACACCATTCTTCCCCTAGGCCATCGCTGGGTGACCTCTGTTTCCACCAGGTCCAAGATATCCTGGCACTGTCCACCATGCACACATAGGCTTCTGTGCAAAATCAAGTTAGGGCACTAGATTATCCACCCAGGGCGGAAGAAAGGGTCTTTGTCTATTCTTTTCCATGATGCATCTGAAACACCCAGACCACCCCACATCTGGCACTCATCAGGCACCCAGGAGGAACGGCTGGAAGGTGAGTCTGTCTTGCTAGATGGACTCCCAGCTCCGGGCCACAGGGACCCACCTCTTTACCCCCAAGGCCTCACAGCCTCCTCAAACACCTGGCACATGGTGAATGCTCAATGGCTGTTTGCTGAATGAATGGAAGAAATCGTTGTTGCTGTTGTTCAGTCACTCTGTCGTGTCCGACTCTTTGAAACTCCATGGACTGCAGCACGCCAGGCTTCCCTGTCCTTCCCCAGTTTGCTCAAACTCATGTTGCCCCCTTCTCCTCTTGCCTTCAATCTTTCCCAGGATAAGGGTCTTTTCCAGTCAGTCAGCTCTTTGAATCAGGATTCAAAGGCCAAAGGATTGGAGCTTCAGCTTCAGCATCAGTCCTTCCAGTGAATATTCAGTGTTGATTTCCTTTAGGATTGACTGGTTTGATCTCCTTGCAGTCCAAGGTGCTCTCAAGGGTCTTCTCCAGCACAATTCTAAAGCATCAATTCTTCAGTGTTCAGCCTTCTTTATGGCATAGAAGGAATGAATGGCTAATAACTGAGTGATTTGCAAATTCACACATGTGTGACAGAGGATTGGGGGAAAAAAAAAAAAAAAAACAGCACTTGAAAACACAGCTGTTTCCCTGTGGACTTCTTAGCAACTTATAGAAAGTGGCATGTGAAAGGAGAAATACAATTTTCTCTCTTAAAAATTCTGTAATTCACTTTAACTAATTTAGTCACATGCTACCTTGGTGCAAAACAGCTGTTCTCGTAGTCACAAACTCTGCTCCCGTGTTCCTGTGTGGAAGATGCCCTGCGTGGAAACGCACCTTATTTCTTACCACCACCACCAAGGCTGACTCCACTTTGGTAATGACCTTGATCCTCTCAAGTTCAGCCTAGTCCCACATTTGCTGAGCTCTGCTCCCGCCTGGCCACAGTTCACGCTGGGTCGCAGAGCTCAGCAATCATCGTTGCTATGGGACTGAGCTGAGCGTGTGCGCGAACACACACACACACACACACACACACACACACAGGATTGAACTCCACCCAGGAGACCAAGGGCACGGCTATAAAACACCGCCCATTTAATGAGGTGACTGACTGGGGCAGACTTACCAAAATCTACCTTCAGACCCAACCTGTCACTGGGGTTTCTTGATGAGGTTTCATGCAGTTATCCCGTTTGGTAAATAATAGAGGCAAATTATTTAATAAAAGTAGCGGGAAAATATAGGCTTGCTTTCCTTTTTCAAGCACAAACGTGGGTTTAAAGAGCGAGATCGTCAGCATACTGAAAGCCATGCTAATTAGCTGGAGTTATTCCTCTGGATTGTTTAGTTGCTAAGTCATGTCTGACTCTTTGCAACCCTGTGGACTGTAGCCCACCAGGGTCCTCTATCCATGGGATTCTCCAGGCAAGAACACAGGACAGGGATGCCATGTCCTTCTCCAATTCCTCTATATACAACGAGTGCTAAGTCACTTCCTGTCTGACTCTCTGCAACTCTATGGACTTTAGACTGCCAGACTACTCTGTCCATGGGATTCTCCAGGCAAGAATACTAGAGTAGGTTGTCAAACCCTCCTCCAGGGGATCTTCCCAGCCCAGGGATCGAACCCACATCTCTTATATCTCCTGCATTGCCATGTGGGTTCTTTGGAATAACCTGGGAAGCCCTATTCCTCTATATCAGATCAGATCAGTCGCTCAGTCGTGTCCGACTCTTTGCAACCCCATGAATCACAGCATGCCAGGCCTCCCTGTCCATCACCAACTCCTGGAGTTCACTCAGACTCACGTCCATTGAGTCAGCGATGCCATCCAGCCATCTCATCCTCTGTCGTCCTCTTCTCCTCCTGCCCCCAATCCCTCCCAGCATCAGAGTCTTTTCCAATGAGTCAACTCTTCGCATGAGGTGGCCAAAGTACTGGAGTTTCAGCTTTAGAATCATTCCCTCCAAAGAAATCCCAGGGCTGATCTCCTTCAGAATGGACTGGTTGGATCTCCTTGCAGTCCAAGGGACTCTCAAGAGTCTTCTCCAACACCACAGTTCAAAAGCATCAATTCTTTGGTGCTCAGCCTCTTCACAGTCCAACTCTCACATCCATACATGATCACAGGAAAAACCATAGCCTTGACTAGATGGACTTTGTTGGCAAAGTAATGTCTCTGCTTTTGAATATGCTATCTAGGTTGGTCATAATTTTCCTTCCAAGGAGTAAGCGTCTTTTTCATGGCTGCAGTCACCATCTGTAGTGATTTTAGAGCCCAGAAAAATAAAGTCTGACACTGTTTCCACTGTTTTCCCATCTATTTCCCATGAAGTGGTGGGACCAGATGCCATGATCTTCGTTTTCTGAATGTTGAGCTTTAAGCCAACTTTTTCTCCCCACTTTCACTTTCATCAAGAGGCTTTTTAGTTCCTCTTCACTTTCTGCCATAAGGGTGATATCATCTGCATATCTGAGGTTATTGATATTTCTCCCGGCTATCTTGATTCCAGCTTGTGTTTCTTCCAGTCCAGCGTTTCTCATGATGTACTCTGCATAGAAGTTAAATAAACAGGGTGACAATATACAGCCTTGACGAACTCCTTTTCCTATTTGGAACCAGTCTGTTGTTCCATGTCCAGTTCTAACTGTTGCTTCCTGACCTGCATACAAATTTCTCAAGAGGCAGATCAGGTGGTCTGGTATTCCCATCTCTTTCAGAATTTTCCTCTATATAGATATTGGCTATTAATGATATTATTAATAAGCTGAATGATATAAAATGATATCTCCCCTCTATCCCCAGGTCTCCCATGCCCTGTTCAGAAATATTCTCGTGCACTGACATATAGGATTCAGTCTTTTAACTTCTGTATGTTTTCCATTCTTCAAAATTTAAGGTTAATATATATGACAAGGGGAACTACTTTAACCAGCTAAACCAGTTACAAGCTGGCAGGTGGCAGGTGGCAGGTTGAATTCTGCCAGGAAATCTGTTTAATTATTAGGCACTATGTTTGCTTTTTTTAAATGCTGATCCCTTTACATGACAAAAGGACCACTCAGCCCCACAGAGTCCCCAAGGCTGAGGTCCCTTCCTGGGACCCCTCACTCAGGTCACCAGCTGTCACCTCAAGGCACCTGCACGTGTGAGCTCGGATAAGACTTCATGTATCAGACGATTCTCCGGCAGAGACACAATGAGCTAGGGAGTCGGTCCTCGGAGAAGAAAGATGCAGCAAGAAAAAGAAGACATCAGAACCAAATCACAAAGGGGTAGTGACAGACTAAATTCGCCAACTTCTCTGTTGTCACTGGAATTTGCTGCTATCAAAATGTAACATAATCGACTTACGCAAGCTTTGAGAACATGAAAATAATTGCTCTGAACCATTTATCGGGCTGCAGTTATAGAGAGTACTAGAACACAGTTGTGTGAGTGATAAAGAGGTTGAATTCTAGAACTTTGTGTGCAAATCATTTAATGATAACCAAAAATGTTAACAACAGTTAAAATTTCCCAAGGAAATTTTAAGAGACTGCAAGCTCTTAGGAATGGAAGGGACAAGTGAATGAGATTGCAGGAAAAAAATACCTGTATGTATTTTGGTGATTTAAAATTCCCAAAAGAAAGACTGGTTTGCTAATGGGTGATTTTGGTTTTCAAACCAAAAATAAACTAAGTCAGATCATGAGTTTTAAGCCATTTGCCCTTCTTATGTATAAAACTACCAAACTATAAAGTTCTATTGACTTAACAGTTACAAGACTCCCTTGAATGGAAAACAATATTTTTTTTTCTGGAATAAAATATAGAAGGTGTCTATTATCAAGCGAGTTACTAAAGCAACCTTATAAAATATTCCATCCTGGTCTGTGATGACATGTATGTAATTTTCCCTACAAGAAGACATCCATCAAAAACACAGCTATTTCTCCTTTGAAACTACTATGCTGTGCTCAGTCGTGTCCGACTCTTTATGACCCCATGGACTGCAGCCCGCCAGGCTCCTCTCTCTGGGGGATTCTCCAGGCAAGAATACTGGAGTAAGTTGCCATTCATTTCCTCCTCCAGAAGATCTTCCCGTTAAAACTGATAAATAATAATTTGATATCATGCCCAATGGTATGTCATTAATATCCATAAAGAGGGACTATGGGGTTTGGGGAAATGTTATGCAGAGTCACAAAATATTTTAGAAGCCAATTAAATTACTGTCATATGTGAAAATTCATGCCCACATCAGAACCATAGGCTGTTAGGAGGACAGGACCAGTCCTTTAATACAAACTCTTATTTCCCAGGTGAGGGCTCTGAACTCCCCCCAAAACCAAAGTGGTAATTCCCAGTGTCCTACCCTCAGACTCGAGGTCTTTCCAGGATGCTACTAAACCTTCAAAAGATCTAAATACAGCAATGGCCATGTTCCCTTCTGTGGCTCAAAGTGCTTATTTCTGGTTCTCCCTGATATTCACAAAAAACTCTAAACTCGGTGAGATGCTCACTTACTAACAGGTTCACATGTTGCATGTAAAAAGACTCGGAGGAGAGACTTCCTGCTAATTCTATTCCCATTTCCCTTGGACGTGGCAGGTCTTCCCACATACACGCTGCTTGTGCCCTGGCTACCCACTCAGACTCCCAAATCCTGTCCAGGCTCAAATCTGAATTTTAAGCTACTGATTTAAGTGTGTTAACTATCTATTAGGTGCCATCTACTGTGATCATCTCAAAGAAATACCTCCAAAAATGACTCTCAGCTCTCAAAGAGGAGAAACTAATGTAGGCAGCTTATTTTTCTAGAGCATCCACTATGAGCCAGGAACCAGCATAAACATTTTGCGTGTGTCCTTTACAACCACTTCTTAGGAGAACATGCTTACAATCTAATCAAGAAGGTCAGACACATCCACAGTCGAACCCAGAGCTATAGGTCAGAGCGCAAAAAGCATCCCAGAGGGAACCAAGTTGCCCTTAGGGGGCCATCCGCACTGTCTGGGGCCAGGCAGGAGACGCTGTGAGGGGTGGAGTCTCTCCTGAGTTCCTCTGGGGAGGGCGGAAAAGATGGAGAGTGAGCGGAAGTGGGGAGGCATCCCAGAAAAGGGGAGAGGGCATGTGTCATAAAATCAATAAATATTGAGTGATTGCTTTCAGGTTGTGAATCCCTGGATGCTTTATTATGCTGCTTCTAGAGCTGACTCATTGGAAAAGACCCTGATGCTGGGAAAGATTGAAGGCAGGAGGAGAAGGGGGTGACAGAGGATGAGATGGCTGGATGGCACCACCAACTCGATGGACATGAGTTTGAGCAAGCTCTGGGAGTTGGTGATGGACAGGGAAGCCTGGCATGCTGCAGTCCATAGGGTTGCAGAGTTGGACACGAGTGAGTGATTGAACAACAACAAACAAAAAGTTTTTCAGTATTATCTAAATGGTCCATAATAATTATATATGAATATTACAATAAAATCCGCTATAATCATTTAAAAAAATAAGGTAGAGGAGTGGGAATATTTAGATTGTGTTTGAGGGACAGTGAGCGACCCAGCTGATGCAGTGGGAGACGGTTCAAGGGGAGGTGATGGTGATTACTGATGAGAACACATGTGGGAGCTGGACTGTGAGCCTCCAGCAATGCAGGGGTGAGACTGAAGGAGCCCCCTTGGTTCCTGCCCTTAGATTCTTCCCAGTTCAGTTCAATTCAATGGCTCAGTTGTGTCTGACTCTTCCAGACCCCATGGACCGCAGCATGCCAGGCCTCCCTGTCCATCACCAACTCACGGAGTTTATTCAAACTCATCTTCATTGAGTCGGTGATGCCATCCAACCATTTCATCCTCTGTTGTCCCCTTCTCCTCGTGCCCTCACTCTTTCCCAGCATCAGGGTCTTTTCCAATGAGTCAGTTCTTCACATCAGGTGGCCAAAGTATTGGAATTTCAGCTGCAACATCAGTCCTTCCAATGAACACCCAGGACTGATCTCCTTTAGGAAGGACTGACAAAATGTGGTCTACTGGAGAAGGGAGATGCATCCCAACTCCACCTCAAACCCCAGCTTCTGTCTACACTGAAACTCTCACCCAGCCTGGCTCCCCAACCCTTACTATAGACACAGCAGCTTTGATTTGGGGCTGGACAAACCACTCAGTCAGCCATTCAACCAGAAGAGGCATCACTTCCCTCTTAGGAAGGCCCTGCTGTTCCACTCAGGGGCTGTGCCACGTTGGAAAGCGCTTCAACCCTCGTAATTCAGCTTATTCCTGTTTCTATCGCCCACCTTGAGCTGTCACTGCAGTGACTGGAGAGAGTGGCTGGCCGCCTCCCAAACCTCTTCCCGGTTACGCACAAGCCACACTCCCAAATTCCTAGCTAGAGAACGTCGCCAGCGCCTCACAGCCATCATCAGGGATCCATCTGTGCCAGGAAGGGCAGAGGTTGACCGGTGTTCCACACACAGCTCTTCTCGACCACCCAGAAACTGGGACAAAGACAGCAGTGCACGAAGACAGAGGCCCACCCCCGTGAGCCCTCCTGACCCACCTTGCTGAAGGTCTGGTGATCAGAGACAACACATCCCCTATGGACGCAAACGCCTGTGATGGCTCCACAGCCCAAGGACACGGAAGACAAAGCACCAAGGGAGCAAATATAAGGGAACCCAGGCTTGGGCAGATTCAAGCAGCCATGGGGGTTCCCGAATATTAGGATGAGAACTGGTATTTGAACCCACGTGCCATTCTCTTCTCCTGGACCACGGGGCAGATGCTGGGACTGAGACCAGACATCTGGAAGTAGTCCCTGCTCCTTCCGCGTGAAAGTGAAAGTGTTAGTTGCTCAGTCGTGTCTGACTCTCTGTGACCCCATGGAGGTCCCTGCAGCCCGCCAGGCTCCTCTGTCCATGGGATTCTCCAGGCAAGAGTACAGGAGTGGGTTACCATTTCCTTCTCCAAGGGGTTTTTCTGACCCAGGGATCGAAAACAGGTCTCTTTTATTCAGGCAGACCCTTTACTGTTTGAGCCACCAGGGACACCCACCCCTTCCACATTTAACCAAGTTATTTAAAACTCTTGGAAATCCAGGGTTCCCCGTATTGACCGATGGACATAATAATCCTTCTAGCCTCAGAACTTCTGTGGACTGAGAGCAGGATTTCTCAACATCGGTGCTACCGGCATTTGAGGATGGATCCTTCTTTGATGGGGGCTGTCCTCTGCATTGTAGATATCAAGCGATCATGGCCTATGAACCACTGGAGCCAGGAGCACCACCACTCGTCCATGCAGGTGTGTCAGTAAAAAAAGAAAATCTTTCCAAACATCATTAAGTCAGGACCACACCTACCCGGTCTCACCTTTGTTCTGTGGTGTTCCCATCCCATTCCTGCCATGGAGCCGATCCCTCCATTTCTCTTGGACCTCAAGCTCCAAGGGTCTTAAAATCTTGGCTTGCAATCTTGGCACGTTTACATGGACAACCTCAAAAACATGAGGCTTTTTTTCTGACTATTGGGTCCACTGACATGAAAAAAGCTAAAGCATTTCTTAGGCTGCTCCTTTTTAGGGTCCTAACTTTGCTTTCTGGCAAATGTGGTTTTCAAATTTTATCGTGGGGACTTCCCTAGTGGTCCTGTGCTTAAGACTTCACCCTACAATGCAGGGGGTACGGGTTCAATCCCTGGATGGGGGAGCTAGGATCCCATGTGCCTCACAGCCATAAACACATTAAACAGAAGCAATACTACAATAAATTCAATGAAGACTTTAAAAAATAAATAAATCATAAAAGTGGCTGGGGAAAAAGCTCAAGATAGATTCTGATCACCAAAAGTTGTGATGTATTGGAGAAGAAACAAACCAGTTCAAGCAGAAAGGGATTTTCCATAACTTAAGCTCAACAAGGAAGCTGGTTACAGCAAAGGACTTGACAAAGGAACCACACACATATTGTATGACTACTGTGTGAAGATAAAGGAATACTGTGGGGGAAATATACAGTCCTTTCTCTCAGAAAGATGATATTTTGGATCCTGGTGGACTGATCTTTATGGAATTGTGTTTTTTGAGCATCACACACAGCCTTATTGGATCCATCTGGACACATTTCAAAAATCACTGATCTGACTCAAAATTGTCTAAAACTTCTGAAATATTCTTTTCTTGTAATACTGTGGGAGTGTTTTAAACCAATGGGATAGTTTGATCTAATAGTCCCAGCACAGGTGAATTAGTGCCTGCCAACTGCTGCTGTCAGGATATGTGAGAGAGGTTTATAAATAAATGTTCAAGAGACCCCATATACTGTAACCAAGAGGGTTATTACTGTGAATCTCAGGACAGAGAATCGAGTGTGGTCATCAAAAGCACTGTGGACTTGAGCAGGGTGCTCAGTTGTTCTGTGCTGATGTCTTTGGCTCTGCAAAGATGGCACCATAAGATGGGAAGAGAGTTATTGTGAGGGATCAGTGAGCTAAAGCATTTTGAGCACGTCAGACCAGTGACTGGCACATAAGGAGTATGTGATAATTGCAACTATCACTTTGATTATGGAACACTATTCCACAAGGTTATAAAGACGTCCAAGAGTCATGCAGTCAAATGTCTAGAAACACTTCTTTAAACAAAGTTAAGTGGGTTTTTTCTTAACTCACTGCAGTATTAATACTTCGCAACTAGTGCTTTTAAAACATGAATATCAATATGGCGACCCAGAGTGGGCTGTGTACACCAGGACCCTTTCTGTACAAAGTGATTCAACAATAACATATTGATGACAGTGGATAAAATGCTGGGTGGAAGATCTCTAGAGCTTATTCATCTCGCATAATAGAAGCTTTACGCCCTTTGATTAGTAATTTCCCATTTTGCCCTCCCACCACCCATGCTAAATTTCACATGACTCACCCGAGATCCCTTTTCAGGAAAGCACTGGCAAAGAGAGCAATCTCTTCCTCCACAGAGACCAATAAACTTCTTTCCACCCTAGAAAGTGAAGCATTGATTTAGTTGACCGGTATTCATCACCTAGCTGGGTACATGATATATACATTAAGACAAGTACTCTTGGTTTTTCTAACTCATGAGAAGTTCACAGTACAGTTTTATCTCTGAGTCTCTGGAAAGACTAATACTGATATACAAAAAGGCAAAGAACTTACACTGTGGCTTGATAATCAATGTGTTGATGAATTTGGAGTTTGGGATTGACATATATATGCTACTGGTACTATGTATAAAATAGATAACTAGTGAGAACCTACTTTGTAACTCAGGAAACTACTCAGTGCTCTGTGGTGACCTAAATGGGAAGGAAATCTGAAAAAGAAGGGATACATGTATACATATAGCTGATTCACTTTGCTGTACAGCAGAAACTAATAAAACATTGCAAAGTAACTATACTCAAAAATAATTAATTAAAAAAATTTTTTAAAGAGTTGATGATTATGTGAGCGAATAAAAGTTTACATGAGCTAGGATTTTTTTTTAAAAGACCTCCTTTGAAGTCATTTATGTTTAACCAGAAACTTCTATGATTTGTCTCTCTTGGTAAGAGTTTGTTTATCAAGTTGTGAACAATTTCAGAATGTTAACTATGTAGCTGGGAAAACCGCACATACACCACGGTGTCTAACTTAAATTTAAGAGTGACTTTTCTTCCAAGACTCTCTTCCTGTCCCTCCAGGATCAGCTAGGGCATGCGTCCCCCAGGGAGGCCCTCATGGGTCAGCACTGCTGTCACAGTCTTGCGCTTGAATTACGAGTCTTCCTCCTACGGCTTGCTGACACCCCAAGACGGCTCCTCTGACGTGTCTCTCAAACCGAAAGCTTCTGAACTTGAGTAATTTGCTCCTTTTCCCCACTTCTAGCTAGCTTTTCTACCACGCTCTTTAGAAAGTTAAATTACAACATGATCACATATTTTCTTAACTTTAACCCATCCTACACACACACACACACACACACACACACACACACACCCCCCTATGGGAAGAATCACAAACCCTCATTATGTACATGGTGAGTCTTCAGTCACTTAAATACAAAAGTATAGTCATAGGAATGGTGTCCATAGGAGATCCTTAATGACAGCCAGAATGGCATTCCTGCAGTGAAAACACACTGAGCATTGATTCGTTCATGGTGGTCTGGGCTGCATGTTGAGAGGGAAGAGGTGGTTTATCAGCTCTCGGTGCTGGGAACTGAGAGTATGGACAGGACCACGTGCATCCTGATAAGTCGCTTCAGTTGTGTCCAACTCTTTCATGGACTGTAGCCCACCAGGCTCCTCTGTCCATGGGAAGAACACTTGAATGGGTTGCCATGCCCTCCTCCAGGGGATCTTCCTGACCCAGGGACTGAACCTGTGTCTCTTGCATCTCCTGCATTGGCAGGTGGGTTCTTTATCACTCGTGCCATCTGGGAAGCCCCAGATAGGGCCACACACTTCTATAATTAATAGATCTTTTAAAACTAACAACAGTGTAAACTTTAGCCTTTCTTTTTTTTTCTTTAATAGAAAATTATTTAATTAGTATACATGTGTTCCCCATCCTGTAACTTTAGCCTTTAGACCAACACATAACGGGGAAACATCATACAACTGAACCAATACGTACTGTTCTCTTTTTTAAAATTGGGGTATATTTGCTTTACAATGATGTTGCTTTAGTTTCTGCTGTATGACAAAGTGAATCAGCTATCAGTCAGTTCAGTAGCTCAGTCATGTCCGACTCTTTGTGACCCCATGGACTGCAGCACACCAGGATTCCCTGTCCATCTTCAACTCCCGGAGCTTGCTCAAACTCATGCTCACTCCACTGAGTCAGTGATGCCCTCCAACCATCTCATCCTCTGTAGTCCCCTTCTCCTCCTGGCCTCAATCTTTCCCAGTCTTTTCCAATGAGTCAGTTCTTCGCATCAGGTGGCCAAAGTACTGGAGCTTCAGCTTCGGCATCAGTCCTTGCAGTGAATCAGCTATATGTATACATACATCCCCTTCCTGTGGCTTTCCCACTGCCTCTTCCCATTCCCGCCCCCTCCAGGTCACCACAGAGCACGCAGCTGAGCTCCTTGAGCTATGTAGCAGGTTCCCACTAGCTATCTGTTTTATATATGACAGTGCACATTCGTCAATCTCAATCTCCAATTCATCCCCTCCCCTGTGTCTATGTGTCTCTTCTCTATGTCTGCATCTCTATTCCTGCCCTGGAACTAGGTTTATCTGTACCACTTCTCTAGATTCCACGTATATGCATTAATACAAAAAACTTGTTTTTCTCTTAGGGACCTAATTAAGCTTAAAAGATTCTGCACAGCAATATGCACAGTTCAGATAGAAGATGTGTATATACATAAATATACTATACATAAACATACAAACACACTTATGTAAAACATACATGAGTATACAGGTATATGTATGAAATGCACAAATGTATACATATCCCCTTCATTACATATACATGTGCAAAAGTATACAGCCCCATATACATACACAAGTGTATATGTATATGTGATGTGAGGGCAAGGAGTCTAAGTGGTATATTTTTCTTTTCAATCATACGATTAAGACCTCTTTTTTCTTGAAAAATATGCTCAGAAACAATAAAATATTTTGATTAATCATTAATTAAAAATATATTTTTATAAACATAACTCTTATGGGTCATTGAAAAATACATAAAAATTTGAATCTTGACAAGAGCTAAGGAATTAGATAATTTAAGTTAAAAAATGTAATTGAAGTTTCAGAAACATATACCTCTTGAGCTTTGGGTAACACTGTTATCTATGAATGCAGAAATGTTAAGTTCAAAACCCTGATAAGGTAAAAAAAAAAATCAAATGCTCAGGGCCAGGTCAGGACAGCATGAAAGCACTTAAAATAACTATTCTGAACATTTGGGTTCATTTAAGGTTGGGATGTGTTCGGTTAAATACCAAAACAACCAGAGAAAAAAGAAGGTCAGTTGATTAGATGGTTTGATAATAGAGGCAAGTTTGTTATTTTTTAAACTTTATTACGCTAATATTACGGAGATGTTTGTAGCAAAATTACATTTCAGAGAAGAATCAGTTTAAAGTAGATTAGTAGAATTCTAATAAAGAAACACATATAAAACTTTTTTTTGCTTTTATACAAAAGGTATATTTCTTTGTACCTTGCTTTTCTCACTTATGTCTTCAAAGTCATTCCGAATTACTGCATATGGCTACCCATTAAACAAAGTATTGGGTTGGCCAAAAAGTTCGCTTGGGTTTCTCTATAACATCTTACAGAAAAACCCAAGTGGACTTTTTGGCCAACTCAATATTATAACTTATTTAGCTAGTCTTTATTAATGGACATTTAATTATCTCCCCTCTTGCTTCTGAATGCTACCTTTAAACTAATATTCTTGTGCATATATATTCATCCATGTCAGAATAAATATATACGATAAATTTCAAATAGGGAAATTGCTATGTCAATAGGCACATGCATTTAAAATCCTGATAGATGATGCCAAATTGACTTTCCACGGAGATTTTATCAATTTATATCTCTATCTTTAAAATCCATCTACAGTACAGTCTCGCTCTGGGGAAATGTCTAGAATCTCTGCACACCAGAAGCTGGCAGGAAGAGCCAAGATAGAATAATCTTTGTTCAGGTGTTATATGCACTCATACGAAACATAAAGAAGTAAAGGATGTACAATTTAGCACTCTATAGACTTTTATAATAGAAAAAAAGAACATAATACAAAAGAAACTTTAAAAAGTCAGGTAAGAGGACAAATAATCCACAAACATATATTTCAGTGTGTTTCGGTTCATTATTTGAGGTGATGCTCTGAAATGCCTGTGAACTAAGCTGGGCAGGTTTTATCAAGCCCACTTCCCATTGGAGAAAACTGAGTCTTGAATAGGTTATGAGATGAATCACTGGCAGAGGAACCCAGGGCATCCTATTCTTTAATGCATGTGCTTTCTGCTCCCGACTAAAAGATAAAGGAGAATGAATGGCAACTTTCTATTTTGATTCACTTTGAAAAGACCTATGATAACTTGAATCACAGAAGCTGGACTGGATAGGTCCAAGCTACAGGATGGATAGACAGAGATGTATTTATTAGCATGATTTAAACCAGTCTGACTGTCTCAAGATCAACCTGAATACAGACTGCCTCCAATAGGATTTCCTAGATGTGTCTGAAGTTGGGTTTAATCACTTAGACTCTCTAGAGAGGAGCAGAACAGAATGTTCAAGGCTTATCCTTTTCCTGAGTTAAAATGTTCAAATTTAATTTTATACTTCTTGATTTAATCTTGTAATGGCCCAGCTGCTTCCTTCTGCCCTCTGAAAAAAGTTTTGAAAAAATAGTTCTGTTATAAAACAAAGAAATGTCTAATACCTAGGCAATTTTGTACTAGTCTTGATGGTAGGATATAAAAGAAATCTTATAGCCCATTTAATCCAACACTTCCTTTTTACAAATGAGGAAAAAAGCCCCAGAGAGTGACTTGTTTAAAAGTATAATAAAGAAATAACAACAAACAAAACCCAAAGGTAGCTGAAGGAAAGAAATGTAAAGATCAAAACTGAAATAAATGAAATAGAGACAAGAAAACAATAGAAAAGATCAATGAAACTGAAAACTGGTTCTTTGAAAATGTAAACAAAATTGAGAAACCTTTAGCCAGACTCATCAAGAAAAAAAGGAGAGGGCTCAAATCAGTAAAATTAAAAATGAAAAAGAAGTCACAACTGACACACCAACAAAGGAGCGTAAAAGTCTACTAGAGGCCAATAAATTGCGCAACTTGGAAGAAATGGATAAACTCTTAGAAAGGTACAATCTCCCAAGACTGAACCAGGAAGAAATAGAAAATATGAAACATCAATTGCATGTACTGAAATTGAATCTGTGACTAAAATAATTTCAACAAACAAAAAGTCCACAACCAGATGGCTTCACAGGGAAATTCTACCAAACATTCAGAGAAGAGATGACACCTGTCCTTCTGAAACTATCCCAAAACATTACAGAGGAGGAAACACTTCTGAACTCATTCTATAAGGCCACCATCACCCTGATATCTAAACCAGATGAAGATATCACAAAAAATTAAATTATAGGCCAATATCTCTAATGAACATAGATGCAAAATTCTCAACAAAATACCAGCAAACCAACTCCAACAATATGTTAAAAGGCTTACATATCATGATCAAGTGGGATTTATTTATCCAAGGAATGCAAAGATTTTTCAAGATCTGCCTGCAAATCAACCAATGTGATAAACCCCATTTACAAATTGAAGAATAAAAACCATATGATTATCTCAATAGATGTAGAAAAAGCTTTTGATAAAATTCAGCATCCACTTATGAGCTTAAAAAAAAAATCTCCAAAAAGTGGGCATAAAGGGAACATACTTCAAGATAATAAAGGTCATATATGACAAACCCAAAGCTAACATCATACTCAATGGTGAAAACATGAAAATATTTCCTTTAAGATCAGGAACAAGACAAGCATGCCAGTGCTTGCCACTTACACCTAATACAGTTTTGAAAGTCCTGTCACAGCAATCAGAAAAGAAAAAGAAATAAAAAGAATCCAAATTGGAAAAGAAGAAATAAACCTGTCACTGTTTGTATATGACATGATACTATACATAGAAAATCCTAAAGATGTCACAAAAAAACTATGAATTTAGTAAAGTTATAGGATAAAAATCAACACAGAGAAAAATCTCTTGCATCTCTATACATTAACAACAAAATATCAGAAAGAGAAATTAAGGAAACAATCCTGCTTACCATTATATCAAAAAGAATAAAATGCCCAGGAGTAAACCTACCTGAAAAGGCAAAAATACCTGTACTCTGAAAATTATAAGACACTGATGAAAGAAATCAAAGACAACACAAATAGATGGAAAGATATATCATGTTCTTGGATTGCAAGCATCAATACTGTTAAAAGAAACCACACTAATCAAGGCAATCTACAGATTCAATGCAATTCCTATCAAATTATCAATGGTATTTTTTCACAGAACTAGAACAAATTTTTTTTTTTAATTTGTATGGAAACACATAAAACCCTGAATAGCCAAAACAGTCTTGAGAAGAACAGAGCTGGAGGAATCACGCTCCCTGAATTCAGGTTATACTACAAAGTGACAATAATCAAAACAGCATGGCACTGTCACAAAATCAGACATATACATCAAAGGCACAGGATAGAAAGTTCAGACATACAATCATGAACTTACGGTCAATTAATCTGCAACAAGAATACACAATATAGAAAAGAGAATCTCTTCAATAAATTTTACTGGGAAAACTGGACAGCTACATGTAAAAGAATGAATTGAGAACATTCCCTAACACCATGTACAAAAATAAACTCAAAACGGATTATTGACCTAAAAAGACAGGATAGTATAAAACTCCTAGATGAAAATATAGGCAGAACTGTCCTTGACATGAGTCGCAGCAAAATTTTCTTGGATCCGTATCCTAGAGTAATGGAAATAAAAACCAAAATAAACAAATGGGACCTATTTAAACTTAAATATTTTATATATCAAAGGAAACCATAAACAAATTGAAAAAAACAACCTACTGGCTGGGAGAAAATATTTATAAATAATGCTACCAATAAGGGATTAATTTCCAAAATAGACAAAGAGCTCATACAGCTTAATACAAAAAAAAAAAACCCTAGCAACCAAAAAAAAAAAAAAAAATGGGTAGAAGACCTAAATAGACATTTCTCCAAAGAAGATACACAAGTGGCCAACAGGCATATGAAAAGATGCTCAATATCACTAATCATTAGAGAAATGCAAATCAAAACTACAATGAGGTATCACCTCACACCAGTCAGAATGGCCATCATCCAAAACCCTACAAATAATAGATGCTGGAGAGTATGTGGAGAAATGGGAATCTTCCTATATTGCTGTTGGGAATGCAAATTGGTGTAGGCAGTATGAAGAACAATATAGAAGTCCCTAAAAAACTGAAAATAGAGTTACTATGCAATTCTGCAACCCCAATCCTGGGCATATATCCAAAGAAAACTCTAATTCGAAAAGACAAATGCAAAAAAATATTCACAGCAGCTCTGTTTATGATAGCCAAGACATGGAATCAACCTAAATGTCCATCAACAGATGAATGGATAAAGAAGATGTGATATTATATGCACATATATATATATACACATATATATAATGAAATGTGTGTGTATATATACATATACATAATGGAGTATGTATATGGAGAAGGAAATGGCAACCCACTCCAGTGTTCTTGCCTGGAGAATCCCAGGGACGGGGGAGCCTGGTTGGCTGCCGTCTATGGGGTTGCACGGAGTCAGACACGACTGATGCGACTTAGCAGCAGCAGCAGCAGCAATGGAATACTACTCAGCCATAAAAAAGAATGAAATAATGCCATTTGCAGCAACATGGATAGAGATTATCCATGAAGTAAGTGAAGCTAAGTTAAGTAAGTCAGAGAGAGAAAGATAGCATATGATCTCACTTACATGTGGAATCTAAAAAAATGATACTAATGAACTTATTTACAAAACAGAAATAGATTCAGAGACATAGAAAGCAAACTTATGGTTACCAAAGGTGTGGGGGAGATAAATTAGAAGTTTGGGATTAACATAAACACATCATTATACCTAACATAAACAACAAGATTTTACTGTATACCACAGGGAACTATATTCAATATCTTGTGATAACCTATAATAGAGAAGAATCAAGAGGCAGATAGATAGAGATATATAACTGAATCATTTTTCTTTTAGTTCTGAAACTAACACAACATTGTAAATTATACTTCAATTTTAAAAAATGGTTTAAGACAGTATAATAAAAGTAATGCATTCAGTAAAGTAAATTTTCAACATGGAATCAGAGCTCATTAATGGACTTACCCCATATGCATATTGTACAGAAAACAAAATAAGTATGAGTGACCTACAAGAAAACAAAAATGCAGATTAATTTAAACTGTTGGGTTTTGTGCAAAACAAACTAAAAAGCAAAAGGACATAGGAATTAACTCCAGAAAGATTTTTTTTTTTTAGTTTCTAATAGGCTACTATGACCAATTGATGGTCATCAGTGACCAGATAAACGTTACCCTCTCTCCAGATAGCATCACCATATTTCCTCTTTTTAATCAATCAAGAAGTACGCACACCCTTTAATATGGCCCTCACTGTGCTGGGTACCATAGGGACACTGGGAAGGTGAGACTTGGATGGATAGATACGTGAAGGGAGATGACTCTCAGAATAAAAACTAGAGGAGAGCAGGAAGCAAGCAGCTTTGCCCAGGAACTACTGCAAAGATTAAGGTATTCTGGACGCTGTTAAGTGGGAACAACCAGAAGGAGAGAGAATGGAAGAAACCTAACTGGGCTGAGGAGATGATTTGGGAAACAGTATGGAAAAAGCCTCCTTCCCATCACCCTCTCTTCCTTCATTGCTCATCAATACGTGTTCATCAGCTTCAAATTTTTCCATATTTTTCACTATTTAACATTTCCCTGTCATAACTCCCAATATTTTTGTAGTCACTTTGAACAATCTCATTCTATTAATAGTTTGCTACTGCTGCTGTAGCACATGACCACAAACTTGGTGACATAAAACAACAAAAATTTATTTTCTTATCATTCTAGAGGCCAGAAGTCTGAAATAGGCCTCATTGGCGGAAAAAAAAAAAAAAAAATCAAGATGTCGGCAGGGCTGTGTCTCTTTTGAAGGCTCCAAGGGACACTCGGATTCCTTGCCTTTTCTGGATTCTAAAGGCTGCCTGCATTCCTTGGCTTGTGGTCCCTTCCACCTTCAAAGCCAGCAGTGACCAGTCAAGTCTCTCTCCCGCTACATCCCTCTGACATCTGCTTGCATCATCAAATCTCCTTCTCGACTCTCAATCTTCTGCCTCCCTCCTTCACTTCCAGTGCTCTAGTCCCTCAATTGTGCCCAACTCTTTGCAACCCCACGGGCTGTAGCCTGCCAGGCTCTTCATGTCCATGGGATTCTCCAGGAAAGAGTATTGGAGTAGGTTGCCATTTCCTTCTCCAGGGGATCTTCCCGACCAGGGATAGAACCCGAGTCTCCTGCATTGCAGGCGGATTCTTTACCACCTGAGCCACCAGGGAAGCCAAAAGGGGACACTGTGGCTGAGTGGGCTGGAGGACCCTTGTGATTATCCTGGGTTCCTCAGATAATCCAGGATAACTTCCCCATTGCACAGTCAGCTGATTAGCAACCTTAATTTCATCTATAACCATAATTCTCCCTTGCCATGTAACAGAACACATTCAGAGGTTCAAGGGATTAGGGCGTGGACAGCTTTGGGGGGTCATCATTCTGCCTACCACACTCATGCAGTGCATTGTCCTAACCACTATAACTGCTAGTTATAGGGACCCTGCGGCTCTGGAAACGAGAAGGCTTTTGCTATTCAAACCCAGTGAACAGGAGAGCAAGAATCTGTGGCCTTGTACATTCTCCCACTGGGTGACTGTGCGGCTGAAATTCTGGAAGAGGAGAGAGAATTACTGCTTAATAAGAAAAGTGCTGTTTAATAGAACGGCAGTGGGTAAAATTTATAGATTTCTGGAATACTTTGGTTTTTTGACACTCAGATAATTTATATCTATAAAACCAACACTGGGGAGAAATTCCCAAATAAAAGCCAGTGATCGGCTTTTGAGGACACTCACCAGGAATTGGTGGCCAAGGGCTTGTTGCACTTGAAAGGACGCCTTACCAGTGCCATGTGCAAAATTACTTCATGTTCGAGTCTTGGCGCTCAACAAAAACGCTGCCCGTCTTCCCTTCTCTTCCAGAAGACTCTCATCTATAACTGAGGTTCTGTGTCCTGGCTTTAAAGTCTGTGTATGGCAAATATAAAATATCTTTTTAAATACAGTATGCATTACCACATCTAAAATAATTGCTTTCATTATTCAGAGTTAGTGATGGAAATATTTTCTAAAGGGGAACTTCAACACTGTTTTGACCTAACACTCTTTCCTTAGTGATGAGTAAACTGAATACATATCAATTTTTAATTCTTAGAAATAAAAATACCAAATCCTTTCGTTCATAAACACATTTTTCAAAAATGAAAAGATATACGTACGGAAAACTTTTACAAAAATTATTGTTTCACTTTGTTATGTGAAATTTTCTTCTATTTAGTCTTTTCTCTTAAAAATTCAAGCTAAAATTCACTCAAGTGCTTTTTTTTTTAATTTTTGAAACTAAAAAGGAATCCCCTAGTATAGAAATGCACATTTTGCCTACAAACAGCAAAGACATATAAACATGTTTTATGTAAAATGGTATCACATTTTGGCAGGTCATCAAAAAGTTAAACACAGAGTTACCATATGACATAGCAATTTCATTCCTAGGTATACACACAAGAGAACTGACAAAATATGTTCATACGTAAACTTGTACATGAATATTTACAGCAGAATTATTTGTAATGGCCACAAATGGGAACGACTCATTTCAGTTGATGACTAAGCAACACGTGCTACATCTGTACAGTGAAATACTTGTTGTTGTTGTTTACTCACTAAGTCGTGCCCAGCTCTTTGGAGACCCCATGCACTGTAGCCCTCCAGGCTCCCCTGTCCGTGGGATTTCCCAGGCAAGGGCACTGGAGTGGGTAGCTGTTTCCTTCCCAGGGGATCTTCCCAACCCAGGGATTGAACCCATGTCTCCTGCATGCAAGCAGGTTCTCTACCACTGAGCCACCAGGGAAGTCCCACAATGGAATATTTGACCACAGAAAAGAATAAAGTACCAATCAGTGCTACAACATAGAGGAACCTTGAAAATGTGATGCCAAGTGAAAGAAATCACGTCCTGTATAATTCCATGTGTGTGAAATGTCAGAATAGGCATATCCATAGAGACAGAAAATATTAATAGATTAGTAATTATCAAAGGTTGGAGGAGGGGCGAATGGGAGGTATGGAGTTTTCTGGAGAGTAATGTGTTATGGATTTAGATAGGGTAATGGTTGTACAATATTATAAGTACACTAAAAACCACTAATTATAAACTTTAATAGAGTGAAAATGGTGTGTTTCATTTTTGAAACATCTCAATTTTAAAAAAGAAAAAATATCTTGACTCCAAGTACCATATACTTTGAAAAAAGCTCTCTTTGGCTCAAAGAATTTGAAATGTCTCATCTTTAAAACTTTGGCTTCTCTAAAGACCCGTACCTGTCAGAATTAAGTACAGAGAAGGAAATGGGAGTGTAGAATGTTACAACTTAATTTTAAATTTCTAGATAAAATCTATATAAACTCAATCAATGTTATATTTATGAGAGACTAGTTTTCCAAGTAAGCATCAGAATGATGTTCCATGATAATTTCAAAACCAAGTAGAAACAGAATCATTTTGAGTAACTAGATCTTTTCCCATTCCTAAATCCATCATTGATGTAGTTTTCTATTTGCCTTCTAGAAGCATGTCTCAATAAAACAAATTACTGTTTTAAGAGGAATACATAAATTGGCTTGAAACATTCAAACTGTATTTGATATTTCAGACAAATAGGAAACACAGTCAAAAATTAAAGAACACCAGAGGTATTTGTTTTTTAATCCCAAAATAAATACATCATGCAATTAGTCTGCCCACTTAATGTGATAAAGTGTATCCCTCCCCCATTTCTATCCTAGTGCAATATAATTTTATATTTGAAAATCATATTAATCACCGCACTATACTTCTCTGCAACAAAAATATGTATATAAATTCAATATTTTCATTTATGATCATAAATTTCTGAGTCTTAAAAAATTTTTTTCTCCTGGGTTGACATTATTATGGTTATTAGTAGCATATAATTCCAGAGAAGGCAATGGCACCCCACTCCAGTACTCTTTCCTGGGAAATCCCAAGGATGGAGGAGCCTGGTGCGCTGCAGTCCATGGGGTCGCTAGGAATCGGACACGACTGAACGACTTCACTTTCACTTTTCACTCTCATGCATTGGAGAAGGAAATGGCAACCCACTCCAGTGTTCTTGCCTGGAGAATCCCAGGGATGGGGAAGCCTAATGGGCTGCCGTCTATGGGGTCGCACAGAGTCGGACACGACTGACATGACTTAGCAGCAGCAGCAGCATATAATTCATCCAAAAAAATAAGCATGTCTTGATAAACAGTTGTTGTTGTTGTTTAGTTGCTAAGTAAACAAGCTGTCAAAGGTAAAACAGTTTTGTTCACAGTTTTACCCGGAGCAAGCCTCAGATGACTACGTGCTCATCTCACGCATCTGTCTAGCCTGAAAACAAAGCCACAGAGGAGTCACAGAGACTTTAGAACCACTCTCCTGGCTAGAGTGCCGCTCCCAAGTCACAGCTAAGCAGAGGCCCAGCTGGCTGTCAGCTGGACACCATGAACGATGGTGTGTACTGGACTCTACAGTTCCCCAAAAGTTGTCACACAGTCTACAACAATCCACAGCAATGTACAAATATTTCCTTTGCTGCAACCACCTATGTTAAAAGCACAAAACTTTTTGTCTCAACCATGCTTTTGATGACACTGAATAAAATTTCTCATAAATAAAAGGCTGTCATCACATAGGAGAGGCCAAGACAGTGTGTTTCTATTGAAGTTTGTTTTTATTTTTTTTTTCAATTTTATTTTATTTTTAAACTTTACATAATTGTATCAGTTTTGCCAAATATCAAAATGAATCCATCACAGGTATACATGTGCTCCCCATCCTGAACCCTCCTCCCTCCTCCCTCCCCATACCATCCCTCTGGGTCGTCCGAGTGCACCAGCCCCAAGCATCCAGTATCGTGCATCGAACCTGGACTGGCAACTCGTTTCATACATGATATTTTACATGTTTCAATGCCATTCTCCTTTGTTTTTAAAAAAGAAGAAGGTATAAACAATTCAAGTGCTATGCCACTAAAACATATGCAAACAACAGCTTTGGGAGACTGTCTACCTAGGAAACTTTTGCAAAAGTTCTGTACCTTTCAAAGGGTATGCTTTATTCTGCCAACTGTTATTCTCAAGCAGGGAGTGTTGAGTGCTATGGAGGGCTATATTGGAGCCCTCCACCTCAGGCCCCATCTTTGGCTCTTAACTGAGGGGATAACCAGGTTTCCGTCACCTGATTCCATCTTCCAGGCACATGGAAAGGTTAAGGATAACCCCCTGACCCAACCCGGAGCTTGGCTTAGTGACACAGAACTCTAGGCCGGAGGATGGTACAAAAACATCGTCTGAACCAGTCCTCTTGGAGGGTTGAAATGAGGACACCAAGAAAAGAAAGGGAGATGAGGGAAGAAGGATATGTCCAGTACATCCTCAAGTACAGCTGGGTGTTAGAAAACTGCGACAAGTCAAGGTCAAGTGCAAGTCTGAGTTTGGAAGAGACAGATAAGCTGCATAATCAGACAAAGTTGTTTCCAAGAAAATGCAAAAACAAAGAAAGACAGATAGTCTCAAGAAAGGAGGAAAACCAGCTCATTCCTGAGAGCCCTCCCCTACCCCACCAGTTCTTGATGCAGTCTTGTGGTCAACTCCCTTTTCGTGAGCAAACTGACCTGGGCGGCCGAGTCTGATAAAAAGCACTGCCCTCGCTGCAGCTGGTCCCAAGGCTGCATGCGACACACCTCGGGAGGCCATCTGGGGCCACCCACCCCCAATAGGGAAGCTGAACATATGTTCCCTGGGCCTTTGACATCCATTTCGTGCATTAACCCAGTCCGTAATAGGCTCTCGCCCAGCAGTATATTTCTATCAGTAATTTCTAGCATGTACTTTCAGCAGATATCATGGTGTTCTCTTCCTCCAACTCTCTGGGATTTCTGCACCCCCCTCCCACCACCCCCTCACTTCTTTATGAAAATGCCTGGACTCCAATTTCCCTGGGACTCCTTAAGAGTCTGTCCAGTGCTTTCCAAAGGTCTGGGAACAGGATCTGAGCGCCTCCAAGCCATTCTCGGTACCCGGGGGAATTTGTTTTCTCTGCAACCTAATCTTGAATACAAATACATCCTGCTGGAGTTCTCATCCACCAGGGGCTAGGCATGGTTGTGGCGGGTGGGGAGGGGGGCAGGGGAGGACCAGATAAACAGGCGACTGAGGACTGGAATCTTCTAGCCACAAAAGGTAGCAGAGATACAATGTCTTTTTTTTTCTCAAGGAACATTAAGTCTTTGAGCTCTTTCGAACAATATTTGCCCTTTCAGGGAAATCATTTTCTATTAACTCAATAACTACATGTTCTTTCCTTTGACTTTCTGACACTGAGCTATCTGAAGACTCTCTCTCCAAGGCTAAATTTTTTGGATGGTCTGAACACGTATTTCTATATACTTTCATCTTTCCAAAGTAGAATTCCTAAAGGATAAGCTTTTGTAGAGAAACAATCAAGGGGCCTGGGGTCAGGGGTAGGGGGTTAGAAAAATGCTCCCAGAAAAAGAATGGCATGCCTGGGGCTGGATATCTCCTCTGAGGCTTATACCTTTCCTGTTAAGGGATCACCTGACCTTTCCCCAACATCCAGGTTGATTACTTTCTAAAATCCCATATCTTTGGGTTGCCTCTAGCTGCAGACTTACAAAGCCTTCAGGTTGATGAGAGCTTTTTAGTGAAAACAGTCAATCCCATCAACCATCACAAAGGTTTTTAAAGCAAGTCACAAACCCATGTGGTCCACAGACTACCTGAATGTGGCTGGAGCATCATGTTCCCTGAGAAGGAACTGGGGAAAAAACTTGAGAAGGACTCAAGTAAATTCTTGAAAGTATCTCTACATTCCAACAGGACCAGACAGTTGTTGGATTGTGGTCAAGCCCGCCCCCACCTTGCCTTCCTTCTAGATTCAACTGAATTGTTTGAGAGTCTTTGTACAGTCCTCAGGGGACCCTGGAGTTGAGTTTGCTAGTCCAGGGCCGAATGGGCCATATCTCAGCTAATCTATAATTCTGCCAATACAAGCTTTTATTATCATTTTTGTCCATGAGGTCTCCCCCCAGTATCAACAGAACATTTGACAACAATCATAAGAATGTCATAGGTGGGAAACACACAGAGGGGACACTGTTCCACAAACGTACAACTGATTTTCAAAACTGGATGTGCCCTTTACTTCCAAGTTAAGGTTTCAGATTTCTGAGAGCTGCCTTTGGTGTAAGCAAATCCCACTGCCCACTGAGAAGTACCCATCCGCAACCAAGTGTACTGAAAGACTGGCATTGACCTTTGAGGACTTCTTCCCTCCTCCCTAGAGACTGGCTACCTTCTCCTGGTACCTGGTGATCTCATGTGAGGGATTGAAGGCAGGACTCTAAGAGGTAGAAAGATTTGTGTTCAGATCTTGATCACTTACCAGTATAACCCTGAGCAAATCTGTACCACTCTGAGCTCTTCATTTCTCAGTATGTAAAATTAATGCTGGAGAGAACTACATGAGTCAAAATGCATGCCTAGCACAGTCCCTGTTATGTTGTTATTGTTGTTTAGTCACTAAGTCGTGTCTGACTCTTTTGGGACCCCATGGACTGTAGACCGCTAGGCTTCTCTGTCCGTGGGATTTCCCAGGCAAGAATACTGGAGTGGGTTGCCATTTCCTTCTCTTGTTTCTCCTGCATTGGCAGGCAAATTCTTTACCACTGAGCCACAAGGGAAGTTCTCTGGCATGTGGTAGTGCTCAATATATGTCTATTTCCAGCCTTCCTAATTTGTCATGCAGGTAAAATGAGCTCCCAATAAATGAGAGAAGGGTTAGAAAACTGGGAACTGGGGCAAGCCTGGCAGACCTCAGGAGGGAGGCAATACTTGATCTGGGAATGAAGGAAGATCTGGAGAAATGAGGAGAAATAAGCAGTGACAGTCTCTCTTAAAGGACCTTGTAAACATCGGGAGAAGTCAATGAGAGGGATGACTCCTCAGTGAGTGTAGAAGCAGGTATACAGGAGGGCAAGTCTGGCCAGAATCAGAGTTAACGTAAGCGGACTCTGAGAGGACACTTGTGAAAAGGTCAGCATTTGTTTTTATCAATGAGAGAGGCTTCTGCTGCTACCACAACTGCTGCTGCTCCAACCCCACGCCCTTCCTCCTCCTCCTCCTCTTCCCCATCGTCAACATCTTCCCCACCATAAGAAATTATAAAAAGCAGCATTGTCAGTCAGTTCCTTATATGCTACATCCTGTGCTAAAGGTTTAACACCGATCTTCAATCTTCACAATAACCCTAAAAGGTAAGTTACACAACAATGTCCTTTCACAAGTAACTACAGTTAGTAGTTGGCTTCCCTCATAGCTCAGTTGGTGAAGAGTCTGCCTGCAATGCAGGAGACCCAGGTTTGATTCCTGGGTCGGGAAGATCCCCTGGCAAAGGAAATGGCAACCCACTCCAGTATTCCTGCCTGGAGAATCCCATGGACAGAGGAGCCTGGCGGGCTACAGTCCATGCAGTCACAAGAGTCAGACACAACTTAGTGACTAAACCACCACCATCATAGTTAGTAAGAGACATTTCCAGGGTTCAAACGCTAAAGCTTTCCTTATTAACCACTACACAACACAGTTTCAAAGTTCATGAAAATTCCTGGGCACATTTCAGGAAATGCATCTCTGGAAAGAACAACTTTGGCCTTCAATATAATAGTAGATTCACATGTAAATGCAGTGATGCACTGTGATACACAGACATTTAGTTTGCTGTGAATCCTAGAAAAAGAGAGTTCTCCTGTGAAGGTCTTCATGTCTGGAATTTCACCTCTAGAAACTTCTACAGGACAGTTGGCTATCTTCAAGGCACTGTTTCTAACTAGACTATAGGAAAGTTAAAGCATTTCAAGCAGCTATGTAAGCAAAAGAAAAAAGAGAGAGAAAGATTTCACAGAAGTTTCCAAATGAACTTTTAAGGTTAAACAGAAATACTGAGACAAGCATGCAGTTGGTTTCAAAATAGGAGGAAAGCTTTGTCTTGGCGGGGAAGGAACATTGTATTCATATGAGTCTTGGCCCTTTCTGGGCTTTCCAGGTGCCTCAGTGGTAAAGAATCCACCTGCCAATGCAGGAGACACAGGTTCAATCCCTGGGTTGGGAAGATACCCTAGGAGGAGGAAATGGCAACCCACTTCAGTATTCTTGCCTGGAGAATTTCATGGACACAGAAGCCTGGTGGACTATAGTCCATGGGACTGCAAAGAGTAGGACATGACTGAGTGACCAAGCACACACATGGGCCCTTTCTAAGGAGAACCTCAGTTCAGTTCAGTTCAGTCACTCAGTCATGTCCGACTCTGCAACCCTGTGGACTGCAGCACACCAGGCTTCCCTGTCCATCACCAACTCCTGGAGCTTACTCAAACTCGTGCTCACTCCATTGAGTCAGTGATGTCATCCAACCATCTCACCCTCTGTCGTCCCCTTCTCCTCCCGCCTTCAATCTTTACAAGCATCAGGGTCTTTTCTTTGCATCAGGCAGCCAAAGGATTGGAGCTTCAGCTTCAGCATCAGTCCTTCCAGTGAATATTCAGGACTGATTTCCTTCAGGATTAACTGGTTGGCTCTCCTTGCTATGTGAAGGACTGTCAAGAGTCTTCTCCAACACCACAGTTCAAAAGCATCAATTATTTGGCAATCAGCTTTCTTTATGGTCCAACCCTCATATCCACACATGACTACTATAGCTTTGACTAGACGGACCTTTGTTGGCAAAGTAATGTCTCTGCTTTTTAATATGCTGTCTAGGTTGGTCATAGCTCTTCTAAGGAGAGCTTAACCATCTCCTTTTCCTTGTGTCTGCATCCTGCCTTCTGTCCACCTCTGTCTGCCTTCCTTCAGGCAGGAGCTGATACTAGAGACTGGGTCCCCTTAGCAGGTGCTTCCCTAGAGGACAAGACCTGGAACTAGACTCCTTTAGAAATGCGTCTGCCACTTGGGAACCTTATAAAAGACTCCATCCCTCACCCCTGGACTTCAGAGCTGTGTCATTTCCTATTCTGCTACAGACCATAAAGCTACAGACCAAACACTCAGTGTTTCAGCGTCAGCTTTACACATCGGAAAATAACTGAGCAAAGCCAAGAAAGTGTGCTGTGTATTGGACGTGATATCACATGGGCAGAGTAGTCAAGACAACCAATGTCTGGAAGTTTCACAAAACCATAAGAAATTCCATTATTAAAGTGATTGCTTCTCCCCTACACTTTGAAAATGAGGTGGTTTTTTTTTAATTCAAAAATTAATGGTAAGAAGAGATCTATATTAAATTTTTACAGTTAAAATTTTAAACATTTATTTTCTTTAAAGTTGCTCAGTTGTGTCCGACTCTTTGTGACCCCATGGACTATATAGTCCATGGAATTCTCCAGGCCAGAATACTGGAGTGGGTAGCTTATCCTTTCTCCAGAAGATCTTCCCGACCCAGGAATTGAACCAGGGTCTCCTGCATCACAGGTGGATTCTTTAACAATTAAGATATGGAAACAAAATAAAATAATACATAGAATCTTGACTACACGTGAAAATTACAGGGTTTGTAAATGCAAGTCCACTAAATATGTAATAACATTTTAAAGTGATTTTTCTACTAATTAGCCTGACATTAACCAAAACAAAATTTTAATCATTTCTATATACCTTTAATAAGACATAAAAACACCTATGATTATTATTCACTCAAGAAATATCTATCATATCAGTATCTGTCAATTTTCCAGTTTATATCAAATGCCATGCTAAGCACTGTGGATACAAGAATGAAATCAATTTAGCTGAATTTAATATTCAGTAAATTGAGTTTTCAATTTACCGAATATTGAACTCAATTTGAACTCAACTGAGCTCAAATATGCAATATTACTTTTAAGTAGATTGGGAAAAGTTAAAGATGCATACTATAATCATTATAGTAACCACTAGCAACAACACAGAGAGATATAACTAGACGTAGAAAAAATTTAAATGGAACATTAAAAAATATTTGATTAACAGAAAAGAATGCTAGGAAGAAGAAAGGGGACAAAAAACAGATTAGACAGATAAAAAGTAAACAGACAGATGACAGACCTAAAAATAACTATATCAACTATGTAAAAACGCACTAAAAATTGAAGGCAAAACGTTGAATTTAAAACAGAAAAAAGAAAAAAACCCAAGTATATGCTACCTAAAAAATACATACTTTAAATAAAAAGACTCAAAGAGGTTACAAGTGAAAAGGTGGAAAAAGATACACCACACAAACAGTAAGCACGAGGAAAGTAGACTGGCTATGTTAAAAATGGACTTCAAGATGGACAGTGACACTTAAAAGAAAAGCCACAGAATGGGCAAAAATATTCAAAATAAATACATCTGCCAAGGATCTTGTATCCAGAATATATAAATAGCTATTGCAACTCAACAGTAAGAGCAACAACCAGTTTTTTTCATAGGGAAAGATCTGAGTAGATGCTTTGCAAAAGTTCTCTGAACAGTTAATAAGTACCTGAAAAGATGTTCAACATCTTTAGTTACTAGAGAAAACAAAAGCACACTAACTGCCACTGTGTAACCATTTGAAGTGTTAACACTTTAAAAGCTGGCAATACCAGAAGTAGGCACCAAAAACATACGGGGGAAGCAGAACTCTCATACACTGCTGATGAGAATGAAGATACAGTTACTTTGGAAAACTCTTTTATAATTAAACATATACCTACTATATGGTCCAGCTATTCACTCCAGGTATTTATTCAAGAGAAATGGAAACACATGTTCCCACAAATCCTAGTACAAAACTAGCCATAGTGGCCATATTTCCCAAACTGGAAACAATTTAAAAATCTAACAGGTAAAGGGATCTTTAAAAAAGTGATGTCCATACAATGGAATTTTACATGGCTACAGAGTAGAACAAACTGCTGATACACAAAACATGGATCCATCTCAGTATTGTTCTGTTGAGTCAAAGAACCCAGATACCAAATGGTACATACTGTATGACTCTATTTAAATAAAATTCTAGAAAATGCCAACCAACCTGCAGAGTCAGAAAGCAGATCTGTGGTTGCCTGGGAATGGACGGGGAGAGATGGATGGACTAAAAGGGGACAGGAGGAAACTTTGGGGAGTGATTAAAGAGATCTGTATCCAGATTCATGCTATTGATTTCACAAGGCATATGCATTGGTGAAACTCCTTGAATTGTGTGTTTTAAATAGGTACAGATTTTGGTATGGAAATTATACCTCAATAAATTTATTTTTAAATACCACTGTTCCCATATTAAAAATAAAATGAATCTTTGTTCATGCTCGCAAAGGTCTCATAGTACAAAAAAGTAAAATGCACGACTGTTTCAGTGTTATATAATAAAGGTCTGGACAAAGGTCTTCACAGAGACCATGATCTTTGACCTTTGACCTAGATCTCAAAATGTAAGGGTTGCATCAGATAGACACCAGGTTGGGGGGTGGGGGCAGGGTGGGTGGTGTCTGAAAGTGGAAAGAATGGCAAGTACCAAGGCATAAGGTAAAGAAGGGTGTATGGTGAACTTGAGACATGAGTGATACACAAGATTTTTCAAAAGTTGGTTTTGGAACATTCTATTCTACCCAAAGAAGGGTGAAGTAATCTGTAAAGAAAGAGAGAAACTTCTGGAAGCTTTAGTAAAGCAAGTTACACGATGTATGTGAGGAGTGTAACTAACATTCACCAAACCTTTTACTAGTGCTTTTTCAGGCATGTGGGAGATTATTGCCTCATCACTTTCAAAATGAAGTGTGACCACTTTGGTCAATGAGATGTGAAATAGATGTAGCAAGTGTCACAGTAGTTGGCAGCTTTTAGAGCCGTTTTTGATTCGCTGAATTCTCTTCCCCTTCAGAGGAGATCAGAGAACAGGTTGAGTGGGAATTTCCAGGAGGTTTCTGAGTGGTTTTGATAAGCAGAACCCCCGGCCCCGCAACCCCTTTCCCACCTCCTTATACCCTGTGAAGAAAATATGTGTGTATGTGTGAGTCACTCAGTCATGTCCGACTCTTTGCGCCAGGTTCCTCTGTCCTTGGAATTCTCCAGGCAAGAATACTGGAGTGGGTTGCCATTTCCTTCCCCAGAATATGTATAAATGGAGAAGAAGAGTCTTATTGGAAGCCTCAGAACTTTGGGGGTTATTTGCAGATGCCCCCAAGGTAACTGGTTCTTTCTGATCCAAAGTGAGCTTTTATTCAGACAGTAACATGGAAGGGATTTCAGAGGACAAACATTGCAGAGAACCAGCTAGAAGGCTACCATAGTTCACAGATGATAAGTCCAAGCCCTGGGAAGGGCCATGATCATAGAAAAGCAGAGAAAGAGTTTGGAGATGTAATGGCAAGAACTGATATGAATTGAAAATAATTCTGAGACTGTGAAGAGCCTCCTGATGAAAGTGAAAGAGGAGAGTGAAAAAGTTAGCTTAAAACTCAACATTCAGAAAACTAAGATCATGGCATCCAGTCCCATCACTTCATGGCAAGTAGATGGGGAAACAATGGAAACAGTGACAGACTTAATTTTCTTGGGCTCCAAAATGACTGCAGATGATGACTACAGCCATGAAATTAAAAGATGTTTACTCCTTGGAAGAAAAATTATGACCAACCTAGACAGCATATTAAAAAACAGAGACATTACTTTGCCAACAAAGGTCTGTCTAGTCAAAGCTATGGTTTTTCCAGTATGTATGGATGTGAGAGTTGGACTATAAAGAAAGCTGAGCACTGAAGAATTGATGCTTTTGAACTGTGGTGTTGGAGAAGACTTTTGAGAGTCCCTTGGACTGCAAGGAGATCAAACCAATCAATCCTAAAGGAAATCAGTCCTGAATATTCATTGGAAGGACTGATGCTGAAGCTGAAACTCCAATACTTCAGCCACCTGATGCGAAGAATTGACTCACTGGAAAAGACCCTGATGCTGGGAAAGATTGAAGGCAGGTGGAGAAGGGGATGATAGAGGATGAGATGGTTGGATGGCATCACCGACTCTATGGACATGAGTTTGAGTAAGCTCGGGAGTTGGTGATGGACAGGGAAGCCTGGTGTCCACAGGGCCGCAAAGAGTCGAACACAACTGAGTGACTGAACTGAACTGAACTGAATTGAGACTGTGAAAGAACCTGTGTCTAATTGTTTTCGAGTATTTAAAACAGAAGGTTCTTGAAAGAAGAGAGATGACTAAGTGCTGAGGTGAAGTTTGAAAATAATTAATTTTAAATGTAATTAATATTAAATTTAATCTTTCAGAAAGATTGAAGAAGGAGCTACTAGCAGTCTGGCAAAATACATCACGTCAAAAGCCTAGGCACGTTCCTATCCAGAGAAGGCTATAGAAAGATCATAAACTTTGGAAGAAATCAGACCTGGGTGTGAATCCTGAGTGAATTTGTCAAGTCATCCAGTTTCATTCATTCAGCAAATAGTAAACAACTTCATTCATGCACTAACTTCATTCATTCAATAACATTAAAGAACACCAAAAAGGCCACTGTCCTACTGGAGCTGAACTCCAAAAACAGGGAAGCAAACACTACACATTTAAGCCCTGTGCAGAAAACAGACCTGATATTGTGACCATGAAAAGGGGGCAAAAACAATAATACAGGCCTTGTCAAAGGTCATTACCATTTCACTTTGTTCAAAACTCTCATCTGGCACCAAGTCAAAAGCAGAGATTTCTGTGTCCTTTGTACTTACAAAAAGGACTGCCCTCACTTTCCTTTTGTTTTATACATTTCAAGAGCCAGCTGGGAAACTGTCCATTCTGAGACCATTTTTTAAAAAATCAAAAATTCTGGTTAATTAACACCATCTAGTGAGCATACCCTGAATGTTCACTGGAAGGGCTGACGCTGACTGCTGAATTAGGTTCCCACAGTTGTTTAAGGTGGGCACACTGATGATGCCGATTTACAGAAGAAAAGACCCTAAGCCACACTAGTAAGTGTGGAAAAGATGCAAAATCTAAACTGTACTGCAGAGACCACACTTAACAACTCCTGCCTCCCAACCCTGTTTACATCACAAGTTTCTTTCCTGCTCTTTTGTAGCATTAGAAGTGACTTGCAGTTGACTGTTGCCACCCCTTCTAAAGTCAATAAAGCCTAGCCTGGATTTCAGTCAAAATGACATTGTTTCAAGAAAAGGCAATTGAAATCCAAATTAAGAAAGCTTCTGGACTTCAACATATGGAAGGAGCATTTAACTCCGGCATTGAGAGTTTTTATTTTTTCCAGGAAGTAATGTCAGTTCATGCAAGACTGTCACAGGCCTCTAAGTATTCTTGGACCCTTATTTTATCAACAGAGCACCTTATATCTCATCTAATAAGGATGGCAGGAGAAAGTTTCATAAGAAATCTTCTTATCAATGTGGAGAAGCTATAGCAACATCGTGGGAAACTCCAGAGAGCTTAAATAAAGATACTTCAACATCTAGGGACTTCCCGGGTGGTGCTAGAGGTAAAGAACCCACCTGCCAATGCAGGAGACCAGAGAGACTTGGGTTCGCTCGATCCCTGATTGGGAAGATCCCCTGGAGGAAAGCGTGACAGCCCACTCCAGTATTCTTGCCTGGAGAATGCCATTCTCAGAGGAGACGGGCAGGCCATGGGGTTGCAAAGAGTCAGACCCAGCTGAAGCAACTTAGCACGCAGGCACCTAAGTATACAGACTCCCATTGCTGGGGAGTCCGGTGTAATTGGCTTGGGATGTTTTAGGATTTTTAGAGGCTCCATAAGAGATACTAATATACAGCCAGAGTTGACATTTGGTGGCGTAAAAAGAAGAGAGGGGAGTTTATAATTATTCCCTCTACAACCATAAAGGGGAGTGTGCACCTTCATTCATTCACTGTCAGGGTTTCACCTACCTACAGAGGTCTAATATACCATGACCCCATTCTAATTGCAAACAAGTGGTTCTCCACCATCAGCCATCAAACCACACATTTCACACGTGGTATCTGATGACCAGCTACTGCAGACATCAGCAACCCTGATACAGAGTAAAGGTTCTTAACCTGGAGATGGAATTCAGATGGTCTGTGAACCGTGGATGGGAATCAATACTCCATCTGTCTTTTCACTAAACTTTCTTGGGAGACCAGCAGTTTCTTCAGTTATGAACACAGCTAACAAACCACAACAGTATCGGCAGTTCCTGAGACTGTACCCACTGGTATCTTTAGGTCACGTTTCAGTTTTGCAGTCATCACTACTTTGATTTACGGTTATTTAACAGATCTGCTGTTAGATCGAAATATTCGGTGCAATAATCATGATGCATGTATGTTACTAGATCATGACTTTACTACTTTGATAATTTGTTCCAGTAAAACAGATTCTGAGAATGGCAATACTGTAGGAAGGATCTGAATGCTTCGCCAGAGCCCATGTGGTCAGTGGCACAAGAAAAAGGCACAAGCCCTGCTCTGCGCACGGTGCCCAGCACGTCCGCCTCCAAGGCCACCTCAGGAAAGGAGAAGCGCCCTCTCAGGCCGGAGGCACCCCGACAAAGCTGGCGCGCGGCCTCCCATGCACTTCCGCAGATAAGATTTAACGTGAAAAGCCAGTTCAACGCGGCGGAGAATCGGCTGGATGAGCTTTCCCTTTCCCCTCAGCTGCCTCCTGCTCTTGGCATTTCGGAGTGCCCAGACCGCCAGGCTGGTAACTTGAGCCACCAAATTAATCAAAACACAACAGCACCCAGTTCAAGCCCAGGCAGACAAGACTGGAGCCAGACAAGCTCTCCTCCCGTGACCCCCGGGCCCAATTCCCCAGCCCCACCCGCCGGTGCGCCCCACCCCGGGATGCCGCGCACTCTTCCTCCGCCGCCCGCGCCCCCGGCCGGTGGCCCGGGCCCTGGGCCCGGGATCGCCCAGACCCAGTCGTGGTCTCCTTACCTCCTAGGGACACCCGCAGCCCCGAGGAGCTGCCGCGGCGCCCGCCCGCGCAGCGCGCACCTTCCGCCGCGCCCAATTCCACGCGCCACTCGGCTACCCGTTCACAGCGCTCTCACCGCCGCTGCGTCCTGCAGCTGCCCGATGGAGGCGTGTTGAGAAGGGGAAAGTGGCCAGACGGCACCGCCGGGAAGCCCGGAGCCAGCGGGGCCACCCGAGTGCCCACCCCGGCGCGCCTGCCGCTTAATCTGAGGCAGGGCCGCTGGCCACTCCCTCCACCCTGTTCGGCCACCTCCCCATCGCACACCCCCCAGTTCCCCACCTCCGACTCGCCACCTCTTACCCCGACTCGCACCCCTTTGCCGCGCCGCGACTCCTGAACCTTGGGCGCATCACCTCCTGCACCCCTTACCCTGGCCCCGCGGCCACCTGCCCCGCAGGCGCGCAGCCTTTTCTCGCCTCCCGCGCGCGCTGCCCGGGGCTGAGGGACGTCGCCTGGAGAGTTGGAGGGGAGGGCGGGGGGACGAGGGCGGGACCTGAGCCACTTCTTCCCTCCCTGGAAGCCTCGGTGGGGAGGCTGAGCCCTACAAAACCCGCCCCGGGCGGGCTGGCCAGGCGAGCTTCACTGCCGGGCTCCCAAAGCGCGCCGCGCCGGGGACGCGGGGGCCCGAGAGCCTGCGGGTCCCTGGACCACGCCGTGGCTCTGAGCGGTCGCCCACCATGCGCCCGAGGACCGCGCCGAGACCACCGGCGCTGCTGTTGACGCTCTTGCTGGTGCTCCTGGTGGCGGCGCCCACGGAGGGCAAGGTGAGTACCCGGGGGAGGGGCGGGGGGCGCCGCTTCCCCTGGCAGCCTGCCCCGTCCGCGGGGAGCGCTGGCCTTGAACCTCTGCTGGTAGGTGCGGTGACAGTGGGCTCCAGGCAGACCCCTGGTTGGAGCAAGCGAGGATGCCCCGGGACAGGTGGAATGCGCGGGGTTGGAGGAAGAGGCGAGGGGGGAGAGGCTTGTTTCTGGTTCCCTAGAGATCAGGGGTGGGAGCTAGCCCTCCAGAGGGAGGGAGAGAGGGAAGCAGGTAGATAGATGGATGAATAGATGGATAGAAATGCAGGCAGATACAGAGAGAGAGATGTGGGCGGATAGATAATCGCCAGGGATGAACGCTTAAGAGCACCGGATGTAGAGACACGCGAGGTCACCCTGGTGAATCAGAGCAGGCAGCATGGCCTGGCAGAGAGGACAGAGGGCTGGAGTTCCAGCCCTGCCACTTGGTAGATGTCATCTCACACCGAACTCTTACCCCTCCTGTTCCTCCTTATCAATACTTGCCCTCCGGGGTTCCATCAGTTTTGTTGAGAAAAGCAAATGCATCACTGAAAAGTTAGTACAGAACTCATGTTAGGATAAATCAAGCAATCTGTCTCCGTCATTTCTGTTCGAAATGTGAGAGATCCTGGATTCATTTAAATCCCCCTGCATATTTCTTGTTATCTGAGAAGATACATTTTTTTGTCCTCAAAGCTGTTAGGACTCCTGGAGTAGACTTACTCGATTTTAACTGGTGTAAGTGCAATTTAACTTTTCAGCTGCTTTCTGTGACTTCTATTTTTGTAAGTTTTAAGAACTTAATTTGGGATGACAGTGCAGTATAAATTTCGTTTCCCAGGATGATCAGATTTTTTTTTTTTTTTTACCAATTTCATGGTTAAGATTGTGATTGGAAATTAATCATCACATAAGTATGTGTTACATGAAAAGATTCTTCCAACCTACAGCCATAAGTAATCCAAGCATTTTCTTTTCAAATTAAACTTTATGACATTGCAGGTGAAGCTAAAACCCTCTTTATCATCTCCATACCTTCCCCCACCCCTGTCTAAAGAAGGGTATCCACTCACCACTTTGGGTTTCTTTTCAGATATTTTTCTGTGCATGCACATATGCATGTATAGACCCACAAACAATATGTCTTGTATGTATTTTTAACATAACTGGTACTATATACCTATGCTGTATATATACTTTTGCCTTCTACAGGTCTATCTACACCAGTATTTAAGACAGATCTACCTCTTTTTCTTTTTGCATTGTTGCAGTTTACCACAGTGTGAATATGCCAAGTTTAACTGAGCCATTTCCCTATCAATGAACATTTAGGCTCTTTAGTGTTTTATACTCTAAAGGATATTGTAATCCATGTAATCTCTTCATGAAGTTGGTTCTAATAAAAATGTGCTTTACCTAGACTAAGGATGACCAACCCAGGTAGCTCAGTACTTCTGAACATGATGGATAGAATTCAATCTAAGTCAGTATAGAATGTCTGCCAGCATTAATCCAGAAACAAATACAAGTGAAAAAAAAAATAGCTGAAGTATCTGTATGTGTGTATGAGAAGGGCTGGGTTTGCACATTCTTCTAGAGTCCAAAGAAGAGGGGAGATTAGGGACAGGTGGAGAAAGAGGGGAAATATTACCGAGTATAAAGCAGCCTGAAAAAAGATTCTCTGTGATCCTACCGCCTCTACTTATACCAATTTTCAATTATACTGTCATATTCCTTTACTGTTTTTTACATAAGAAATTTTCTGTCTTACTTTTGGCCAAATCTTGGAGGCTAACTGCTGATGTTACAATGAATCCATTCGTATTATTTTTATCATGATTTGAAGTGAGCCTCTGTTAAAACTTTGCTGAGTTACACAGTGTCATTAGAAAGCATGAAATGTGCCCTCATCACATAGAAAAAAAGAAATCACAGCAAATTAACTGATAACTGGTTTGCACGGTGCCAGCATGGCTCCCTCCCAAGGGTAACTCTGATGTTGGGCGAAGCTCTTGACCTCTCTGAGCCTCACTCTTTTTCATCTATAACATGAGGGAGTTTAAACCCTTTGTGAGGTCAGCAGGTGAGGTTTAACTGAGTGAGGCTTTGCGGGGAGTGGGGGCACTCTTTAGGGCCAACTAACTCTTGGCATTCTAGAATTTAGAATTAGCAATACCAGAATCCACCTTTTTCAGAAAAGAAGCTGGGAATCTAGTTTCCGTTAGAAATCTCTTAAATTCTAAATATTAGCAAAGAAATTAAAACTTTACAGAAGAAACAAACTGTAAGTTAAGAGCCAGGTATAGTCACTGGGCCATCCTATTTATCATCTTTGTGCTACGTAGTTACGGACATATTTTGCTCAAAATTCCTGTGATTTCATGTTAGCATTTCTCAAAACAAAGAAATAGCACTGTTCACCCTCTATTCGGAATTCAGGCAGGGTGGAACTGTCCACCCACACAATTTGTTCTGAAGAACCCTGAGTAAAATCCTGCTGCTGCATTGCTGAAGGCATCCAGTTCCAGGCCTGACTATTCAGTACATGCCCAGTTTTTATAGCTGTTCCCAGGCCCAACTCGAAACTGGGAGGCACTCTGCCACTGCCACCAGCGGCTGGTCTGGGAGAAGCACAGAGAAAGCGCCTTCTCTGATTATCTGGGGAAGGTGAGAGTCATGGTTTGAGATATCGTACTTTATCCTTCCTCTCTTTGCCTTAAAATTCCAGACAGGGCAGGAATATGGCCAGCAAATATCAGGAGCTGAATAACAGCTGTGTTTAGGGAGGGTGCTTCTCAACTGATTTGGTTTTTAAATCTAAAAACAAAAATTAAGTTGAATTAAGAAACATTTCAAACAAACAAAAAGTCATGTAACAAACTCCAGTTTATCCATCTCTGAGATTAAGCAAGTATTAAGTTTAGACCTGTTCGTTCTCACATCTCTCCCTTCAGGAAAAGAATAAGTAAATACAAAAAGCCCTACATTCATTTTTTGCCTCCTCTTCCACGCATGATTTTATATTTATGCACCATGGATGCCTGTGTGTATGTCAGTCACCATAAAAAATAAATGCTATTGTTGTATGGTCCTTCAAGTGTAATAAATGATTTCACATGATACATACCTATTGGAGCTTGCTTGTGTCAGTCAGCAGGATGTTTCTGGATTTCATCCACATTGAAACATAGAGATGTGATTTGTTTACATACATATAAATGTAATAGCTGCCACATATGTAATAGCTGCCACATAGTATCCAGTTACATAAATAAAATACAATTTATTTTTCCATCTGCCCAAACAGTAAGTTTGTTTCTTTGCTCTCATCTTACAGAATTGAAATTTACAGCTTTTGTATATGTACCATTGTGACAACCAGATGGTGAATTGCTAGGAGGAATTCAAAGAGGGTTATCAGAGAAAACATATTTTAAATTGTGTTAGGGATTGTCAAATCGACTCCAACAACTTGCCAGAATATCTGTCTTCCTATATCCTCAGCAAAACTTGATGTACTGAGATGTTAATGGATGTGAAATCGGATGTTGTTTTGACTAGTGAGTTTAGGAACCTTAGCATTTTTTGATTGACAGTCTATAATTCTCTCTGAGTGAATTGCATAAATAGGTCTTTGCCTATTTATCTTTTGTGACCTTTGCCTTTTTGTTACTAATTAATTAGAAGTTGTTTATATTTGGATGCTGAATTAATTCTGCTATTTAAATGTGCAGAAAATACTTCATTCCAGGTTTTGGCTTACCTTTTCATATAGTTATTGGTGCCTTAACGTATAATTTTTCTTTTCACTATAATCTCAAACTTATCCATGTTTTCCTTGATTTCATTGATTTTGTGTTTTGCATCTTGTTGAGATCTTTTCCTTCCCCGAGATTATAAAAATGTTCTCCTATGTTAAAAAAATTATAGTTTAATTCTTTTGCATTTAAGACTCAATCTTTGAATTGTTTTCTATTTCTGGGATTATAATCTTATCTTTCTCCATATAGAAAAAGAATTGTCCCAATATTATTTATTAATAAGTTCATCCTTTTCCTCACTGTTTTGCTATGTTACATCTGCAAACATGTGAACCAAGCACTCATTAATATTTGATCTGCTTGAATTCTTACATGGGTCTGTTAATTCAGGGCTTTAATTTCTCACAATGTTTTAGAGTTTTCTGGGTTTTTCTAATTTCCAAGTATTTGACATTCTTAGTGTTATTATAAATCATATATTCTTTTAAAAATTTATAGTCTAATTAATATAAATTTATTTAAAAAGTAGTTGAATTTTATATTTGGACTTTGATCGAGCAACTTTGAATAGTCCAAATGCATTTAAGGCTAAAAAGCTTCCCCTAAACACTGTTTCAGCTGCATCATACAAGTTTTGATAAAAACTACTTTAATATCATTAAGTTCAAAATCTTTTCCAATTTTTTCTTTGTCTTATGGGTTATTTAAATGTTTATTTCTTAATTTTGAAACATAGGAAAATTTTCTAGTTTTTTTATTGAATTGTGGTAGAGATGATATTCTGACTTCAATTTTTTCTGTATTTCTTGTCACTAGATCAAGATTTTTTATTGTGTTATTGAAATTGTGACATGTGTGCATACGTGGGATTTTTTTTGTATATCCTGTATTTAACCTGAGATTATCTATTTTCCATTATCTTGAACATTCTCAGATTTTTTAATGTTTTTAATTAATTTACTTTTTTTACTTTTGTTTTGTTTTTGGGTACAGTCGATTAATATTGCTATAGTTTCAGGTGAACGGCAAAGGAACTCAGCCATACATACACATGTATCCATTCTCCCCCCAAGCTCCCCTCTTATCCAGGCTGCCATCTAACACTGAGCAGAGTTCCCTGTGCTGCACAGTAGGTGCTTGTTGGGTATCCATTTCAATATAGCAGTGTGTGCATGTCCATTCCAAACGCCCGAAATGTTCCTTCCCCTTGGCAACTGTAAGTTCATTCTCTGAGTCTGTGAATCTCTTCTGTTCTGTAAGTTCATTTGTATCATATCTTTTTGGATTCCACATATAAGGGATGCCATACGATATTTCTCCTCTGTCAGACGTTTATTTTTTATATTTCTCCTCCCCGCTCTCTACTCTTGGCATTTTCAGGAGCCAAGCTCAGCCTTCTCATTTTTCCTCCAGTTCTCCTGACTTCTTATGTTAGATATCTTTCCTGTGTGACTGAGCTTCTCCTGGCGCTTCCTCCCTGAGAGGCCAGTTTGGCCATGGGCTTCACACAGGCACGGCCTTATGTGCCTTGAGACTCCCCCATGGCTTCCTGTTGCACCCCAAAAGTGCAGGCCACTAACACCTGTAAGGCAAAGCTCTGACCAGTGGAAGGTGGGAACCATTGGATAAACTATTCTCTTTTCCCCACAGAAGAAGGGTCTTGAACTGCAGAGGTTCTCACAGACTCTCCAGGAGACCCCCTCATCAGTTGTACCAGACCAAATTGTAACATACTGAGCTTTTCTTTTTTTCTGGAAGAAAGATATTTATCATTTATAACAGATATTTATAATTTAAACCACATGATTGTATACACTACAAATGAAGGCTAGCTCAGGTCCTTTCCTAGTAACAAGCTTCCAGAAACCTCGACAATATCTTCAGTATAAACCTGTGCAGGTAGAATATTGATCAGAAAACCCTAAGCTGGATGTCACTTCTGGGTTTAAATGAAACCTGGATAATTCTCATCAGATCAGTCGCTCACTTGTGTCCGACTCTTTGCGACCCCATGAATCACAGCACGCCAGGCCTCCCTATCCATCACCAACTCCCGGAGTTCACCCAGACTCACGTCCATCGAGTCAGTGATGCCATCCAGCCATCTCATCCTCTGTCGTCCCCTTCTCCTCTTGCCCCCAATCCCTCCCAGCATCAGAGTCTTTTCCAATGAGTCAACTCTTCGCATGAGGTGGCCAAAGTACTGGAGTTTCAGCTTTAGCATCATTCCTTCCAAAGAAATCCCAGGGCTGATCTCCTTCAGAATGGACTGGTTGGATCTCCTTGCAGTCGAAGGGACTCTCAAGAGTCTTCTCCAACACCACAGTTCAAAAGCATCAATTCTTCGGCGCTCAGCCTTCTTCACAGTCCAACTCTCACATCCATACAGGACCACAGGAAAAACCATAGCCTTGACTAGACGGACCTTTGTTGGCAAAGTAATGTCTCTGCTTTTGAATATGCTATCTAGGTTGGTCATAACTTTCCTTCCAAGGAGTAAGCGTCTTTTAATTTCATGGCTGCAGTCACCATCTGTAGTGATTTTGGAGCCCAGAAAAATAAAGTCTGACACTGTTTCCACTGTTTCCCCATCTATTTCCCATGAAGTGGTAGGATCGGATGCCATGATCTTCGTTTTCTGAATGTTGAGCTTTAAGCCAACTTTTTCACTCTCCACTTTCACTTTCATCAAGAGGCTTTTGAGTTCCTCTTCACTTTCTGCCATAAGGGTGGTATCATCTGCATATCTGAGGTTATTGATATTCTCCCAGCAATCTTGATAGGCCCCAGTAAAACTACTAGGAAAACCTAAGGCTTCTTTATAATAACTTTTACTCACTTTCAGTTTTCACTTTTGTGCATTGGAGAAGGAAATGGCAACCCACTCCAGTGTTCTTGCCTGGAGAATCCCAGGGACGGGGGAGCCTGGGAATCCCATCTATGGGATCGCAGAGTCGGACACGATTGAAGCGACTCAGCAGCAGCAGCAAAGGAGAGTAAACCCAAGAAATCACAGTAGCTGCCTTTCTTATGGGCTTCCCAAGCGGTGCTAGTGGTCAAGAACTGCTTGCCAATGAGGAGGCATAAGAGATGTGGGTTTGATTCTTGGGTTGGAAAGATCCCCTGGAGGAGAGAACGGCAACCCACTGCAGTATTCTTGCCTGGAGAATTCCATGGACAGAGGAGCCCGGTGGGTCATGACCCACCTCAGTTCAAGTCCCTATACACAGTGACTGTGACCTTGAAAAAGGTGTCCCTGTTGCATTTCCATATCCCTCATCACCGAAAGTTGTCAACAACTTAAATGCTCAAGACAGTCTCTCTGGTGTCCATCAAGGGCTCAGTAACTGTTCACTCTCATTATTACTGTCATCACAATCATTACTATTGCTAACATACTGGACTTCTGTTTCCCAACCTGCTGTATCTAATGACGTGCTCCCATCCATCTTTCAATGTTTAATTCTCTCTGCTACTGTTTGTAATGTCCAGGAGATTTTCAATCTACTGTAATTTTCCATAATGAAAAAGAACTCGGAACTATTCAACAAGGGTTATAACCCCAAACCTATTAATTCCCAGTTTTTTAAAACTTTCTGCCTTAGTTTCCTCATCTTAAAATGAAAGTAAGAGATCTACCTCAGGATTGTATGAGGATTAAATGATTTAACACATACAACACACACTCTACCATGCCTGTCACATAGTAATCATCCAGTAAATGTGAAATGTGATTATTTTTATTCCCTAAATGTTACTTTAAATGACTATTCTTATTTCTAGATGTTCTTTTGGACTCTAAGTCTGTCTAGGGTTTTCTGATTTGTTGGGGTTATTTTTCAGTATTTTATGTAGGGATTTTTTCCTCCTTTTTATACCTTTAGTCATTTTGCACTTATTTGTATTATCTTTCTGATTCTTTTTGTATGATTTCAAGATTTGGTAGTGCATCTTATTTCTTCAGTCTGTTGACTGACTCTCACTCATGGGGAGACTCTAGAAATGAGAGATTTGGGGGAAATAAGCCTCCTCTGTCATCACAGCTTGCACCCTCAGCCACTCATCACTCCCACACTGGAGCTGTCCTGCCTTGGGAGAAAAAAAAGAGCAGAGTAGTTCTAAGGCTCCCAGGGGGATTTTCCCCACTTAGACAGACTAATGCAATAACAGTAATGGTTGGGGGGAGGGGGATGGGCACCCAAGCACGTTTCCATTCCTGTCCTCAAGGTCACCCTCCTCAAGACTCTCCTACTGCCCACTTCCTCCAAACATGCTATTCTTACATTTTTTAAAGTGTTTTTAAAATTTATTTATTTTTAATTACAGGATAATTGCTTTACAATGTGTTGGTTTCTGCCATACATCAACATGAATCGGTCATAGATATACATATATGTATCCCTCTTGAACCTCCCCAGAGAAGCCACTGGCATCCCACTCCAGTACTCTTGCCTGGAAAATCCCATGGACTGAGGAGCCTGGTGGGCTGCAGTCCATGGAGTCGCTAAGAGTCGGACACGACTGAGCAACTTCACTTTCACTTTCCACTTTCATGCATTGGAGGAGGAAATGGCAACCCACTCCAGTATTCTTGCCTGGAGAATCCCAGGGATGGGGGAGCCTGGTGGGCTGCCATCTACGGGGTCGCACAGAGTCGGAAATGACTGAAGTGACTTAGCAGCAGCAGCAGCTTGAACCTCCCTCCCACTTAACCACCCCCATCCCACCCATCTTCGTTGTCCCAGAGCACCAGGATGAGCTCTGGCCTAGACTTACATTTGATGACCGGGGCAAGGTCAAGGCCACACAGCAAAGCCACCAGCTTCGTCTCTCTGAACAGACTAAGGGTCTTGCTCCTTGAGTGTTTCTGTGGGGTTACAGTCCTTGGTTGGTATCCAAACATGGTCTAGGGAAATAGTCTGAATTAAATGCAATTTGTCATTGTATTTCCCTTATCACTGTTACCGTGTTACCCAGAACACAGTAATAACTGCCCAGTGTTACCTGTACCTAAGGTTAACTTTGTTAAATACTGCAATTGATTAAGACCCCCAAACCTATATGTGTTTGCGCCTGACAGCGGGGCTGTCTGGTCTACACACATCCTCTGGTCCTTCAGCCTTGTGCAGTTAACCACACACATGTTTGACCTTCAGTCAAAAAGCAGCCATCCATCGCTTCTCAGCCTTTCGGCTAAGATCTAGTGTAAAAAGCAGCCATCCACCAGTCATAGATTTTTCAAGATCAGTAAAAAAAAACTTTGTTCTACAAAGTTTATATCCAGCCTCAGCCTAAACTTTGTAATCATAACAGATTTTCACCATAGGTCATTTATTTCACCTCTGTTTTCAGTTTAAGAAAATAAGGAAACCAAACTTATATCAACTTAACAGGATAGACAAATTCCATATTAGCTCTACTACCATGGCCTGGAGCTTAACCTCTCTGAGCTGTCTTCATCTCTAACAGTCTGATAAGAAAGCATCTTACTTCAAGTTCTACATCATTTCACAAGATCTAATCACTGGCTCTTGTCTTCTCTAAACACCCACCCATGCATGTTCTCATTTCTCCTGGGGTTCTTCCGGTAACCTTCAATTAAGACTTCTGGCTTCAAGTGTGTTTTCTTATCCAAAATTGAATTAAATTATATCAGCTTTATATATAATATAAGCTTTTTTCATTTTCATTGCTTTTGTAAGTTGGATAAATAAATGTCTATGTTCACGCCATCCTAGGAGTGGAGCCATAACTAGGAGTCATATATATAATTTAAAATTTTCCAGTAGCTACATTAAAAAAGAAACAGATGAAATTTATTTTGATCTATTTTATTTATTCTAATATATCCATAACAATATCATCACAACATGTAATCACTATTATAAACATTGAGAGATATGTATCTTCTTTTTGTATTAAGTTTTCAAAATCTGCTGTTTTGCACTTCTAGAAACTTCCAGTTCAACTAACTAATTTCAGGTGTCTATAGCCATGTGTGGCCATCATTCTAGATAGCAGAAATCTAGGTAAATTACATCCAGATATGAGAAGGGGTTATAGTCCATAAGCATTTATCTCTGGATAGAACACATTTGCTTTGATTATTTGCCGTAAGAAATAAACATGTGGCCAAATAATAAACATCAATTAAAGGCAGTAAATCAGCATGGGTTGTGTCTAAATACCCATGCAATTTTTTTCTCCAGAAAAGTAAGATAGTTGGCCTTGGCTACAATGTTTAAAACTATGCAGATTACCATTTGTACAAGTTTAATTATATTGCAATTACATTGCTCCATTATCAAAATATGAGTAAGTTATACACACAAAAATAATTGAAGACACATCACAGAAACAGCAAACACTTGGCAAAAGAAATGGAGAAAATTATGAATGTATTGAAAACCAACATGTTATAGCTTACCTTTCATCTTAAACTATAGACTGTGTGCTCAGTCCTGTCTGACTCTGCAACCTCAATAAAATGTAGCCCACCAGGTTCCTCTGTCCATGAGATTATCAAGGCAAGAATACTGGAGTGGTTTGCCATTTCCTCCTCCAGGAGATCCTTCTGACCCAGGGACTGAACCCATGTCTCCTGCATTTGCATTGGCAGGCGAGTTCTTTACCACTGAGCTACCTGGGAAGGCAAACTATAGACTAAATTATCACTAAAGTTCAGCCAGGTAACAAGGTTACTGTTAGCCTGAAAACCCAAAAAGGTCTCTAGTTTTCTTACCTGAAAATGATGCTACTATCATTAGTGCTCAATACAGTACTTGATACAAAGTAGTACCCAGCTTTTATATTCTAGCCACAGTTATTTTATTATCTTTAATAAAAGCAGGAAAGAGAACAGGACAGAGACATGGGCACAAGGCGAGGCGCTGGGGATAAACCAAACAGCCTGAATCCCTAACCATGATGGATTTGGGATTCTAGTGGAGCAGAAGAGAGAGACAGGAGCTCAGTAAACAAATGTGCAACTATGGACTTTGGTACCTGCTGGAAGAGAATGGGATGTGGTGATGGAGAAGAAGTTCTATCTTGGCCCACCTTTCTTAGAAAGCAGCATACAGGATAAGGCCTAAGAAACCAGCACGGAGATAGCCTTGGGAAGAACTGAGAAATATGGTCCAGGACTTCTAGACCGTGGAGGGAGGCAAGACACTTTCAATCTTTTGGCTCCTGAGTTGTCAAAGCATAAAACTAAGACCAACAGAACTTTTTTTTAAAAGGAAGGAGGGAAGAAAAGAGCTGAGTTTATTTACTCACCACCAAGGGAACACATGCCCCTGAAGGAATATGCTGAGTGTTTTGTTAGAGGTGGAAGGAAGGATGGGGAACAGGGAGGCAGGGGACCCCAGAGAAGGATGACTCATGGTGGTCCTGCTAATAAGGATGGAAAGCTGCTCACTAAACAGGGTAGGATAAGTCCACAGGCCTGTATGTAGCTGATTGTGGTATGATTTTAAGGTCTGCACTTAACAAATAAGTATTTTAACAAAAAAAGGTATGATGCTGTGTTTATGTTATTCACAAGATAGTTGTCACATTAGTAATGGATGAGTAACAAATTCACAGCACAGCTTGGTAATGGGCCCACATATAAAGTGGTGTGATGAAAACCTTCTTTTGCTAACTGTCTCTTCTCAGCCTCAAAGGAATGGGTCTGGGTTTGCCCCATGTGGCTATGAAGAGGTGAAGCTGAGCCAAAGAGATCTTGTCCCAGGTGATGTAGGCCCAGGCCAGGGAAGGCTCTAAACCGGGGAAGGATGAAATCCACTTAAGGACTGGAGACCTCCTCACTCCAAACCCAGTAGCACCAAGCTCTCTTGGGTGCAGGCCTGGGAGACAGAATGTCATGTCAGGCTCCACTCAGGCCTCCCCAGCTGGATTCTGCAGTTAATGTATTTAGAGGATTCCTGGGTATATTATTGCCCGAGAACTGCATTGGCTTGATAAGGACACTGGAGGGTCCTTCAAACAGTGATTGGCCCTGGAGTATTTCAGAAGGACAGTAACATGATCCCAATTTTAAAGATCCATGTGGCTGATCCCCAGGGAAGGTTGACTGCTCTCTCCCTGGGAACCCAGCCTATGTGAAGAAGTAACCACGCAGGAATCAAGTCTTGCTGGTGCTTTCTCTTTGGATTCTGATGTCTTGGAAATCAGAAAGAAAGGAAGGGAAGAGAACCAGTCTAGACCAGTAGAGCAGGTGTGCAGTCTGTCTTAATTGATTCAGTGAGGTTAATTTGATAATTATTTATGTACAAACAGAGGAAGGTTAAAAATCCAGTTCATGAAAAAAAAAATCTAGTCCATGGTGTACTGCTCTGTACACACAAGATCAGACTATCAAAAAATATTTCCTTTGAAGGAAGTCCATAAAAGATGGGCTATATGTACACGTATAGCTGATTCACTTTGCTGCATAGTAGATTCTAACACAGCATTGTAAAGGAACTATACTCCGATAAAAAAATTTTTAACAAGATACAACAAACTTTAAAAGAAAAATATCTCCATATATCTTGATAGGGTATTATATATGTATGTGTGTATACATGTAAATATACACACAAATATATTTAAAGAATATTTTATAGTCTCAGAATTTTGATGTTGATTGTTATAGAAAGATAATGGCCTCCAAAAGTATAATTTTCAGAACTATTTAAAAATGTAACCATATAAGAATCTTTTCTTTTTCTGACAGTAGTTTTTGGGTAAGTTAGGAATTTTCCATTTTTAATCTTTAAGACTGATGTTTGTTAATTAGATTGTCTCTCCGAATTGAATTCTTAGAGAAGTGACCCCAATGTTTAAAAATAAGTTCAAGTGTATTTAGAAACCTTGGGAGGTTTGTCATTATGTAGACAAAACAGTCAGGTCATTGGATTTATTTTCCCACCGAGATATTTTGTTGTTGTATGAACTTTTCAAACAAAGGTTCAACAAGTGGAAAGCTGAGAAATTTACAATATTATCCTTTTGAGTCAAATGACGAAGTATGTCTGAGCAGAAGCAACAAGGCTAATATTCATTTCATTGTTTAACCAGATGATAGGATAATTTTATGCTGTTTATTTATGTATGAAATTGGGAAGACTGAAGAGTTTACATGCTGGTTTTAAAAATAAAAGGTTGTATGTGTTGTACAAACTTTGTAAAATGTTTAAAAGTACAAAATGAATTATAAACATAAAAATTATCCATGATGATATTACCCATAGACAATTGCTGTTAACTTCTGGTCAGTTTCCTTCCCGACTTTTATTCTGCTTTTTTTTCCACCTAAGAATAGACTGAAAAAAATTTTCTGAGTCATTAATTTTTCCAAATATTATTTTTAAATATCTACAGAATGCTTCATTAGAGGTGGTACTATAACTTATTTAACTAATGCCCTTCTACTGAATATTTTGGTTATTTCCAACTGTTTAGAAATACTACTACAGTGGAACTCCTTGAAGATAAACATTCATTAAAATTACACTTTAAATGATTTTGTGTGTATATACTTTCTTATTAGATGTCTGACTTTGTGCTTTTCTGAGAGCTAGATGGCAAGGTGATATCATTCCTGATTTACAGGTGAGGATCTGATCCAAGAGTGTTCACGAAGTTAGTGGAGGGAGTGGATTTAGAACTGGGAGTTAGGGCTCTTCAATAGGGCTCTTTCCTACCAGAAACATCACAGATAATGGAAAGAGTATCAGATGCCACTTCATCCATTATTTAGATAACTAAGTACTGTTTGAGATAAAATTGATTTTTAAATGCTTCAGTTAGAACTGATTCAAATGTTTTCTTTTTAATAGCTGAGTAATACTCCATTGTGTATATGTACCGAGGTGGATGAAACTGGAGCCTATTATACAGAGTGAAGTAAGCCAGAAGGAAAAACACCAATACAGTATAATAACGCATATATATGGAATTTAGAAAGATGGTGACAATAACCCTGTGTACGAGACAGCAAAAGAGACACTGATGTATAGAACAGTCTTATGGACTCCATGGGAGAGGGAGAGGGTGGGAAGATTTGGGAGAATGGCATTGAAACATGTAAAATATCATGTATGAAACGAGATGCCAGTCCAGGTTCAATGCACGATACTGGATGCTTGGGGCTAGTGCACTGGGACGACCCAGAGGGATGGTATGGGGAGGGAGGAAAGAGGAGGGTTCAGGATGGGGAACACATGTATACCTGTAGGGGATTCATTTTGATATTTGGCAAAACTAATACAATTATGTAAAGTTTAAAAATAAAATAAAATTTAAATAAATAAATAAATGCTTCAGTTATCAAAAATGAATAATTCCCGACACTGCTATCTTTTTACAACCACAACACTAATGAAATACCTTTATTTACTTATTTGTCTTGCCAATCTAGAAAGAATTTAACTAATTTCCATGTCGCTTCCCCTACTGGACTCCTTGAAGACAGACGTTATGTCTTACCTATCTTTGGATTCCAGCTCTTGACATCATATTTGGTGTTACTGATCCCCAATGAATGTTTGTAGAATTGAATGTATATTTTATTAAACACTAAAACAAAAAGGTCAGTGAAGAATTAACAGGCTGACTCATGCTCATGTATGGTGGAAACCAGCACAATATTGTAAAGCAATTATCCTCCAATTAAAAATAAATAAATTTAAAAAATAAAACAAGCCTGCCTATTTGAAAAAAAAGAATGAACATACCTTTTAATCCTTTGGCATAAGAATAAAAATAAAACACTATTTTTCAGATGAAATATTTTTAAAGATTACACTCCATTTATAGATATTATAACATATTAGCTGTATTCCCTTACAATATATCCTTGTGGCTTATTTATTTTATTTTATATATAGTAGTTTGTACGTCTCAATCTCCTCCCCCTAACATGCCCTTCTCTCCTGCCCTCTCCACACTGGTACCACTAGTTCATTCTCTATATCTGTGAATCTGTTTATTTTTAATTATATTCACTCTTTGTTTTATTTTTTAGATTCCAGACATGAGTCATAGCATACAGTATTTTATCTTTCTCTGTCTGACTTATTTCACGAAGCACAATACCCTCCAGGTCCATCCATATTGTTGCTGCAAATGGCAAAATTTCATTCTTTTTTATGACTGAGTAGTATTCCATGGGGGCTTCCCCGGTGGCTCAGGGGTAAAAAATCTATCTGCAATGCAGATTTGATCCATGGATGGGGATGATCCCCTGGAAGAGGGCATGGTAACCCACCAGGTTGCAAAGAGTCAGACATAACTGAAGTGACTTAGTGCACACACACACACACACACATGCGTGCACTATTCCATTATGTGTATATATCACATCTTCTTCATTCATCCCTTGATGGACATTTAGATTTTTTCCATATCTTGGTTGCTGTAAATAATGCTGCTGTGAACATTGGGATGCATATATCTTTTCAAATTAATGTTTTTATTTTCTTCAGCTATATACCCAGGAGTGAAATTACTGAGTCTTAGGGTGGATCTACCAGGCTTCTCAGGTGACACGAGTGGTAAATAACGTGCCTGCCAATGCAGGAGACGTAAGAGACTTGGGTTCGATCCCTGGGCTGGGAAGACCCCCTGGAGGTTGGCTGCCCACTCTAGTATTCTTGCCCGGTGAATCCCATGGACAGAGGAGCCTGGCAGGCTACAGTCCGTAGGGTTTCAGAGTCAGACACAACTGAAGCGCCTTAGCATGGATGCACACATGGTAGTTCTATCAATATTTTTCAGTTTTTTGAGGAGCCGCCATACTATTTTCCATAGTGGCTACTCCAATTTACATCCCACCAACAGTGTACAAGAGTTCCCTTTTCTCTACATCCCTACCAACATTTGCTATTTGTGGTTCAAATGAAATATTGAATGCTTCATTCATCAATTCAGCTAATCAGAATTAATAATGCAAAGATGCAACCAGCATGGCCCGTCCTCCATTTATGGAATATGCCACCAACTGCAGGGTTTTGATAAGTATGCAGACAGTAGCAATGAAATTATACATACTGTCACCGGGCAAATATGCAAAAGTGAAATCAGAGCGGAACTGAGAAAGAAGAGAGATTCGTAAATGTACGGAACATTGAACATGTAGGCTGTGTATTAATCAAATATATGATGGCAGTGGAGCCAGAAAGTAGTAAGATTTCAGTGACTTAAAAACATAGCTTATCCTCAAAGTAGAGTACCAAAAAAAAGAGGTGGAATGAGTGTAGTTATATAACCGCGTGGAGTTACCAGGTGGTATTTTCACCTTCTTCAGCCTCTGCCTCAGCTAGAGCTCTTCAGCATTTGGCAGCAATGTCCTCAAGGTTTATACACATGGACTGGATTCTCCTTCATTTGCTCTCTTAGGCAAAAGCAGATTCCACAGTCCCTTCCAAAAAGTGATAAAAACTTAAGAACAATACTGTATCTGAAGTCTCATGAGATAAGATTCCTGCTGATTGGAGGCCAGACCATGTGCCCCTGAAGATGCCAGCACTCTCTGATTGCCGCAGATAAGGCTGGAAAAAGCCAAGGGGTTGATTTATCCAGTACCGCGTGGGCCTGGGGCTATGCCCACAGCACTAGTCAGAGTGCCTGCTCACTGAGACCTGCTCAGACCTCTTGGAGATGAAGCATTCAGAGTGCATGTGACCAGAACAAGCAGCATCTCCAGACCCTAGGAGGGCAGTCTTGCGGGCAAGGACATCTGAGGCTCCCTGCCAGCCGAGAGAGGCCACGCTGAGCCGCAGTCAGAGCCCTGCACTCTGCCAGCACTGTTGTGACAGTCCGGGGCAAGTCACTTGGATTCTAAGATTCTTCATTTCCTCAATCATAAAAATGTGGTCATAAAACCTCTCTCTCGTATTTCCAGAAATAATACAGTTGAACACATTTTGCACACAGTTATCTTGCTACAAATGCCAAATAGTATTGAGACAGGAATGAGTTTCAATATCAAGAAAGCTGTAGTCCAAATACATTTCTTATACTCATTTAATTCTCCTATTATTTTGTGACCTAGTATCTACTTCCTGGAATGTATTAAGGAGTGCCTTGTTTTCAAAACTATTATTCAGTGCATTCTTTGCTGCTGGTATTTTCTAATAACATAGTTTGGATACCTCAGCAGAAATGGCATCCTCCCGTAGCACTGTCCCCGTCAAAAAATGAACAGTTTATTGACTTTATACTATCCCATGCAAATACTGATGCTAGAACTCAGCCAGTGATTTCATGGCTTTGGTGGTGACTTTCCAAACACCGCAACTAAAATACCTGTTAAGTCTAGAGATAGTCCTGGATAACACTTAATACTAATAATCTGTTCTTTCTAATCTTTAAGATATAGGCTCTTTGGCCTGTATTTAAAAGACAAGCCATGTAGCCAGCTTTGGCACACTCCCTCCCTCAAATTCTGTTAATATGTAATCCGCTACAACTGCGTAGAAAGTGTAAATTCATTTTGTGCCCATTCACAGATCATCTGAGGTGCAATGCATTGAGCTAAGGAAACTCTTGGAGTGCCTTCCAACAGAGGATTGATCCTTGAGGAGTTTCATGCTGAAGTTGCTAGAACTCATTATCAGACCTGGCAAAATATTTTTTCTGTGTTGATTCTTTTCCCCTAACAATAAAAGTAATATATGCCCATTTGTGAACATTTGAGATATATAAATATAAAGATAAAGCAAAAAAAAAAAAAAAAAAGTACTCCTAGTATAAGAACCTAGGGGCAGCCAGTGTTAATAATTTGGTATATTTATATAAAAATAAGGCCATACATCATATGCATCTTGTATCCCACTTTTTTGATGTTGCATCACATTGTTAATATTTTCTCAGATCATTAACCATCTTTAAAAGTGAATGCATACATTTCATGGTGTTTGTTGTCATTTTTTTTCAGTCGCTAAGTTGTGTCCAACCCTTTGTGACTCCATAGACTGCACCATGCCAGGCTCCCCTGTCATCGTGTTTATATACCATAATTTAACCTAAAATTTTGATATTATAAACAAAACTATGAAGAATTCTTGCCTGCTTATAATTTTTTATAATAAGCTCACAGAATTATTTCGATCAATTGGCATGCTTTTTTCTTTCTTTCTACCACAAGTTCTACTCATCCAGTAATAGACATAATTTAAGTACTAAGCAAGAAGAAAACACAATTATGCCAAATCTTATTATGTAAATATAACTAGAGCTAGCATTTTGATATAAATTCTATTTTATTTTTTAACTTAAACCAAAATATGACTTGGTATATGATATAGGCAGAAGATATAAATTTTTAAAATTTCTCCAAAGTAGCAAATTTTCCCATCATATCTGCAGTGATCTACCCATCCCCCATCAATTTCTAGTGACCTCAGTTCTGCCCCTAAAGTGGATATGTTGAATACAGTCAAGATTTTCTTAGAACTAAGGTCTGAGGATGCTGCTGCTGCTGCTAAGTCACCTCAGTCATGTCCGACTCTGTACAACCCCATAGACGGCAGCCCACCAGGCTCCCCCGTCCCTGGGAGTCTCCAGGCAAGAACACTGGAGTGGGTTGCCAGTTCCTTCTCCAATGCATGAAAGTGAAAAGTGAAAAGTTAAAGTGAAGTCGCTCAGTCATATTCGACTCTTAGCAACCCCATGGACTGCAGCCTACCAGGCTCCTCCGTCCATAGGATTTTCCAGGCAAGAGTACTGGAGTGGGGTGTCATTGCCTTCTCTGGGTCTGAGGATGCTGCTAAGTTGCTGCTAAGTCACTTCAGTTGTGAGCGACTCTGTGCGATCCCATAGATGGCAGCCCACCAGGCTCCCCCGTCCCTGGGAGTCTCCATGCAAGAACACTGGAGTGGGTTGCCAGTTCCTTCTCCAATGCATGAAAGTGAAAAGTGAAAGTGAAGTCGCTCAGTCGTGTCTGACTCTTAGCGACCCCATGGACTACAGCCCACCAGGCTCCTCCATCCATGGGATTTTCCAGGCAAGAGTACTGGAGTGGGGTGCCATTGCCTTCTCCAGGTCTGAGGATGAGATACACAGCAAATTAAATATGGTGTTTAGCAGTTATTCCCCTTGTTAAAGGCCTGGAGTTAGCCTAGTGTTAGATAGACTTAAAAATTCTCTCCTCAGCCACTCCACCATTTCTTAGAGCCCTGCACCCTTGTCTTCAGCTGTAAATCTAGAATGAGGTTGACTCAAAGATCTGCATTATCCCTTACCATAGAACATCCCATTGGTTTTAGATCATTCCAAGCATTTGGACAGAAGGTGCTGTTTCCCAATGTGCCTTGATTTCAATCAGTGAATTTTTTTCCCTCTCAATTGCACTCTACCTACCCTATCTCCTCATGCTTCTCTCATGCATTTGTATGAGCTCCCAGCAGGTGACATTTGAGCTTACAATCTACTGCATTTTTTAAAATTATTTTTATTTTAGGTTTCCTGAAGGCCAATCTGGCTAAAACCATGCATCTAAATTAGAACTAAATTGATTTCCTTATGTCAAATTGAGCAGTAACTTGATAAGCATTCTAGTGCATTATAAACACAAGAGTAAATTATATAGTGACTGTATTATAATCTCATATGCAAATAATAATGTACATAAAAACAGGATTGATATAATGAAAAGGCCCAAAAAACTCACAATTTTGTAAAGGAGGAAAATGTTGGAAATTCTGACCTGCACCTACTGAAACACAGGATCAGACAGACCCCTCTTGAATCATCACACAAAGGATTCAAGAACTTTTCTTTAAACAAGTTAACACAAATGCCTTGGAAAGGAACAGAGATCATTCTGTTATTTTTGAGATTGCACCCAAGTACTTTGTTTTGGGCTCTTTTATTGACTATGAGGGCTACTCCATTTCTTCTAAGGGATTCCTGCCTACAGTAGTAGATATAATGGTCATCTGAATTAAATTCACCCATTCCAGTCCAATTTAGGTCACTGATTCCTAAAATGTCGATGTTCACTCTTGCCATCTCTTATTTGACCACGTCTAATTTCAGCCTTGGGATTTCTTTGGAAGGAATGATGCTAAAACTGAAACTCCAGTACTTTGGCCACCTCATGCGAAGAGTTGCCTCATTGGAAAAGACTCTGATGCTGGGAGGGATTGGGGGCAGGAGGAGAAGGGGATGACAGAGGATGAGATGGCTGGATGGCATCACCAATTCGATGGACGTGAGTCTGAGTGAACTCCGGGAGTTGGTGATGGACAGGGAGGCCTGGCGTGCTGTGATTCATGGGGTCGCAAAGAGTTGGACACGACTGAGCGACTGAACTGACCTGAATTTACCCTGATTCATGGACCTAATATCCCAGGTCCCTATGCAATATTGCTCTTTACAATATTGCCAAACATTCATTGGATCAAATTGCCAACATCTGTTGGATCATTGAAAAAGCAAGAGAGTTCCAGAGAAACATCTACTTCTGCTTTATTGACTATACCAAAGCCTTTGACTGTGTGGATCAAAACAAACTGGAAAATTCTTCAAGAGATGGGAATACAAGACCACCTTACCCACCTCCTGAGAAATCTGTATGCAGGTCAAGAAACAACAGTTAGAACCGAACATGGAACAACAGACTGGTTCCAAATTGGGAAAGGAGTACGTCAAGACTGTGTCACCCTGCTTATTAACTTATATGCAGAGTACATCATGCGAAATGCTGGGCTCGATGAAGCACAAGCTGGAATCAAGATTGCCGGGAGAAATATCAATAACCTCAGATATGCAGATGACACCACCCTTATGGCAGAAAGTGAAAAGGAACTAAAGGGCCTTCTAATGAAAATAAAAGAGGAGAGTGAAAAAGCTGGCTTAAAACTCAACGTTCAGAAAACTAAGATCATGGCTTTCAGTGCCATCACTCCATGGCAAATAGATGGAGAAACAATGGAAACAGTGACAGATTTTATTTTCTTGGTCTCCAAAATCACTGGAGATGCTGACTGCAGCCATGAAATTAAAAGACGCTTGCTCCTTGGAAGAAAAGTTTTGACCAACCTAGACAACATATTAAAAAGCAGAGACATTACTTTGCTGACAAAGGTCCATCTAGTCAAAGCTGTGGTTTTTCCAGTAGTCATTTATGGATGTGAGAGTTGGACCATAAAGAAAGCTGAGCACTGAAGAATTGATGCTTTTGACCTGTGGTGTTGGAGAAGACTCTTGAGAGTCCCTTGGATTGCAAGGAGATCCAACCACTCAATCCTAAAGGAAATTAGTCCTGAATATTCATTGGAAGGACTGATGCTGAAGCTGAAACTCCAATCCTTTGGCCACCTGATGCAAAGAACTGACTCATCTGAAAAGACCCTGATGCTGGGAAAGATTGAAGACAGGAGGAGAAGGGGACGACAGCGGATGAGATGTTTGGATGGCATCACCGACTCTATGGACATGAGTTTGAGCAAACTCCAAGACTTGGTGATGGACAGGGAAGCCTGGCGTGCTGCAGTCCATGGGGTCGCAAAGAGTCAGACACGACTGAGCGACTGAACTGAATTGAACATGAATGCAATGTGTTTAGCATTTTTTGATGTAAGATCAGGAGACTAAAGGAGATCAATCCTGGGTGTGCATTGGAAGGACTGATGCTGAAGCTGAAACTCCAATACTTTGGCCACCTGATGCAAAGAGCTGATTCACTGGAAAAGACCCTGATGCTGGGAAAGATTGAGGGCAGGAGGAGAAGGGGACAACAGAGGATGAGATGGTTGTATGGCATCACTGACTCAATGGACATGGGTTTGGGTGAACTCCGGGAGTTGGTGAAGGACAGGGAGACCTGGCGTGCTGTGGTTCATGGGGTCGCAAAGAGTTGGACAAGACTGAGCGACTGAACTGAACTGACTGACAGGAGACTAATACCAATTACTCTCAGCATCCACCCACTAACATACTGTAAATTATTTACTTGGGAGTCTATTTCAGTGAATTTTACCTTCAGGAGGTAGCAGTAAGGAAAGCTTTGCTAAAGCCAGACTTGTTTTTGCATGTGAAAATGTTGTGCTTTTTCATTTGAATAAATCACTGAATTGGTCTAAATAGAGTGGGTTCTTTGTTGTTGTTATTATAAGCTTTTCTGGTCTAGAATTTTCCTGTTTACTCACTGTGAAGAAGGACAGTGCTTTTCGCTTCTAAAATTGGAGTGGTAGTTCTAACTATAAGCAAATCGAAAATGATCATGTTCATCAAAACCACCACAGTGAACCATGACCCGGGAGATGGTTTCCAACAGTCCATCTCTGGGGCTTTGAAGAGAAATACAAGTGTGCATAGCCATGCATGAGTATAATAATACACACCTATAGATTTCTATATATGATGATGGTTAAATGTTACAGTGTCTATAAATGTTTAGCATAATGTCTGGCATGTTCAACTCACTCCAGTATTCTTGCTTGGGAAATCCCATGGACAGAGGAGCCTGGTGTGCTATAGTCCATGGGGTCACAAAGAGTTGGACACAACTTACCAACTAAACCACCAAACCACCACTGGCATGTTGGGAGCTCAGTACTTGTTCATGGCAGTGGGTGGTGGTATTTGGCAGTTTTTGACCAAATCAGATCTGGTTTTTCTTACTAGACCCCAGCAGTCAAACTGCTTTTGTTAACTTTGCAATCTCTTCTTGCATATGGAGAGATCTGTTGAGCTGTTCATTTTTAAAAATGAGATCCTGGTTATATGGCAAGTTATTTATTTTAATTTCAATTTACCAAGAGGGATACACATGAATTATATTAGAATTGTTCCTAATAACATTGTATTCAAGGATGTTGAATTTATGAAAGATTTGACTTTCCAACATGTGAAGTGATTTCCAAGTAGATACATTCTTAAAGCTTGTACTATTGTGCTCAGTCACTTTAGTCATATCCAACTCTTTACAGCCCCATGGACTGTGGTCCACCAGAATCCTCTGTCCATGGAATTCTCCAGGCAATAATACTGGAGAGCATTGCCACTTCTTACTCTATGGGATTGTCCCAACTCAGGAATCGAACCCCTGTCCCTTATGTCTCCTGCATTGGCAGGCAGATTCTTTATCAGTGGGCCATATGCATTTTTAAAGGGAGGAGAGTGGTTCTGCTCACTTTCCTTTTTGCCATTTAAAAAAAAATTGAAATTATAAAGATACACATCTTGAATTGTTCTCCTTAATATAAAGCTTTGGGGGCAGATGAGCCTGTGATAATGGTGAGCAGCATAAGGACAGGGTGAATCTGAGGAATTTCTCAGAAACCAGAACCCAGAAACATCTGAATATTCCTATCAGAGACCAGAGGAAAATAGTGCGTGGGAATAAGAGAAACATAAATCAGAGGGCTCTTTAACTGTATTTGACTTCAGATCTACCTGGTCAACCCAAGGAGAAGATGGGCTCAAACTTGGTGGTTATCGAACTTGGCCAGAAGGACCCAAACTGAGAGGAGACAGTATGTCCAAGGCCAACAAACAGACAGAGGGAAACCAGTCAACACCCAAAAACCGAGAGTAGTGGACACCTGCTCTTTTCGCCTGCCCAGACTCCTTCCTTCCTTCTGGAGATAGCACGTTGATTTTACCTCGTTGCTTGTCAGCCCTCCAGCCAAGGCTTGGCACATGACCTCAGCTGAGCCAGTCAAGTGCCCTCTCCCAGGAATTTGAATCTTCAACTGAAAGTGCAAGGAGCTGATTCATCCTGACAGCAGTGCCCCGAAAAACTCTCCATTCGTTTTTGTACCTTGATCCTCACCACAGCCCTCAGGCTGGTCTTTTCTGAGGCCTGTTTATTTAACTTTTCTTCAACTTCTGTGTGCTGCTCCATGTCATTCCAGCAAATTCCTCTTTTATCATTGAGTTAGCCTACATAATTTCTGTTGCTTGCCACCAAAGAACCCTGGCAGGGATTCAGGAATCCAGACAGCAGTCTGGCCAGCAGAAATGGTGGGTCAGCAACCTTCCACCCCAGTCAAGGAGTCTCTTATATTAACATGTGAGGAGAGAGTTTCCCTTAGAAGCAACATTCAGGTCGACAAGTGCGCATGGATGAACTTTTGCTAGGAAACTCATCTGGCAGTCATCCAGGATGGCCTGGGGAATGTGAGAACTGAGTTACTGATTAATCATTGCTTATCACCGAATTATGAGGCTCTTTCTGTTTTGTATGCAACTGAGAGCTGGCCCCAGTCAAATCAAAATTGACTCAATCAATTGATGAAAGAAATAGTAGCCATTGAAATATTAGGTTTCCCCAGAGACTCAGTCGGTAGAGTGCACCTGCAATGCAGGAGAACCAGGTTTGAGCCCTGGGTCGGGAAGATCCCTTGGAGGAGAAAATGGCAACCCACTCCAGTATTCTTGCCTGGAAAATCCCATGCACAGAGGAGCCTGGGGGACCTCGAGGCCATCAAGTCATGAGCTGGCAACTAAACCACCTCTGAAATATTGTCTCTTCCCAAAAGATGTCACTTGGAACAACTATTTAGCACATTGATGAAGGTAACTTTGTTTGCCAGCTTGATTTCAGCCCTCAAAAAGTTCTGGCCTCTGCTTTTTGTACAAGAAAGACCTGGTCAAAATTTTTGCTGCACTGCTATATTTTGGTATTCATGTCTATTTTCATTAATTATATCCTTTTACTTTGCAAGCCCTGCCTTTTCTTCTCTACCAACAATAATTTTTAACTGCTTTAAATAACTTAATTTGAACATGCTCAAAGTTCATACCCAGAACCAAATAAACTGAATAGAGCATTTTAACGATATAAAAAGTCTGATATTTTCTTTTTCTCATTATGCACATTTTGGAAAACTTCTGTCTAAACTTGTGTACACATTCTTGACCCTTACTTTTCATAGCTGACTTGTTTGACTCTTGACATTAGGCTTATTTTTTTTTTAAGAAGTGGATTCAGTCAACCAAATTGTAAAAAATAAAAAGCTCTGGCCAAGGACAAGGTTTAGTTGATGATTGATGAAGTGAATGGGTGGCTTGAGGTGATTCGCCTCAGAGTTACTGCAGATAGTTAGTACAGGTGATTGCTAGTCAGAACACCAAGAAAAGGTAAGATTTCCAGGTGGACTAGCTAACTTCTAGCTGTCTGAGAAAAAAAGCAACCTGGTAAGCTGTTCTTTTTAAAAAATTAATTTTTATTGGAGTATAGTTGCTGGTGGCTCAGATGGTAAAGAATCTGCCTCCATTGCAGGAGACTCAGATTCAATCCCTGGGTCAGGAAGATCTCCTAGAGAAGGGAGTGGCTACCCACTCCAGTATTCTTGCCGGGAGAATTCCATGGACAGAGGAGCCTGGTGGGCTAGAGTCCATGGGGTCACAAAAAAGTTTGACAAGACTAAGCGACTAACACACACACACAGTTGCTTTACAATGTTGTGTTAGTTTCTACCATATAGTAAAATGAATTAGCCATATGTATATATATATATATCCTCTTTTGTTCCCATTCAGGTCACCACAGTGCATTAGGTAGAGTTCCCTATACTATACAGTATGTTCTCAATAGTTACCTATTTTATACATGGTATCAATAGTGGATATGTGTCAATCCCATCTCCCAATTCCTCCCACCCTGTCTTTTCTCCTTGGTATCCATATATTTGTTTCTAACTGGCTAACAAGCTCTTTTTGCTCTTGAGTATCAGGCAAAGCTTTCGTTACTATGGGAAAGGCAGTGCAAAATGCAGGTTTTAGGTTCATCTTCAAACACAAAAGGAGAATGTGTTTCACTTAATTTTTTATACAGTGTACCGTTTCCCTCCTCTCCCATGCTGCTATTTTAATCTTTTATAAATATTTGGTCCCATTGAGATCAGAGGGTGAGGGCCCTGTTGAGACCTGTGGGTAATTGTGGTCCCAATTGTGGTCCCAAGTCACTTCAAATATATTTGAAGATGTAATTAACTTATATCTTCAAAAGAAAATTTGAACCCATCAAGGAATAAGTATTTAAGAAATGTCTGTATATTTAAGTATTTACTGTATCTTTAATACACTTAGCAGGAAAATTAAATAACCATTAATACTAGCAATACAGGGCCAAAATGTAGGGAAAACGACAATTTAGTTCTTGACACTATCACAATCTGAGGTGCTTCTCAGAGGGACAGAAGATTCTACCCAGAGCAACTAGTTAGAACTACGTGGACCAACTCCTCTCCCTGATGGGTCTCCTCACTTACCAGACATTTTCCAGTTATTTTCACTACACATGGTGAAACTGCAGGTGCTTACCAGCACAGCTCTCCTATCCTTGTAATCCAATGGCACATGGTCTCTAAAAGTTCAGAGGACCTGACTCAGGATAATAGAATAATTCTCTGTTTTCTTCAGGAGTCGGGAAGCTCAGCAACCTTTCAGATATTGACTTACTGAATTACTAAATGGGCTTCCTGGGTGGTTCAGATAGTAAAGAATCTGCCTACAATGGGAGAGACCTGGGTTCAATCCCTGAGTTGGGAAGATCCCCTGGAGGAGGGCATGGCAATCCACTCCAGTATTCTTGCCTGGAGAATTCCTATGGACAGAGGAGCCTGGCAGGCTATAGTCCATGGGGTCGCAAAGCATCAGACATGACTGAGCAACCAAGCACAAGTTACTGAATGGGTCCTTCTGCCAACTGAGAAAATTAGAGATAAGGTGAGATGAGGATGGGGGAATGATGGTGATCACACTTTTCCAGCTGGGATGAAATTGGTACACCTGGCTGTGCTTGTGCTAAGATGGACTGTGAATGGTGTGGGGATGGCAGGAGAAAAGTATGGCAGAAGGGAAGCCCAGTGAACAACACAAATGCATTTGCTTGCTGTTTTGGATATAGATAGACACAAAGAGACATAAATGTGCATGCATACATACATATATGTGAATGATGCTTTTTTAATGGGGAACAAAGATTCTCCCAGTATCTCAAGAAATTGTTTTCTGTAAATATATACACTGAACAATAAGAGAAACCAGAATTTAAATCTTGAGGCAGATCTAATGGAAGTTAGTTTAGTTAATTTAGTGTATGTTTAGTAACCAAGTCACCTCATTGTCCCTGGAACAGCAGGAATTACAGCAACCCTGTAGAAGTTACTGTCCCAGTTCATCAGCCACCTCACCGTCTTCCCTGTGTGTTCCGGCTCCTGCTTTCTGCTGACTCAGTTTCTACATCATGATTTCACATCTTCTCATTCACATCTTCTCCTGCCAGACTGTCTCCCTTCTGCCTTCTCTGTGTTGGTCTGGGCTTCTGTTCCCACTATCAAGCACCTAATTCCCCACTCCAGGGAGAAATCTGATCTATGCAGCTAATAACTGCATCTCTGCCCTGATAATAGCTTTTGGGTCAGGGTAGATCATAGGACAATGGATTCACCGCTTTGGGCCAATGAGCTGTACCCAAGGACATGATCCATAATAAACTCACAAACAACAACCCCTATTAGCTTGCTTCTGGAAAATCCCATGGACGGAGGAGCCTGGTAGGCTGCAGTCCATGGGGTCGCTAAGAGTCAGACACGACTGAGCGACTTCACTTTCATGTTCCACTTTCATGCATTGTAGGAGGAAATGGCAACCCACTCCAGTGTTCTTGCCTGGAGAATCCCAGGGATGGCAGGGCCTGGTGGATTGCCGTCTATGGGGTCGCACAGAGTTGGACACGACTGAAGCGACTTAGCAGCAGCAGCAGCAGCAGCAGCAGCAGCAGCAGCAGCATGGGGTCTTATGAAAACAGTGTCTCAAAAGTACTTCCTTTTAAAAATTAAAGTAAATGTTATTAACACGAGATATTTATCTGATTGTTCTGCTCCAATAAAAAGTATTTTAAGCCCAAATCTAACATTTCTTTGTAGGAATTCTGGTTTATTTTTCACTAAGTTGTTAAAGGATTTTCTTCTTTTAAATTCAGTTTTAGTATTAACATTGGATTTTTTTTTTTTTAAGTACCTGGAGTTAAAAAGTGATAACTGTTTGGACATTGTACCCTTTCTCTAGGAGATTTTCAGTCCGATTCTGTTGATAAGCAGATATTTAACACTGAAAAAAAAGGATCCCAAATAGCCTTTTCAAAGCTCAGCGATCCATTGTGAGACATTGGCTTAACACAAAATACTTTTACATAACCCAAGCCATCAAGAGGGATATCCGGTCAGCTATTTTTAAAGCCTCCTCCCCGATACCATCTCACGTAACAGGGTTACAGCAGTTTGTTTAGAAAATTGGCACAGGTTCTGTGATTCATGAAATGAAAACCCAAATGAAATGTTTTTCACTTGTTTAAAGCTGGAACCATTTTCACTTAAATGTGCTACAATACCAGAGAAATAACGTTCTGGATTAGACACAAATGTATGTGTACACAGAATGTAGTTTTTTGCATTATTAGATACATATGGTAATATGTATTGGGTTTACCCAATGAATAATTTTCTAATTAATTAACTCGTTCAACAAGTGTTTCTGAAGTACTTACTGTGTGCCAGCTGCTGGGGACACAAGAGTGAGAAAGGTGGGCCTGCCCTCATACAGCGTCCAGTCCCATAAGAGTCAGGCAATCGCAGTGTCATACGATAGGACTGCACTGTGGTGGTGGAGGATGCCTGCAACAGAGGCGTGTCCAAGAAGGCTTCCTAAAGGAAGTGATATCCACGCTAAGACTTGAAAGATGAGGAAAAGCCAGCCAGGAAGGAAGGGAGGCAAGAAGTTTCCAGCAGAGAGAGCAGTCCACGCTGGATTAGGGCTTCCTGTTGGTGAGCCAGAGAGAAGATCAGCATGCCTGGGAGGAGGAAGGAAGGAGGCTAGAGAGCTAGGCAAGGGTTCATCATACAGGGTCACGTTAAGGGGTTTGGACTTGATCGTAAGAGTGATAGGGAACACAGAGACCAGAGATATGATGAGATTTATGCTCTAGAAAGAGAACTCTGGTTGTGGTATGGACAATAAATTGGAGGCAGGGAGAAGCTAAGACATGGTGGTGATCCAAGTGAGAGATGGAGGCAGTTCAAGAGAGGGTAAGGTCAAGAGGGTGGAGAGAAGCAGGCAGATCTGTGCGTTTTTAAGATCTCATCACTAGAACTTGATGATGATAGATGGACGGCTCCGTATCTACCCTAAGCGTGAAAGTCTCTCAGTTGTGTCTGACTCTTTGCGACCCATGGACAGTACAGTCCATGGAATTCTCCAGGCCAGAACACTGGAGTGGGTAGCCGTTCCCTTCTCTAGGGGATCTTCCCAACCCAGGGATTGAACCCAGGTTTCCTTCATTGCGGGCGGATTCTTCACCAGCTGAGCCCCCAGGGAAGCCCGTATCTACCGTAAGTCGTCATCAAAGCACTGCCTTCAACTAAGGACTAGTGCTTCATTCATTTTCAAATTACTATCAGTGGAGAGTTTGTTTTACTATATTAGTAGGTATTCCTTTTAATCAAGTAAGAATTGAATAACTCAGAATTCCTGTTAACAGCCTTGTAATTGTAAGTAACCTAAAACTCTATTCAAAATGATATAGACAATAGAAAGAATTTTTTTTTGGTCCCCGTAACTTAAAAATGCAGGATCAGGAAGGTTTCGGGTAAGGCTGGATCCAGTGTTTCTTTTTCTTTTTTTCAGTGTTTCAGTGATATCATGAAAGACTTGGTTTCTTGTGCCTCTGCTCTTTGTATAATGTCTGCTTCATCCCAAGGTTGCTTTCTGTCACGGTTTATGTTTATGTCAACAACATACTTGCCTGTTGTGTTACATCCACAATGAAGAGAAATAATCTACACCAGTTATTACTATTCCCCGCCCCCCCAACTCCCAAATCAGGAAGCTTCATTTCTCAGGACTCTTCAGGGAAATGTTTGGGAGTCCTGTGCTCTCAAGCAGTCACAGATGCCAGGGACAAGGATGGAAGGGAAAAGAGGGAAGAAGAAGGATGTCAAGGGGAGAGGGGAAAAAGCAAATATCCACCACATTCAGCACATTTCCCTTTGCATCTTGACTGCCAGCACTGTTGTAAATGAGTAGAAATACTCACCAACAAGGATATTTTGAAATAAATTATCCTCTTCTAGTGCAAAGCATATGCATGTCCCTCCAGAGCTGGAGGCATAGTCGACTGAACGGTGCTTCTGCCTCACTGCCACCCTGGCCCACCTGCTCCATGATCCTCTCTTACTTTCTCTACTTGTTCACCAAACATACCTTGAATCTCATCTTTTCCAGATTCTGACACTCTTTTAAAACATGGACATAAAATGATGCTTCTCATAGAAGTCTGCTATTCCTGAATAACTAAAATTGAAATACTGCTGCAGTATAAGTCAAACACATAAATAGATAAATGTGTTTTATAAATTATCTAGAAACATACATACTTTTTTATTTCAGGTCCAAGCTTGTTATGGATGAGGAACTTTGTATATTCTCTGTATTGTGGCTGAGATGTATAATGGTTAATTAAAAATAAAATGTATCAATTATTTTCTATTATAAAAGTAATATATGCTCATGGAAGAAAATGTGCAAAATTCTGAAAGTTTAAAAAGAGAAAGTTAATCATAATTTCACTACTTAAAGGCAATATCATTAATGTTTTCAATATTTTCCTCTAGCATTTTTATTATGTATAGAATTTTTTAAAATATAGGTGTAAAAATACTGTACATACAATTCTTTGGCCCCTTTTTTTTATCTTATAAAAGTGGACTCCGTAAATAATATTTGTGTGGTATTGAAAACATTTCTAACATTCATGCTTTCTTGGCTACTTCTCTCTCATTGGACATTTAGAACCTTTTAACTTTTTTATTACTTTAAATAATGCTGCTATAATCATACTTGTATATAAAACTGCTTCAGATTTTAGATTATATTCTCTGCATAAATTCCCAGAAGTGGAATTCCGGTATGAAGGAATCTGAAAGTTCAAAATTCTTGATGTATACAAAAGACCTATTTTTTGAATTTGGACTTTCTTCCAAAAAAAGGGAGGGCAAGTGAGAAAGTAGGAAATATAATCAGCTTTAGGAAAGTGTTTTGAAAAGCAGTCCACAAAATCACTCTGCCTCAGCAGTATAAAAATGTTGAATGGCTCCATCTAAAAAGAATTTATGAAGCACCCCTGGTAGCCAGGCCTGGTATCAAGGACTCAAAAGTAAAACATGCCAAGGGGCTGCAATCAGTAATTACAGTGACTCAGCAAAACAGAGTTATCAGATTTCAAAGTCAGTCTAATAACTCATCTTGGGGGCAGGCGTAGCTAAAATTTTATACTACTGCCTTCAACTTCAAGACATTTCAGTGTAATTCTGATAGACACAAATTGTGAACTTTTAATGGAAACCACTGTTCATTATTGAAAAGCATAAAATTAAAGATTCTTTTCATAATTCATTTCTGGGACACTAATAATAGTGAAAACTTGAAAGTATTGCAAGTGCTTTTAAGAACAAATACATTGGAGTAAATTTGATCATTTCTTCATAGGCAGTGCTCTTATCAAACAAGCTAAGGCTAGTCATAAAGAGGAAAACAGAATAACCCCAATAGTTGACAGGAGAAAGTTGTATTTGCTTAAATTTCAACTGTGAATGTGCCACTGTTAAGTTCTTCATTCTCTAAAGTACACTTTTTAGAAGAAAGAATTTGTTTGCTCTAAATTATTCATTTTTTGTCATTCTGGTTGTAGGTTGAAAATCAGGACATAATTTTAGCACACAGTATTAATGTTAAGTCACATTTTACCATTCAGATGCAAAATGTAGTTGAAAAACAGGGGGTTAATTTGTCCCAAACAAGTGTGACTCCAGGTGCTGACATCCTATTTCATCTTGAATATCTTGTCCAAACCTAGTTATAGGGTTTTGAAGAAGACTAGGTTTGTGTCCAGTTGTTATCTTTTCCCTATCACTTTATAGTGTACAGGGGGCTTCCCTGGTGGCTCAAGCAGTAAAGAATCTGCCTGCCAATGCAGGAGGCGCAGGTTTGATCCCTGGGTTAGGAAGATCCCCCGGAGAAGCAAATGGTAGCCCATTCCAGTATTCTTGCCTGGCAAATTCCATGGATGGAGGAGCCTGGCAGTCTACAGTCCATGGGGTCGCAAAGGAGTCAGACACGACTTAGTGACTAAACAACAACAACAATGTGTGTAGAATGCTTTGAAATGTTAAATGTGATTTAGGATACATTATCTCATTTGACTTACTCATTTCATTTTCTCCAGAACCTAACAAGGGAGTAATAAAGTCAGAAGAGTAAGATAAATACCAACCCAACCCCTGGGCTTCGGTTTTCTTATCCACTCTTATTACATCTCAGCTTATTGTGGGGATCAAATGATGTCCTACATATAAACATGATCCTCTTGCCCTGGCAGTGGTATTGGGATGTAAATGCCCCAAATCCTCAATCTCTGAACATGCCCCTTTTTCTGGAATTTTCTCTGTGTGTAGAGAGTGGGGGTGGGATAGAAGTGGCCTGAAAGGCAGAAAGAGGTGTGATGTATCCTCTGTATGGTGAGAGTGCATAAGAGATCTCTGATCAATCAATTTGACCAAAGTAAGAGTTTAGAGCCATGTTTCTCAATCTTTCTGTGGTGAAGGAACAGTTTTGTTTTACTTTTCATTCTGTCATGGACCAGTACTTTTGTAAAATTTAATGAATGTGAATTACAGAAAAGTAGAATAAAGAAAATATAAAATATAAGCCCGAATATTTTATTTTAGAATTAACCAACATGAAATTGCTCTGCCAAGTTGCTCTAAGCTGAGAAACTGAGACCCATACACTGTTTGAATTGCACTGTTTTAGAGGAATTGAAAGATGCAATTAAAAATTAATCTGAGATGTCAAACTCTCTCTCCTGCATCCAAGGATACATCTTTTCCAGTGTTCTTAGAATACTTACAAAAATAAAACGTAACCACAAAGAAAAACTGAGAGAATCCCACAAATTTCACCAAAAAAAGGTTAAGATTCAAAAACCATTTGCAATGCGATAAAATTAGAAACAACAATGAAAACCTTACCTATACACGTTAAATCTTCCTCCTAAATAACTCTTAACTTAAAGAGGAAGTCAAGATCAGAGTAGCAGGATATTTAAATAAATGTTGATAATGAGAAGATGAGGAATGAAATTATATAGGATGTGTCCATAGCATCCTCTGAGGAAAATGCATAGCTGTTGTGTCCCTCAGGGTCCCAATGAGAAACAAGTGCCATAGCCAAAATCAGATACCTTGAAAAAGAAAAAAAAAAAAAAAAATCAGATACTTTGAGCAGTTTATTTATGGAGACATTGTTAACAAGGGTGAGGTTCAGAGAGACCATCTGAGATAGTACAACAGCCAGACTGTTTCCAGTTCTGTCTGCTTCCTTTCCCAGGACCCTGAAATACAGTGGTATCAAGTTGACCACTGTTTTGAGGAGTGCCAAGGTCAAAAGTAGAGGGATCCGGGAGTCCGAGGCAACTCAGCAGGGAGGGAATCAAGAGAATAAAGACCTTGACTTCATCTGCTCCCTCCCTCACCTCTCCTTTTTTCCCTCCATCTCTGGCCAGAAGCCTGACAACTCAGAAGCCCCTCGTTGTGTGACCGCACAGTCAGCCCCCTGCCCCTGCAGGACAGAGGAGCGCTGAAAGCTACCTGCCACCACCGTAAGCCACATTCTTAACAAAAGAAAGAAGATAAATACTGGAAGCAATCCACTCAGAAAGTTTCTTAATAATGCAAATATAGAAAATTAAATCAGATGGAGAAAATTAAGTAAATATCCCAGGAAAATAGTTAAGTTTCGGGCTGTTAAACTGTTCCATGCATAGAGAAAAATAAAAGATGTCCTGATTTTTTTGTTTTCATTTTTGTTATTTTACAAAGCATCATAAATCAATTGCAAACTTGAGCAAAAAGCCCAGGAAACATAAGATCATAATATCATGTAAGAGTCCTGATGAAAAAGTCCAGAGTAAAACATGAGCAAAACAAAATAAAATAATAAAAACACAGTATATTTCACCAGGACCAAGGAGAGTCATTCCAGAAATACAAAACTGTTTAATACTTTTATTTATAAAAGTATTTATAAATGCTTTATTTTATAAATAAATATAATTTATTTTATATATAATTGTATTTATAAAAATATTTATAAATTATTTTTGACCATGTTTGTAAGTCAAAAGAGAAAAAACATAACCAAATCTCTGTAGGTACTAGAAAGCACTAGAAAATTTTTCAGTCATTTCTCACTACACACACACATACACACAACTTGGAAAAGAAACAGCAGTTGGATAATTATAATAGCTAATACTTACTGAGCCCACCTACTGTGGGCCAGCATGCCAGCATGGTGGTAAGCTTTTCATAGGTATTAATTAGAATGTCCCAGTACTCCCATGAGATAGCTTACAATTATTATCCCATTTGACTAATGAGGAAATGACGGCATGAGGTATCCCATTTTACTAATGAGGTAACTGGGTAGGGTCACAGGCTTGCTGAGTGGTGGGGCAGGGATGCTAGGCTAGCAGTCTGGCTCTAGAACTCTGGGTGTCATCATTCCAGTTTATTGCTTTCCCACATGCTTTGTGATTTGCAGAAATCATATTTATGCCCAGGTGAAGAAAAGGCAAAATGCCCAACCTCTTGGAAATAGCCCCTCTTTGACTCTCACCTGAGTCGCTGGCCCAGCTTGTAGGCTTATTGTTCTTGGGATTGTTGCATGTTTCTCTTGGTCAGAATAGATTAAATTCAGTTCTTAGCTATCTATGTGGATCATCTCATGTAAGTGATAGCTGGGCAGTTATCTTCATTTTGTAACCACTCGTGGCATTGAAACTAAAGTCTGGAACTGAGATATTTGTTTCCTGCACCAGGATTTAATCAAACTTAGATATGTGAATGGCCATTATAGCTTGATGAGAAGTGGCTTCTTAACCTCAAATTTTTATTTTTTTTAATTATCATAATGCTTGTCTAAAAATTCAGATATAATGTATCATGTATTAAGAACATAAACTATTATGTCAACCAAGTATTAAACTTGTGCTTCTAATGAACCAAGTACAATTGAAGACCTTATTTGCATGCTGACAAATGCTCAGTCGTGTCTGACTCTTTGAGACCCCATCCGAATTCCTGCTATTTCCTGCTATTTCCAAGTCACTCAGTTCTCTTTCCAGCCATCCTTCATACCTGCACATTGTTCCTAAAATGTAAATCTATCTTGTGTGTGTGTGTGCGCACGCGTGCACATCCAGTCTCCCAGTCATGTCGGACTATTTGCAACCCCATGGACTGTAGCCACCAGGCTCCTCTGTTCATGGGATTTTTCCAGGCAAGAAGATCCCCTGGAGGAGGGGATGGCAACCTGTTCCAGTATTCTTGCCTGGAGAAATCCCATGGACGGAGGAGCCTGGTGGCTACAGCCCATGGGGTTGCAAATAGTCTGACATGACTGGGAGACTGGATATGCGCGCAAGCGCACACACACAAACACACACACACACACACAAGACAGATTTACATTTTAGGAACAATGTGCAGGCGTGAAGGATGGCCGGAAGGAGAACTGAGTGACTTGGAAATAGCAGGAATTCGGATGGTCTGTGAGAATTGAAGGAAACAAAGCAAGGAACCCAGAACTTGCCCTTCACCCCACCCTACCTCGCCATCGTCACATGCCGTCTGGCCCACAGAGGGAGTGGGACTTTGGACAAGGGACTTCCCTCTCTAAAAGTTTAGAAATGTTCACAGAAGATTCAAAATAGCGCTCACAGTAGGGGTGGGGAGTAGAAGGTACTTACTGTCAGACGTAAGATAGACCCAAGGATGTATTGTCCAATATGGGGAATATAGCCCACACTTTGTAATAATTGTAGATGGTATGTAATCTTTAAAAATTGTATAAAAACAAAACAAAATAATGCTCACAAAACTTAAAAATAAGATGACTAAACTGGAGGTCTATCTTAATATATCTAAAATGTTTCCTCTGTTGGTTTAACACTGGAGAATACCAGCTGTTTTTCAGTCTTAACTAAGGACACCGTTAAGCTTCCCTTGTGGCTCAGCTGGTAAAGAATCTGCCTGCAATGTGGGAGACCTGGGTTCAATCCCTGGGTTGGGAAGATCCCCTGGAGAAGGGAAAGGCTACCCACTCCAGTATTCTGGCCTGGAGAATTCCATGGGTTGTATAGTCCATGGGGTCACAAAGAGTCATACATGACTGACCAACTTTCACTTCACTTCACTTCAAGGACACAGGAGAGAACATTTTAATTGAGGAATGAAAAATTCAGGTGAGGCACAGAGAAGCACATTACCAGTAAGTGAAGATTGGTAAAAGGCTTCCCAGTGTGCTCAGTGGTAAAACAATCCACCTGCCAAGGCAGGAGACTCTGGAGCCTCGGGTTCAATCCTTGGATCAGGAATATCCCCTGGAGGAGGAAATGGGAACGCACTCCAGTATTCTTGCCTGGGAAATTCCATGGACAGGGGAGCCTAGCGGACTATAGTCCATGGGGTCACAGTCAGACATGACTTAGCAACTGAGCACGCAGCACAAAAACTGGTAAACATAGCCATGGGGCATCTCAAAATAAATGTCTTGTGATGTTTATCACAAAAAAAATTCCATCTTCCTCTGGAGGATTTACCTGGGTAATTGCAAACGCTGTGGTTTTATAGCAGAGTGAGTTACCAATTTCCTCATCTATCATCCCCGGCCCACCGTCCCGTGGGTTGTTTCTATCACTCACACCACTTGGACATATCTGCCCCTGGAAATTCTTGCCCGTGGCACACCATCATTGTAGAAAAGAAGTGTTTTTGAGACTTAAATGTAACCAGGTAATCAATGCCCCTTTGTAATTCATTTTGGCTCATTCTACAACAGGAGTGGGTCAAAACAGACTAAAGGATTTATCTCTAATCTGAAACATTCCAAAGAGATTGATTTGAAATGTCCCTAAAGTCCCTGAAAATACTCAGCTGGAGATATGACTCAGGGTCAGGCTGAATCCCCTGCTTCTGTGTTCCAGGACAACAACCATGGCATGAAAATCACCTGGGGGAGCTTCTTAAAAATACAAAATCCCAGGCTTAAGATGAATCAAAATGAAGACTGGTTACAGGGAGCAGAAGTTCAGAAAGGCTTGTGCTTTTACCATGCTCCCTGGGTAATTCTTATGCACCTAAACATTAGAAAACTAGTATGAAGGATGGGTTGTGCCTTGGATGATTTTTAAGAGAACTTGAAGGTTGAAGCAAGTGTTATCTTTATATTTTATATGCTAATTCATAACTTATACTGCATGTTCGCTCATAGCCTTGAAGGTACTACATTCCCTAGGCATGAACATGATTTGACCTTGTAATAGCATGCTCAAAGTAGAAGGAATCATAGAGATGACCTTGACCAACCTAAGGAAGCTGAACATCAAAAAGACTGAAGCCTTTAATGTGTGCACATGTCTAAATGCTAGCAGAACCTGAGTGTGGGCTGAACCTGGCCTGTCTTCAGACATTTCTTTTTATGATATGATAGTCATTGGAAGAAAAAGAACAAGAATAAATTTTGTTCCCTTCCACAGTGTATGTGTGCATATTGAGTTCTAAGCAAGGTTTTGGTTTTTTTTTTTTTTTCCAGTCTAGAGCTAATTTCCAATAGAATATGGGATTCAAGTGTTCACAAAGTCCTTCCTGGGTACCAGCAGCCCAAGGCACCCTACTGGTCTCCATTGTCTCAAATAGTACTGACTCCCACATAGGGTTTCATGCTTTGTTCTCTTATTGGTTCTCATCCATCCTCTTCTCTTCTACATCCTTGGCTCTTTAGGACTGGCCCACTATCTAGTTTTTTCCGTAATTCCAAACACATCTACGGTGCATAGGTTGGTGCTTAAAGAATGCGTGTAGACTTAAGAGTTGCCGAGTTTTAGAAAACAAGAAAGATGATGGTGGATGTTTCTCGTATACACTAAAGCTAAAACTCAAAACTGCTCAGACTCACAAAATCATTCATGGCAGAACTTTTGGCAGTATTGTTGTTCAGCTGCTAAATCAAGTCTGACTCTGTGACTCCATGGACAGTAACATGCCCTCAATCTTTCCCAGCATCAGGGTCTTTTCCAATGAATTGGCTCTTCGCATCAGGTGGCCAAAGTACTGGAGCTTCAGCATCAGTATAGGGGAGGAAAATCTTTAACTCTACCCTCTTGTGCTTGTACCTGAGGCTTGTAAATTAAATGAACAGAAGCCAGATTAACAGAAGAAAAGCATACAACTTTTATTTGATGTTAATATTTTTATATGCATGACAGCTTCACAGAAAAGAAGTGAAAAACCAGGAAGTGGTTAGACTTGGGGGCTTATATGCTATTTTAACAAAGGACAATAAATTGTGGAGAAGTGACTAGACAGAAAAAGAGGATATTGGGCTTTTGCAAGTGCTAAATATATGGATCCAACCAGTGGCAATGGCACCCAACTCCAGTACTCTTGCCTGGAAAATCCAATGGATGGAGGAGCCTGGTGGGCTGCAGTCCATGGGGTCACTAAGAGTTGGACACGACTGAGCAACTTCACTTTCACTTTTCACTTTCATGCATTGATTGGAGAAAGAAATGGCAACCCACTCCATTGTTCTTGCCTGGAGAATCCCGGGGATGGGGAGCCTCATGGGCTGCCATCCATGGGGTCGCACAGAATCGGACACGACTGAAGCGACTTAGCAGCAGCAGCAGCAGCAGTCCATCCTAAAGGAAATCAGTCCTGAATAGTCATTGGAAGGACTGATGCTGAAGCTGAAACTCCAATCCTTTGGCCACCTGATGTGAAGAACTGACTCACTGGAAAAGACTCTGATGCTGGGAAAGATTGAAGGCAGGAGGAGAAGGGGATGACAGAGGATGAGATGGTTGGATGGCATCACCGACTCAATGGACATGAGTTTGAGTAAACTCTGCGAGTTGATGATGGACAGGGAGGCCTGGCATGCTGCAGTTCATGGGGTTGCAAAGAGTCGGACATGACGGAGCGACTGAACTGTACTGAAATATATGGGGGAATCTAATGGTAGATAAAATTACTTCTTAAGGTTTGTTGATGCAGACTCATCTCAGTGCTTTGTCCCTGGGGATAAGGGTTGTTCCTTTTCCTGGAATGGAGAGGAGAGAACACCTTTATAAGGGGAATATAAGACCTGCTTTTAGGCAGATAAGGGGAGGGCAGAGGGCACTTTCTGTATCTATTCACATTTACCTTCAGCTCAAAATAATCCTTAACCCAAAGTAGAAATTTTCGAGGTAACATATTCTGATCCCCTTCAGCAGCACAAATAGAGCTAAAATGTTTGGAGTCTAGTTTCTAGAAACCTAGGCACACATTCCCAAAGTACGGTTCTCTAAGAGAATGTTTTAGTTCTCTCTGTGCTTTATATTTTTAAACTTGTCTCTTTAATCAGTTACACAATGTTAATTACAATTAAGTTTATGGTTTCAGTGTTCAACTACAAAGGTCAAATCTCTGCTTGTTTTTTGGTTTTTGGTTGTATTTTTTTCTAAAATTTTATTATGCAAATTTTTTTTAAATGCAGAAAATTTGCAAGAGTTTTTCCCTGTAATTGACTGAAATTCTGGTTAGAAATTCTATCTTTTACAGTTAATTTTAATGAGAAAATCATAAAAATGTCTCAAATGTTTTTCAAAATGGTTTTGCTTATACAAATAATTTACTTTAATTAGATCGAGATATTACCCTGTTGAATCTCTCTTCTAGAGTCTAACAGCCCCAGTAAGGAACCAAGAAAGTAAAATGTGAACAGTATTGACTTAGCATCTGTGTAAGAGTAAGAGGGTATTTTCTCTATATATAAACAAATCCTCTTATTTACAACTTCATGAGCTGTTTTAAAGCATGAAACTTTTCCACTGAAGAGGAAAACAATTCCCCCTGTTGGTAAAATTTTAACAGTAGTTTAATAGGAGGGACATAGTTTAGTGAGTTCAAAAAGCAAAATCCAAAATAAGGAAAATCAAAGAAAGAAAATCCAACATATTTTGGGTTAAAAAAGCAAATTTGTTGCATCCCAGACTTACACTGTATTTGGGGGCTCTCTTCTCAGTCAGTGGTTTTAATTGAACTCTGAAGGCAAAAAGAATGGAAGCAGAGATTAGCTTCCCGTTGACCTTGATTTTAACAGACTGAAATCCAAGGTGTGGGGTCATGTGTTTAAAGAAACAAATAGTTCATTCTAAATTCTGAGAAATGCCTGATGTTATTACAGACAGCAGTCAAAAACAATTGTAGAATAGCAAGGATTCTGAATGGAACAAGATATTTAAAACCACTTATGGGACTTAAGCATTCCAATCATATGTACTTCTCTTATTGAAATTTATGACTCTTATCTATTGGAAGGACTTCCCAGGTGGCCCAGTGGTAAAGAATCCAGCTGCCAATGCAGGAGATGCAAGAGACTCAGGTTTGGAGTTCCTGGATCAGGAAGATCCCCTGGAGAAGAAAATAGCAATCCACTCCAGTATTCTTGCCTGGGAAATCCCATGGACAGAGGAGCCTGGTGAGCTACAGTCCATGGGGTCGAGAAAGAGTCAGACAAGACTTAGCAACTGAACATACACAAATACATCTATTGGAAACATAATCAGATTCATATTATCATAAGCACCCCGTAATCCCAAATAAAATATTGGTCTAGTTTACCATTACTTGTTTTGATAGATTCTTCAGACACCGAAGGATGTTGTATTATTCAGTTCAGCTCAGTTCAGTTCAGTCACTCAGTCGTATCTGACTCTTTGTGACCCCATGAATCACAGCACACCAGGCCTCCCTGTCCATCACCAACTCCCGGAGTCTACTCAAACTCATGTACATCGAGTTAGTGATGCCATCCAGCCATCTCATCCTCTGTCGTCCCCTTCTCCACCTGCCCCCAATCCCTCTATTAGACTATTCCCATGGAATTTTTTTTTCTTATTTAATTGTCCTTCTTAGCAAATGTTAAGAAGGACATGTAACATTTATATAATGTTACATAAAAAATGTAACATTTTTACTCTATGTATTTCTTGAAACCTTCATTTCTATACTATGGCTGTCTTTCCTTGGCATTCCAAGTTTGCTGTTTATTTTGGACCGATGATGCTGGTATGCTGGTGTTAAAAATGAGGCCATAGGGACTTCCTTGGCAGTCCAGTGGCCAAGAAACTATAATACACACTAATTTTTTTAATTAATTTATTTTAATTGGAGGCTCATTACTTTACAATATTGTATTGGTTTTGCCATACATCAACATGAATCCACCACAGGTATACACATGTTCCCCATCCTGAACCCTCCTCCCACATCCCTCCCCGTACTATCCTTCTGGGTCATCCCAGTGCACCAGCCCCAAGCATCCTGTATCCTGCATCGAACCTGGACTAGCGATTCATTTCATATATGATATTATACATGTTTTAATGCCATTCTCCCAAATCATCCCACCCTCTCCCTCTCCCACAGAGTCCAAAAGACTGTTCTATACATCTGTGTCTCTTTTGCTGTCTCGCATACAGGGTTATCGTTAACATCTTTCTAAATTCCATATATATGCGTTAGTATACTGTATTGGTGTTTTTCTTTCTGGCTTACTTCACTCTGTATAATAGGCTCCAGTTTCATCCACCTCATTAGAACTAATTCAAATGTATTCTTTTTAATGGCTGAGTGATACTCCATTGTGTATATGTACCACTGCTTTCTTATCCATTCATCTGCTGATGGACATCTAGGTTGCTTCCCTGTCCTGGCTACTATAAACAGTGCTGAGATGAAAACTGGGATACATGTGTCTCTTTCGATTCTGGTTTCCTCGGTGTGTATGCCCAGCAGTAGGATTGCTGGGTCATAAGGCAGTTCTATTTCCAGTTTTTTAAGGAATCTCCATAATGTTCTCCATAGTGGCTGTACTAGTTTGCATTCCCACCAACAGTGTAAGAGGGTTCCCTTTTCTCCACACCCTCTCCAGCATTTATTGCTTGTAGACTTTTGGATTGCAGCACACTTTAAATACCAACCCTTAACCATTAACCTGAAATGCCAGTGCACTAAGCCCTATTTAATAAGTTTGATTTTAGGGTTGGTAGCAGCACAAAAATCCATGTTCAGAATTCCTTTCCAGAATTCTTGTATGTTCTACTAAATACAGGGTCACTGAGTTTGATGTTTGAGTGCAGCGTGTGTTCAACATGATGTGACACTGTAGGGGTCCAGTGGGTGATCAAGGCAGCACAAGTTCAGCCGGCCTGCAGTGTATACTTCACCTGTGGTCAGACTGCTGGGTAATTTAGCCTAGTCTGCATTCGTGACTATTACCATGGAATTTTTTTTTTCATATTTAATTGTCCTTCTTAGCAAATGTTACCATTTTTAATCTATGTATTTCTTGAAACCTTAATTTCTATACTTTGGCTGTCTTTCTTTGTCATCCCAAGTTTGCTGTTTGTTCTAGAACGATGTTGCCGGTGTTAAAAATGAGACCACAGGGACTTCCCTGGTGGTCCAATGGCTAAGAATCGGCCCTTCCATTGCAGAGGGCACAAGTTCAATACTTGGTGAGGGAACTAAGATCCCACATGCTGCTCAGCATGGCCAAAAATAAATAAAAATAAATTTTAAAAAGAAGCCATATATCACAGGAGCAAAGTCAGTTTTTATCTCCCAGTTCATTTTTTTCTCAGCAATAATATTCCACAGAAAAAAATTTACAAATATTTTCAAAATTATCAACATAATATAGACATTCCCTTAGAACAAAAGCTTCTTGAATATGGGATGTTCATGTCTGGATCTCCAGCAGCTAGATCATTTCCAGGCACATAGTAAGGCACATAAATATTCATTGACTTACAGTTTTAATTAGAACCTGGGAATACAGTAGTGAAAAATAATAAGATCTTTGGTAGCACGGAGCTTACATTATTCACAAGCAGGGCAATTTGCAGCATGAATATCACTGATTGGCATCTCAGTGGCACATAGTAGATCTGAACTATCTGAATTCAAATCTAAGTTCCACTATTTACTAGCTGGGTGACCTTGGGAAAATTACTGAGTCTCTGTGCCTCAGGTTTTTTCAACTGTAATATGTTGTAAAGATTAAATGAAATAATATAAATAGCATACTTAGACCAATGCCCAAAACAGAAATAGACTCACATAAAAAACTAAACTTATGGTTACCAAAAGCAAAAGGATGGGAGAGAGGGATAAATTAGGAGTTTGGGACTAACATATATGCATTATTATATATAAAATAAGCAGCAAGGACCTACTGTATAGCACAGGGAACTATATTCAATATTGTGTAATAATCTATAATGGAAAAGAATCAGAAAAAAGAATATATATATATGTGTGTGTAACTGAATCACGTTGCTGTACATTGTTGTATATCTGCTAAGTTGTGTCCAACTCTTTTCAACTCCATGGACTCACTCAACTAGGCTACTCTGACCATGGGATTTTCCAGGCAAGAATACTGGAGTGGGTTGCCATGTCCTCCTCCAGGGGATCTTCCTGACCCAGGGATTGGACATGCAGTTTCCTGTATCGGCAGGAGAGTTCTTCACCACTGAGCCACCAAGGAAGCCCCACTTTGCTGTATACTGAAAATAATACCACATTGTAATCAACTATAATTCAATTAAAAAAAAAACAATGCCTGGCACATGAATGTACAATAAATCTAAGCTATTATTTTTAGATGTAACTTGGTACTAGCTTGATTTTGATTTTTTCTTCCTTTGCTTCTTTTTGTCTCTCTCCTTTCTTTCTACCTCAATTACTTTTGCTTCTCCCTTTCCCCTTTCCCCTTCTCCTTCGCTCTCATCCTGGCAGGGACTCTCATAAGCATTATTAAATTCATCATATACACGAAGGGGCCCATACTGACTCATAATACAGAATTTCTGAGTTTCTGCTGCTGCTAAGTCGCTTCAGTCGTGTCCGACTCTGTGTGACCCCATAGACGGCAGCCCACCAGACTCCCCCGTCCCTGGGATTCTCCAGACAAGAACACTGGAGTGGGTTGCCATTTCCTTCTCCAATGCATGAAAGTGAAGTCGCTCAGTCGTGCCCAACTCTTAGCGACCTCATGGACTTCAGCCTACCAGGCTCCTCCAACCATGGGATTTTCCAGGCAAGAGTACTGGAGTGGGGTCCCATTGCCTTCTCCAGCTGAGTTTCTAGAGATGGGCTAACAGAATCCCTTTTTGGTGTTTTTCTTATGAAGTCCTCTTCTCTAGCTTAATCTTGTTGCCAAAAATTGCCTAGCTGAACACAGGACCAAAAACCCAGGGATTTTCACATTTTATTCCCAGACCTGCCTCAACCACACTTTGTCTCTTGCTTATATGTAGCTTTCCTACTTAATCAGGGACCTAAAAAATGTTCCCTCACTGTGTGTCTGGATCCTTGGGAAAAATCTTGTGTTGTCAAACATGTTTGTGAATGTCCACACATATAATTACAAATCTTAAAAATCAGACCAATTTTTAATTTTCTGTATGCTTGACTGAAGGGTGTCCCAGGTGGCTCAGTGGTAAAGAATATGCCTGCCAATGCAGGAGACACAGGAGAGACCTGGGTTTGATCCCTGGGTTGGGAAGATTCCCTGGAGGAAGAAATGGCAACCCACTCCAGTATTCTTGCCTGGAGAATCCCATGGACAGCAGAGCCTGGCGGGGCTACCATCTATGGGTCGAAAAGAGTCCGACACGACTGGCTACTTAGCGAGCATGCACGCATACTTGACTAATGGCTGGTCATATGCATGGGTGTACAGATCATGAACCTGTGTACAGGTGCAACAGCAGTGATGAAAAACAAGATTCATGTGTCCTCTCTGTTCACCTCGGGTATACCTGTGGCGGATTCATTTTGATATTTGGCAAAACTAATACAATATTGTAAAGTTTAAAAATAAAATAAAATTTAAAAAAATAAAAAAAAATAAAATAAAAACATAAAAATAAATTTTGTAAATGAAAGTTATAAAAATATTCAATTATATTCCATTTAAGAAACAAAAGTTTCCTTAGAAGTAATTGGTTACTTTACAAAAATTATATAATACTTCCCCGTGTTATCTTGAAATTTGGAGGTCTGATACATCTGTTAGTTCAGTTTTAAACAGTCTTATCTCAATGTGATAGCTAGAACCAACAGTAAATTCTTTTGTTCTAGATCAGCAATCTGCAATAACACAAACATCGTTGTATTCCTTTATAATGAGAGAATTTATTTTCAGTGCTTCAGGACATGCAATGTTTCTATTATACCCCATGCTGCTGCTGCTACTGCTGCTAAGTCGCTTCAGTCGTGTCCGATTCTGTGCGACCCCATTGACGGCAGCCCACCAGGCTCCCCCGTCCCTGGGATTCTCCAGGCAAGAACACTGGAGTGGGTTGACATTTCCTTCTCCAATATTATACCCCATAGTGACAGAATTTATACCTCATATTGGAATTTATTTTTAAAGTTGTTAATCATCCCAGAGATGAGTACATTTTCTTGAGAAGATTAATTTGTAGTTGAAATTATTATGGATCAAAATTTAAAATAACAAGGAAGCAAATATGGTACTTTATCAATGATGGTACTGTATGCTGTTTCATAATGATGGAAACTTATTAGAATACATCTCAGTATACTGGTATACATCTCAGTACAATAAATATTTTTTGAAATCTTCCCAAGTTCAAGATACTCTCTTTTGAGTTTCTTGAGCTTTAAATCTTGTTAAGACACAGTTCCTGCTTTTAAACCGCTCTCATTTGATTAGGTTGAATATGATAAGGTCTATGTGACTGAACCCAATAGCAAGAAGTCAAATGTCATAAGCGAAGGGTCTTGGCAAGTCTGCCGTGTATCTGTGGAGATGGGACCCTCTGAGCTGAGATTCTAGAGCAGCAGCTCTCACCTGGGTCTCCCCAGTGAAAATCAGTGGTCAATTTTCCAAAATACTGATGCCTGAGTTCAGCCTCTGGGGATCTGATTCACTTGGTCTGGGCTGTATCCTAGAACTTTGGAGGATTTTAAGAGTTCCCCGGATGATTCTAGTGTGTTAGTCACTCAGTCGTGTCCAACTCTTGGAGAACCCCTGGACTGTAGCCCGCCAGGCTCCTCTGTCCATGGGATTCTCCAGGCAAGAATACTGGAGTGGATTGCCATTTCTCTTCTCCAGGGGATCTTCCTAACCCAGGGATAGAGCCCAGGTCTCCCACATTGTAGGCACATTCTTTACCATCTGAGCCACCAGAGAAGTGACTGCCATCAATTGGCATGCTTCTGAAAATTGATGTGATTTTAATAGATCGGGATGGGGACTAAGGAGAGGAATAAAAGGATGAGAGACCAAGAGGAGAGCCAGTGGCGGTGGGTGGGGGTGAGTGAATTATTGTGGGACCAATAGAAGGAATAGGAGGAATTGTCTGAATCCTTCTGCTCAAAGTGTGGCCTGCAGACCCACATGCTGGGTATTACCTGGGAATTCACTGGGGATGCAGACCCCCGCACCAGACTTACTGAATGAGACTCTGCATTTTCAGAAGACCCCCAGGTGACTTACAGCAAGGGTTGAGAAGCACAGGCCAGATCGCAGACAGCCATGATGGCAACCACTGGCATTTATATACTCACATATGATTTTACACGTTATCATCTCAGCCGAGCCTCCTATCAAGCCATGAGGAAGTAGTCTTCATCATAGCTCAATTTCAAAGTGGTAAAACTGAAACTAAGCAGAGTTTGGTATAGTTTGCTCTGCTAGAGAGTGATAGAGCAGGGATTTGAACTCTGGATGCCTAACTCCAAAGCTCTTGCCCTATGGTCATAGAACATGTCACCATTTCTGTGGTCTGAGGGGAGTCTAGGGAACCCCCTGGAGGAGGATGGCTTTGAGATAGCCCCAGGTAGAAATCTAAGTCCTGGACAAGGAAGAGCAGGCCTGTGAAAGGGCAAAGACACCCACTCCCACCCCCTTGCCAGCATTCTAGTAGGACAACTCAGGGGCTTGCTGTCCGCACCCCTAACCTTTCCCACTCCTGCACCCCTGGCCTTGCATTCTAAGTTACTAAAAAGGAGTTCTTGTTGCCTTAGAGGAAAACTTCTAGGAAAATGATGACAAAAGATAACACCCCCATGCAAATGGAATGCTTAGTCACTCAGACTTAAAATATTAATAAAAACCAAACACAGAGGTTTGGTGGTTTAGTCACTAAGTCATGTGCGACTCTTGCAACCCCAGGGACAGTAGCCTACCAGGCTCCTCTGTCCATGGGATTCTCCAGGCAAGAGTACTGGTGTGGGTTGCCATTTCCTTCTCCAGGGGATCTTCCCAACCCAGGAATCGAACCTGGGTCTCCTGAATTGCAGGCAGATTCTTTACCAATTGAGCTACGAGGGAAGCCCCAAACATAGACTACTACTACTACTAAG